>NC_083691.1:18178636-18481666 GCF_033118175.1 Dama dama | reverse complement strand
TGGATCTCCTTGCAGTCCAAGGGACTCTCAAGAGTCTTCTCCAACACCACAGTTCAAAAGCATCAATTCTTCAGTGTTCAGCTTTCTTCACAGTCCAACTCTCACATCCATACATGATCACTGGAAAAACCATTGCCTTGACTAGATGGACCTTTGTTGGCAAAGTAATATCTCTGCTTTTAAATATGCTATCTAGGTTGGGCATAACTTTCCTTCCGAAGAGTATGCGTCTTTTAATTTCATGGCTGTGATCACCATCTGCAGTGATTTTGGAGCCCCCCAAAATAAAGTCTGACACGGTTTCCACTGTCTCCCCATCTATTTCCCATGAAGTGATGGGATCAGATGCCATGATCTTAGTTTTCTGAATGTTGAGCTTTAAGCCAACTTTTTCACTCTGCTCTTTCACTTTCATCAAGAGGCTCTTTAGTTCTTCTTCACTTTCTGCCATAAGGGTGGTGTCATCTGCATATCTGAGGTTATTGATATTTCTCCCAGCAATCTTGATTCCAGATTGTGCTTCTTCCAGACCAGCGTTTCTCATATGTACTCTGCATATAAGTTGAATAAGCAGGGTGACAACATACAGCCTTGACGTACTCCTTTTCCTATTTGGAACCAGTCTGTTGTTCCATGTCCAGTTCTAACTGTTGCTTCCTGACCTGCACACAGGTTTCTCAAGAGGCAGGTCAGGTGGTCTGGTATTCCCATCTCTTTCAGAATTTTCCACAGTGTATTGTGATCCAACAGTCAAAGGCTTTGGCATAGTCAATAAAGCAGAAATACATGTCTTTCTGGAACTCTCTTGCTTTTTCGATGATCCAGCGGATGTTGGCAATTTGATCTCTGGTTCCTCTGCCTTTTCTAAAACCAGCTTGACCATCTGGAAGTTCAAGTTCACATATTGCTGAAGCCTGGCTTGGAGAATTTTGAGCATTACTTTACTAGTGTGTGAGATGAGTGCAACTGTGCAGTAGTTTAAGCATGCTTTGGCATTACCTTTCTTTGGGATTAGAATGAAAACGGACCTTTTCCAGTCCTGTGGCCACTGCTGAATTTTCCAAATTTGCTGGCATATTGAGTGCAGCACTTTCACAGCATCATGTTTTAGAATTTGAAATAGCTCAACTGGAATTCCATCACCTCCACTAGCTTTGTTCAAAGTGATGCTTCCTAAGGCCCACCTGACTTCACATTCCAGGGGTCCGGCTCTAGGTAAGTGGGAGAGATCACACCTTTGTGATTATCTGGGTCATGAAGATCTTTTCTGTACAGTTCTTCTGTGTATTCTTGCCACCTCTTCTTAATACCTTCTGCTTCTGTTAGCTCCATACCATTTCTGTCCTTTATTGAGCCCATCTTTGCATGAAATGTTCCCTTGGTATCTTTAATTTTCCTGAAGAGATCTCTAGTCTTTCCCGTTCTATTGTTTTCTTCTATTTCTTTGCATTGATCGCTGAGGAAGGCTTTCTTATCTCTCCTTGCTATTCTGTGGAACTCTGCATTCAAATGGGTATATCTTTCCTTTTCTCCCATGCTTCTCGCTTCTCTTCTTTTCACAGCTATTTGTAAGGCCTCCTCAGACAGCCTTTTTGCTTTTTTTGCATTTCTTTTTCTTGGGGATGGTCTTGCTCCCTGTCTCCTGTACAATGTCATGAACCTCCATCCATAGTTCATCAGGCACTCTGTCTATCAGATCTAGTCCCTTAAATATATTTCTCACTTCCACTGTATGGTCATAAGGGATTTGATTTATGTCATACCTGAATGGTCTACTGGTTTTCCCCTCTTTCTTCAATTTAAGTCTGAATTTGGCAATAAGGAGTTCATGATCTGAGCCACAGTCTGCTCCCGGTGTTGTTTTTGCTGACTGTATAGAGCTTCTCCATCTTTGGCTGTAAAGGATATAATCCATCTGATTTTGGTGTTGACCATCTGGTGATGTCCATGTGTTGTTGGAAGAAGGTGTTCGCTATGACCAGTGCGTTCTCTTGGCAGATCTCTGTTAGCCTTTGCCCTGCTTCATTCTGTACCCCAAGGCCAAATTTGCCCATTACTCCAGGTGTTTCTTGACCTCCTACTTTTGCATTCCAGTCCCCTATAGATAAAAATGACATCTTTTTGGGGTGTTAGTTCTAGCAGGTCTTGTAGGTCTTCATAGCACTGTTCAACTTCAGCTTCTTTAGCATTACTGGTCGGGGCATAGACTTGGATTACTGTTTGAACGGTTTGCCTTGAAAATGAAGAGATCATTCTGTTGTTTTTGAGACTGCATCCAACTACTGCATTTTGGACTCTTTTGGTGACTATGATGGTTATTCCATTTCTTCTAAGGGATTCCTGCCCACAGTAGTAGATATAATGGTCATCTGAGTTAAATTCACCCATTCCAGTCCATTTTAGTTCACTGATTCCTAGAATGTCGATGTTCACTGTGCCATCTCCTGTTTGACCACTTCCAATTTGCCATGATTCATGGACCTAACATTCCAGGTTCCTATGCAATATTGCTCTTTACAGCATTGAATCTTGCTTCTATCACCAGTCACATCCACAACTGGGTGTTGTTTTTGCTTTGGCTCCATCCCTTCATTCTTTCTGGGGTTATTTCTCCACTGATCTCCAGTAGCATATTGGGCACCTACTGACCTGGGGAGTTCATCTCTCAAATGTCCTATCTTTTTGCCTTTTCATACTGTTCATGGGGTTTTTGAGGCAAGAATACTGAAGTAGTTTGCCATTCCATTCCACATAATAAGAGATATTATGGGATTTTAAAAATGTTTATCAGTCTATTTTTAAAATTTCACCTAAAGGTGATAACATGACCAGGGGAAGTACAAATAAAATTTGTGCAATTCTGACACAATTACCAAAATTAACATCCTTTCCTCAATATAGACTCATGCAAAAAACAGAAAATAATTAAGTGAATGTCAAGAAATACACACCTGTCAATTTCTGTAGCTGGTAATAGAGCAAATTAAAAGGACCAGTATATGGAATGGCTTGGGTCTGTTTTACAGTGCTCATGGCCAAGTCAGTATAATCTGGAGAGGAAATTAAAATAAATATGCTGTAAAAAAACAATACTAGTTCCACAAAACACAATTTGCAAAAACAGATCGGGAGTAAAGGAAAGAGAAGTAAAAGCAAAATAAACAAGAACACATTTTTCAAGCTAACAAGGTGCTCTGCAATTGGTTCCCATTCTATATCGTTCCCCTTACCCCCTCCCCTCACCCGACCCCCCCCCACCCCAGCCAGCAGTTAACTTGTGCTCCAGAAGGCACTCTCATTTCCGTAAACACATAGGTCACTAAACAACTCCAAGTCAGTAGGCCAGCTGTGTTCTGCCATCTTTTCTGGTTAGCAATCCTTCACCACCTGGCATAAAAGCCAACTGGTTTACAAAGCTTTTCACAACTCTTCTAGGCCCATTCTCTCCTCACATACTCATGCACTCTGTAGGTCCTGGGTCAGTACTGTCATTAGCTCTTCACAACATGCTTTCCCTAAACAGAGAGCTTTTCGAGGCCTGGGACGGTGTGTTTCAACACATCTCAAGTCTTCCAGTACCTGGCACAATGTCTGGCATAGAGTAAGACCTCACCAATTGTTAAGGGAACAAGTTATATTTCTACTGTGTGATGGTCTGAAAGCTGACAGTTGGCTCATCTCACAGCTGTATCCTAAACATTGCTGTTATTTCTTATTCCTTGCTAAATCATTTTTATTAGTGTCATATAAATAGAATTGAGCACAGTTATTTACTTGAAGATAATACCATAGTTGGAGCTTCCCAAGTGGTGCTAGTGGTAAAGAATACATTGCCTGCCAAAGCAGGAGGTGTAAGAGACGCAGGTTTGATCCCTGGTTCAGGAAGATCCCCTGGAGGCGGGCATGGCAACCCATTCCAGTATTCTTCCCTGAAGAATCTCAAGGACAGAGGAGCCTGGCGGGTTACCGTCCATAGGGCTGAAAGAGTCAGACATGACTGAAGCGACTTAGCACGCATGCACAAATAACATAGTTACTGCACAGGTAAGGATGGCTTATATTTGCATGGGCTTAAACACAAGGCTCAGCAAGCAACTTAACACTACAGGTCATACAAATCAAAAAGTTTACGTGGAGAGTCTAACATCATTTCAGGAAATGAAGGTACCAGTACTTCATGTGAAATGTAGAAGACAGGCTTGAGAAGCATCAGCAGTAGCCAATTGGTCTTACAGAAGAGCTTATGTTTCCAATTAAGAAAAAAGTTGTTTAAACATTTTAATAGTTCAAGGAAGATTTTTTTCAAATAACGTTAACTAGATTATTAAGTTTTGACTATTTGTACTCTGTTATTAGATTGTTACTTAAAATTTGGCCACTAGGTAAGAGTTCTTCAGATTTTTTTTTTTTCTTATAGATTTTTAAAAAATATATAATTTTAGTTAATTAATTATTTTGGCTGCAAGGCATGTGGATCTCAGTTCCCTGACCAGGGATTGAACCTGAGCCCTCTGCAGTGGAAGCAGGAAGTCTTAACCACTGAATCACCAGGGAAGTCCCAGATTTTTTTAATCTACTAAAATCAAATTACATTCGACATTTAATAGTATACTTACTGGAGAGGTCACAAGGAGATAGTATGTGATAATTAAAGTTTCTTTTAACAAGTATTCCTGAGACCCGCTGGCCCTGTTCTGGTTTTTTGTCTGCTAAAAAGCCCATGACCTAGTTTAAAAAAGAAGAAAAAGAGCCCAAAACAATTTGAACAGAACAGAATCTTGTGAAACGCAATTAACAATTCAGGGACTCAATCATAATGATGACCATTTGAAACTTTCCATTAAACTATCCCCCGGAAAGTTCTGTGAACAGTGAGATTCAGGAGTCAATACAACAGTTGGCTCTACTTTGCAAGAAAAGCCTTATATCCTAATTTCTGCAAATTTTCCTCAATTTGACTGGAAGAAATTATATTTATCAAACAGCTTCCTGGAATTTGGCTCATGTACTAAAAGAATTCTGTCAAGTTGCTCATTAACAATCTTGATATTTAAAGCTTCAGACAGATCACAAAAAAGCTCCTGTTAGCGGTATCTTAAAAAGACTTTTGATGAACAGGAGGTAAAAATGCAGACTTCTTAACAGCATCCCACTAAAATTCCAGGTGAAAAATTTTTTTCTCGAGTATTTCTTCTTTAAATTGTGAAAATCTTACATTTCATCAAAAATGATTAACTCTTGAAAAGACAAATTTTTATAAATTCCATCGTATCCACAGACATTATGTTTAGACATGGGCCTATCTTCAGTTTCTTAGGGAGAATGCCAGGAGGTAGACAGAATACTGTATTGGATGTAGTAAAAAACAGTAGTGGAAAAAACAAAACAGTAATGGACATTTGTTTACTGTCTGATATAGGTATGAAAAGTAAGTTGGGAATGTGGATTAAAAGCTATGAAACTCAAAATCTAATTTATTTGAAAATTTTCCATATGAAAAAACATACTAGTGGAAATAGAAAAATCCTAAAAACACAAGGATAAAGTCTTATAGTATTAACATACTGAGGAGACAGAAATCATTGTTGAGCACATTATTTTGATTCGATTAAGAGCTTGATTTTCTTAATATACATTTCCCTAAAGGGATTATGAACTATTAGGAATGGATAGGATTAAAAACCATAACCTTTTACCTTGGCTAGTTTTTCTCCCCTGAAGTTCAAGGTCACTGCTTCTGTATTCCGAGGATTATGAACCTCTATGTGAACTTCATCATTATCTTCATATTCTCGAATCAGGGCTGCTTTCAATCTGGCCATTTCATTCTGTTCTCCATGGACTAAAATCTACAAAGCATAAATTTTAAAAGAGCATAGGGAAGCATCCTTAGTTCAGGTTAGTGTTGGCCTTTATCTGAATTAGTTATTATATGAAATGGAGATATACTTGAAGTCATTAAACTTTACTACATTTAAGGATCCCCAGTCAATCAAACATGTATGAGGTTTTCATTCTATTTGCCTTATTTCAAGAGGGAGTTAAGAAATCTCTTTTCCATTCCAGTATTTGCCATTAGCAAGATACACAACTTTATGGAAGCTGACTTTTTCTAGGAAGGGGCTGGACAAGGTGACTTCTGTAGTCTCTCCCCACTTTAAATGTACATGGTTCTTGCATGCAACTACTGCTACTCCTACTGTCTCAGAAAACACACAGAGTTTTCTTTAGGTTTCTTAATATAAGACTATCAAAAGAAGCTTTTTATGGAAAAAAATAACTTCTGATGCTTTCTTCTGTTTCTTAAAGTAATGCCATATAAAACATTTCACAACCAAATGAAATGATGTTTCAGAGAGGTATTTACAAGTATTGCATTAACTAACAGTCTTTCTAATTGACTTTCATAACCTATATTTTACAAGACAGATCATTCTTTTTTTAGATCATTCTTTTTTTCCTAATGTTCTTCTTTTTTAAAATATTTATTTGGCTGCGCTGGGTCTTAGTTGTGGCATGTGGGATCTAGTTCCTTGACCAGTGATCGAACCCAGGTGCTCTGCATTGCAGGTGTAGTGTCTTAGCCGTGGGACCACCAGGAAAGCCCCAAGACAGATCATTTCTAACCTACAGACTACTGGTAGATGATGTCTAACCGGGGCTAACAGAAGCTTGCCCAGTGTCACTACAGGCAGAGGCACATGGCCTGGAGATGATGAGCCCCAGCTCTAGGGCCTGGCTGCTATACCACAAATCCTGGCACTGCCACTTGCTAGCTGTGTAACTTTGGGCAAATTATTTAACATCTCGTTGCCTTGTCTACAGAGCCATTGCTGGTTGTGAGGAGTAAGCAAGCTGATATATATAAAACACTAGCACGGCGCTTGGCACACAGAAAACAGTCAGTAAATGCCAGCTATTGTTTACTGCTACCACTGGTAATTATTATTTTATTGTGTGGGCAGACTTGGCTGACTTGGCTACTGGAGGAGGGTAAACATCAAATCCAATTCAGGGATTTAAACTGACAGCAGAGCTAGACTCTGGAGAGCAACGCAATGGGACTGAGGATGAGGGGGTGATTCCAGAGAGGAAGTGCAACACAGCTTTTCCTCCATGGCTTTAAAATCTGGAAGAGTATCTGTAAACCACATACATTAGTAGACACCCACGAAGGGCCTACACTTAACTAATATAAAGCCAAGTAGGAGAGGGACTTTTTCCACCAGAGAATCTGCTCATGAAGGGGCAGCAGTAACCATCAGGACTATTTGCTAGAAAGAACTAAAATAGGAACAACATGGGACACAAAATGCTCAGCATCCTTGGTCACCAGGGAAATGAAAATCAAAACTACACAGAAATGCTGCTTCGTCCTTATTAGCATGGTAATGATTCTAAAAAGGAAAATAACAAGCTGACAAGAATATGGAGAACTGGAACCCTTGTGCATTGCCGTGGGAATGTAAAATGGTATAACTGCTGTGGAAAACAGCTTGGTGATCCTCAAAAGTTAAACACAGAATTAGCCCATGATCCAGCAATTCCACTCCTCGGTATATACCCAAAAGGACTGAGAAAAAGGACTCAAACAGATACTTAGATGCCAGTGTTCATGGCAGCATTATTTACAATAGTGGAAATGTAAACACTAATTATAAAAGGTGGAAACAACCCAAGTGTCCATCAACAGATGAATAAACCAAACACAGTATATACATGCAATGGAATATTATTCAAACCATAAAAAGGAATGGAGTTTTGATATATGCTACACTCAGAGAGGGTACTTCATCCATTTCCTCATCTTTCATCTTACATTCTGTAAGTGCTCCTTTAAGTTAAGAAACTTTTTTCTAGTTTAACTCTCTCCAGCCCCACCAAAATATAACTGTTACCATCAAAATTACATAAAACTTAAGGAGCCGTGCAATGTATTTCATATCTAACTACATCATTAACTCTTACTATGATGGCTTGCCTCTCTCCTCTCTTCACATTAAGAGGCATTTCCTATATGCCAGGCACCGTGTTACATGCTTTAAATATATATTCTCTCATTTAGTTTTCATAAGAACTTTAAGAGGTGGTACTATCCCCATTTATAGATGAGCTAAGGAAAGGTTAAGTCACTTGCCCAGGGCTACAGGGCAAGTAAGGGATGGAGACGGGATTCAAAGCAGTCACACTGCGAGGTCAGTGCTCTTAAGCTACTGGGGAGACAGCAGAAAAATAATGGAAAGGAAGCTGAGTTGGTAGATATGAGCCAGAGATCCCATGTAAAATGGAGAAAATGAAAGTGCACAGCTCGCCTAACTCAAAGGGAAGTGGTGAAGGTCAGATCTAAGGGCATGAGAGGCCTGTGACGAGAGCAACACTGTCAGGGGGGGCTGCTCTCAGGACCAGCTGCTGCTGGGCCAGCCTCTTCCTGAGCCTTTAATGCTAAAATCAAACGCAAACACTAACCACATGAGGCGGCTTCAAAGCACGAATAAATTCACTGGTTTGCTGGTAATCTGTGTGCGCAGAGAAAGAGATGTAATCAACAGACATTTTCAGAGGTAACTTCTGCCCGGACATGGTAGTGATTTCTTCCGGTTCAGACATGATATGCTGTTATAAACAAAGAAAAGTAAACAAAACACATAAACTCTCTAATTAGAAAACAAAAGGTATGTTTTCTACTTTTTCACCTAGTCATAAACTCATGCTAATTTAGGACCTTTAGCACAAAGAGCATCCTAATACTATTGATTCAGTCAATACCAAATACTTATTTTCTCAATCAAGCAAACGCTTAATCTGGAAAATAAGCAGATTAACAAAAATTCAGTGTATTTGGAGTCCTATAAGGGAGAATTTTAACTTGTGGTTGGAAAAGCACACTTGTATCCCCAACCATCTGCCCTGGAAAGTCCCTTTCCGGGTGAGAGATCTGTATAAATGACCGAAGTATTTCTACTCTGAAATCTACGTTAGATACACAACCAACACTAAGTGACTAGCAGAATAAGGTAAAGTAATAAAAATGATCAGAGCTGGGAATCATAATGTATTTAAAAAATAAAACAGAAGTTATCAATAAGAGAATGTGATGCAGGAATGTTCAGAACCTGCCTCTCAAGCTTTGCACATCAGTGTCTACATCTCTCACAGTTAATATCAACCATTTAAAAAAAATTTATTATTCATCTTTGGCTATGCTGGGTCTTCGCAGCTGCATGGGCTTTTCTCCAGTTTCGGGGAGCAGGGAATACTCTAGTTGCAGTGCGCAGGCTTCTCAATGTGATGGCTCCTCTTGTTGCGGAGCACAGGCTCTAGGGCACGTGGGCTCAGTCGTTGTGGCTCCTGGCTCTATAGCACAGGCCCAATAGCTGTGGCGCAAGGGCGTAGTTGCTCTGTGGCATGTGGGATTCTCCCGGATGAGGAATCAAACCACTGTCTCCTGCACTGGCAGGCGGATTCTTTACCACTGAACCACTAGAGAAGCCCTCAAATATTTTATATTAAGAGGAAGGTGGGCACTCAACCGAAACACATTCTCCAACTTTTCTTTTTAATTCTCCAACTTTTCAAGAGAACACTTGCTAATAAGCTTTTCTTCATCAGATGAGGATAATCCATGTGTTTGTCTCAAATAGATGCCCTTCCACAATTTTTTTTTTTTTTACTGTAACTAGATGAGTACTTCTCAAGCTTTCACATGCTTATCCATCACCTGGATCTCATTCGTCAACCGTAAGATCAGCTCTAGCTGCCTACTGCCATCCTCATTTTAAAAAATCAAGACCTATGTCATTTAAAGAACTACTTCAATGGAGAAACCTGGGAGGACAGCGCCACCTCGGCAGCCTTGATTAGGAAGTGCCCAACGGTCTCAGGCTCTGACTGACCTTGGCAAGTGTGCCTTCTACACAGTAGCCGGCTATGATGACGCCGTTCCTCTTATCAGTACACCAGCTTTCAAAGAGCTCTCTGGATAAGCCACTTTGCATCATGCCTGGGGAGGCCATGACCACGCTGGGACCAATGTCATCAAAATGATCCATGCTCTGAGAGAGGAAAGGAAATGATAAGAGCATGTTAAGATAAAGCATTCTTTATTTGTAAAGAACACCAAAAAGTGACGTAAAAAGGTTAATCACGTGATCGGAAGGGCCTTGACAAAACTAGCAAACATTTTAAGTCCCTGAACAGTTTATTTAGGCTGAGAATGAAAGGAAAACAAAATGATAAAAAAAGCCATTAGTTCACACTGACCTTCAAAACCTTCTGTAGGTAACTAAAAAACCATTAGGACCAGTTTTAGTGCCTAGCAGACAGGCAGAGTCAAATGGAAGGAAGAGTCAAATGGGTTTCTATCTATCCAAGACAGATGAAAGAATTTCCCCAAAGATTCACAATGGCTTTGCACACTTCATCAGTATTCTGAGTTGGCCTGGAAATCTAAGTTTAACATTGTTTCTAGGGAAAACGTGGATCTAATTCCTAAGCAATTAACCTAAAAAATACTTTGTGAACAGAACCTATTAATAATTGTAAGACCACTTATAACTTGAATTATTTAGGGTATTATGTTATTATGATTAGAGTATTAGTTCAAATGAAACTTTTTATTTAAATGAAAGGAAATTAGGTTTTACTGAATACTCTAGAAAAATAAACATGAAAATTTTCACATATGGAATCTGCAGTGCTAATCAAAAAGATGATTAGGTTTGAGTAGGAACAGAAAAAATATATAGCAGATATTTTTCTCATCAGGGCCTTTTAAATCCAAGTTATTTAGCAATAGTAAATATTGAGAACATGTAGAGGCTTGGAACAAATGGCAATATTTATATGTTTAAGCAAAAAGGAATGCCAGTTGCTAAGTTTTTGACATCCCTCAGAAAAGTGATGCCTGCTTCAGGAAATGGTAAGACTTCAGCATGGAGTCAACCAGAGGATCAATGGCAGGCATCTCCCACTGCTAATGACTTACTTGAGTATTATTCATCCTTCTTTCTTCCACAAGCACTCACCTTCAGGTTACTAATATGTTTGAAAACAAAGGGATTATTGATGTTGATCTGTTTGCGGATTTTGTCATTCATGGCGTTCACATATGTCTGGTACACTGCCATACACTTCTTGGCCAAAGACGATGCGTAGTATATTGGAATATCATGGAGCTCTGGGTGATTCTGCCAGTACTCATCTAGAAAGATTTTACAAGAAACACATTTTATTTTTAATGTGAGGTGGTGGTTTAGTTGCTAAGTTGTGTCCAACTCTTGCGACCCCATGGACTGTAGCCTGCCAGGCTTCACTGTCCATGGGATTCTCCAGCCAAGAATACTGGAGTGGGTTGCCATTTCCTTCTCCCCTTAATGTGGGGTAAATAGCTCAAATAATAAATGATACACACAAGCAGTTTTTTAAAAAATTCAGAAAAGAAATAAAGCACAAAACTATAAAGAAAAAAAAACTATAAAGAGGTTAAGAAAAATTAAATTAAAAATTTTCTAAAATTGGTCCTAACTCAAGCTTATAAAACCAGAACTTCTTTCCTTCTTTTTTTAAATGACAGTATAGTTAATTGGAGAAAGCAATGGCAACCCACTCCTGTATTCTTGCCCGGAAAATCCCATGGATGGAGGAGTCTGGTAGGCTGCAGTCCATGGGGTCGCTAAGAGTCAGACGCGACTGAGCAACTTCACTTTCACTACACTTTCAGAGTTAATTGAGAACATTGTATTAGCTTCTGGTGTATGGCAAAGTGATTCAGTTACACAGATTCTTTTCCACTCTAGTTTATCACAAGATACTGAACACGGTTCCCCTGTGCGACACAGTAAAGCCTTGCTGTTTATCTATTTTATACACAGTGGTTTGTACCTGCTCGTCCCAAAGGCCCCAATTATCCCCCCTGCCCCACCCTTCTCCCTTTAGTAACTTTAAGTCTTCTGTCCCTGAGTCTGTTTCTGTTTTGGAAATAAGTTCATTTGTATCATATTATAGATTCCACATATAAGAGATAACACATATTTACCTTTCTCTGTCTGACTTACTTCACTTAGTGTGATCATCTCTAGGCCTATATATATTAGGAAGCTGAGGCTAAAAAGGCTGAAAACTGCGGCCATTTTTTTTTTTAACTTGATTTATAAGTGAAAATTCTATGTAAGGACTGGGACTTTTCCTGTCACATGTGTTACATTTCTTGCTTTGCCCTCTGGTTTAAGTTCATATTCTTTTAGATACAATTAGAATTTTTAACGGTGTCGATGCTTTCATATATACTCTTATGATTTCTCAAATACCTTCCAAAGTATACTATATCCCAAGATCACATCACAGCCTGCTATTTTTCGTGTGTACTTTTATGAGAAAATTTTAAGTGTTAATAAAAAAAGATGAATAACTTGCCCAGAATCATATGGTTAGATCATGGGTGAGATCTGAAACCAGAGGTTGGCAAGGTCATCCTCTCTATTATAGAACAGTACAGGGAGAATTTAAGGGACAAGGAACAAGGGCATAGAGCAGTCTTCGTTCATAAAAGGACTCACAATATACTTAATAGTAGGGTTGTCAGACAAAAACAGCAAATGCTCAATTAAACTTTAATTTCAGACAAATAAAAGATTTTTAGTATAATAACATTAAATAATAATATTATACTAAAAATATTTTGTCTGAAATATTTGCTATATCAAACATATTATTTATTTGAAATTAAAATTTAACTGGTGTCCTGTATTTTTATTTACTAAATCTGGCAACCAGATGATGGTGACAACCTGGTTTTACACCTTCATTTCTTCTACCCCTCTCATTACTTTGCTACGGAGACTTTTCATTTTGAGACTTCTGTAAGGACAAATGTGACATACAGTAGGAAAGGAGAACCAAGAGAAAAAGGACTGGCTCAGGCTTTAGAAAATTTAGCTTCTACTAAGTCCTTCAGTTGTGCCCAACTCTTTGCGACCTCTTGGGAGTATACAGCCCACCAGGCTCCTCTGTCCATGGGATTCTCCAGGCAAGAATACTGGAGTGGGTTGCCATGCCCTCCTCCAGGGGATCTTCCCAACCCAGGGACTGAACCCACGCCTCTTCTGTCTCCTGCATTGGCAGGTGGGTTCTTTATTTACCACTAACGCCACCTGGGAAGCCCTGTTTCTCTCAGAGATTTGCTTTTGATCTGAGGTCATTTAGTCTTTCCCCTTATTGCCCTTTTCAGTGTAACAGGGATTCCATTTATCCCTATCATCATACAGATGGAAGAACTGAGAGTGAGAGCTCAAGATCATTTCTAGTTCTTCACGTTGAAGCCATATATGTATAAAGCACTTACCAGTTATTCTTAAAGAAGAATGCATTCCCCAGAAAAGAATCACAGACTGTTAAAAAGGGTTGCTAAATATAGATATATGCAAAAAGTGACACCCACTGTTCCTCTTATTACAAAAAGTTATACATACTCATTAAAGTATTTGAAAAATGGAGAAAAGCAGGAAAAAGAAATCATCTACTTTCTCACTATCCAGATTTAGTATCTGGATATCTTTCCAGTCATTTGTGTATTTTGTACCTAACCAGGGTCAGAGTCCACAGTTTTGAACCCTACTTTTTTGGTCCACTTAATATATTATGTAAAAATATGTATTAATTCATCTGAAACATGATTTTTTTCCTAGAGTGTGATATTTATTAACATAATATTTCATTAGAAATATTTAGAATTATGAAATCTCTTACAGAATTTTCGATGTATTTATTTCTCAGAGGTTGAACTGCTGGGTCCAAGGGCAGGGGATTTTTAAGATGCTGCCTATTCACCATTTATATTCCCAGCAGCACTGGTAGACAGTCGCTGTGTCTCTGGGCTCTTACTAGCACCAATTCCCTCGTCTTAAATACAGAAATCAAAGCCCAGAGGGTAGAGTGACCTATCCAAGGACATGCAGTGATCTTGTTCTAACAGCACTGTAGGATTTTGAGAATCTCCCGAATAAAAAGGAAAAGGCGTACCTAAAATCAAGAGGAGCTCCTGCGCCCGTCCGAGAGCAAAGACGGGAATGAGGCCCCGGCCCCCTCTGTTCACAATATCATGGACGGTGTTACAGAACCTTGCCTCTCGCTCCTCTCGCTTCTCATGGATATGGGTCCCGTAAGTAGATTCCTAAACAACACGTGAGAAGGGTGAGACCAAGGCTGGTGAGTCTCAAAGAATACAAAAGGTAAATATCAATCAAACGTAGAAGCAAAGTGACCTATGTCTCTATTAATATGCCATTTACTTGAACATGTGCTATTAAAACACTAATTGGAAAGAAGAGTGAATAAAAATGTTAGAATTCAGGTCTGGCTAAGGGAAAAAATCAGGAAAGAGTTCAAAAATGTACCTTCCCTGCTCAAGATAATTTTAGGATGCTTCTTTCAGCATTGGCCGCCCCCCAAGAGCTTATCGGAAGTACCAGAGCCCCAGCCCAGCCACAGTCAGAATCTGTATTTCTACAGCATTACCAGATGACTCATAAACACATTAAAATTTGAGAGGTACTGCTCTACAGTACCAGATATAGTGAAAATAACTTTTTCTCCTGAGAATTAAAAAAAAACCCAACTTCCCTTAATTTAAGGTCAGTTTACATGCTGAATATACCATAAGCTAAGCCAAATTGAGTTCACTGACAATACACTGCATATGGACAGCAATATACACCAGTCCCTCACGCTTGGGTAGCTGGGGGATGCTGTGGGTGGTGAGGGGGAAACAGACAGCACTTCCACCAATATTCTTATATAAACCATAGGACCAATGCACATTTATTAACTTGCTCCTCACCAATCATCCCCTCCCCACCAAAGCTTCTGTACAGTTAATTTTATTATTATTCTCCTGAGAATTGTAACCTAGTAGGAAGGTAAGACATACAAATAAAGTTAGCAGGTGCTAGAGGCCAGAAGACAGTCACCACGGCAAAGACAGTGGGGCCATGCCATTCTACACAATCTTTAAGATGTTCTACACATTTGGAGTAATTAACCTAACCAAGAATATTTCAGAGACAGAATATCCGTTCTGATATTCAGTTCAGTTCAGTCGCTCAGTCGTGTCCGACTCTTTGCAACCCCATGAATCGCAGCATGCCAGGCCTCCCTGTCCATCACCAACTCCCGGAGTCCACCCAAAACCATGTCCATTGTGTTGGTGATGCCATCCAGCCATCTCATCCTCTGTTGTCCTCTTCTCCGCCTGCCCCCAATTCCTCCCAGGATCAGGGTCTTTTCCAATGAGTCAACTCTCTGCATCAGGTGGCCAAAGTACTGGAGTTTCAGCTTCAGCATCAGTTCTTCCAATGAACACCCAGGACTGATCTCCTTTAGGATGGACTGGTTGGATCTCCTTGCAGTCCAAGGGACTCTCAAGAGTCTTCTCCAACACCAAAGTTCAAAAGCATCAATTTTTCGGCACTCAGCTTTCTTCACAGTCCAACTCTCACGCCCATACATGACCACTGGAACAACCACAGCCTTGACTAGATGGACCTTTGTTGGCAAAGTAATGTCTCTGCTTTTAAATATGCTATCTAGGTTGGGCATAACTTTCCTTCCAAGGAACAAGTGTCTTTTAATTTCATGGTTGCAATTACCATCTGCAGTGATTTTGGAGTCCCCCAAAATAAAGTCAGCCACTGTTTCCACTGTCTCCCCATCTATTTCCCATGAAGTGATGGGACCAGTGCCACGATCTTAGTTTTCTGAATTTTGAGCTTTAAGCCAACTTTTTCACTCTGCTCTTTCACTTTCATCAAGAGGCTCTTTAGTTCTTCTTCACTTTCTGCCATAAGGGTGGTGTCATCTGCATATCTGAGGTTATTGATATTTCTCCCAGCAATCTTGATTCCAGATTGTGCTTCTTCCAGACCAGCGTTTCTCATGATGTACTCTGCATAGAAGTTGAATAAGCAGGGTGACAACATACAGCCTTGACGTACTCCTTTTCCTATTTGGAACCAGTCTGTTGTTCCATGTCCAGTTCTAACTGTTGCTTCCTGACCTGCACACAGGTTTCTCAAGAGGCAGGTCAGGTGGTCTGGTATTCCCATCTCTTTCAGAATTTTCCACAGTGTATTGTGATCCAACAGTCAAAGGCTTTGGCATAGTCAATAAAGCAGAAATACATGTCTTTCTGGAACTCTCTTGCTTTTTCGATGATCCAGCGGATGTTGGCAATTTGATCTCTGGTTCCTCTGCCTTTTCTAAAACCATCTTGACCATCTGGAAGTTCACGGTTCACGTATTGCTGAAGCCTGGCTTGGAGAATTTTGAGCATTACTTTACTAGCGTGTGAGATGAGTGCAATTGTGTGGTAGTTTGAGCATTTTTTGGCATTGCCTTTCTTTCGGATTGGAATGAAAACGGACCTTTTCCAGTCCTGTGGCCACTGCTGAGTTTTCCAAATTTGCTGGCATATTGAGTGCAGTGCTTTCACAGCATCATCTTTCAGGATTTGAAATAGCTCAACTGGAACTCCATCACCTCCACTAGCTTTGTTCGTAGTGATGCTTTCTAAGGCCCACTTCACTTCACATTCCAGGATGTCTGGCTCTAGGTGAGTGATCACACCATTGTGATTATCTGGGTCATGAAGATCTTTTCTGTACAGTTCTTCTGTGTATTCTTGCCACCTCTTCTTAATATCTTCTGCTTCCGTTAGGTCCATACCATTTCTGATATTAGACTAGCTAATATATTTAACAGGAAGTGGGGTTGCACTACAAAGAGAGGCCAAAAAATTTTTGTACTAACAAACTAGACATATTTATATCTGATCACAGATATGAAAATGAGATCATGTCATTTTTTCCCAGAAAAAGTCCTGCTTACAATACACTAATAACAATACAGGGCACTAATACTTACAATGATAAGAATATCGGGTTTAATGTTAGGAATTTCAGCTGCCATTAAGTGTCTGTCTTCTTGTCTTGAGAAATCACCTGTGTATAAAAGCTGAGAAAAGGAGAAAGTTAGAAATTAGAAAAGTTAGAAAGTTAGAATTCTCGAATGCTTCATTTTACTCTGAATATATTTCACTCAAAAATTCTTGAAAATGAAGTGCAATAGAAAAAATAGCCTACATTTTTAATGAAATGTAGATGCATTGCTTGTGTCTAATTCAAAATGTGTAACTTAACTCAGTCATAAACCATCTCGAGTTTCAATTATTCAATCTAACTAATGGGAATAATATAATCCCAGAATTAGCCCACAAAGATAACCTTGAGATGTACTCTCAGTATCTTAAGAGAAAAAGGGCATGATGATCAGGAAAGAACTCTTTACTTTTTTGAGATGTTTATTATACTCTTCTTAACCATGATACAGAAAGTACTAACACAGAGGTAGGAACAATGGTATTTACAAGGCAAAAGTTCCGGCTTAATTTTACCTTGTTTCAGTGTTTGCACACTTTGCGAGCCTTAGGTAATATTCTTCAGTACCACTCGGTGGCGTAAGCCTTGCACTGATTTCCTATGGGCAGGAAATTTCCAAGTTAGAGCGTACCTTCACGCCTGCGATCTCGATCATGAACATGGCAGCTCCCAGAACATGGCCGGCGTGGTAACACCAAAACTTGATTCCTGCAACTTCCTTCACTTCATGAAAATTGATGGTTTCAATTTTGTCCATGCTTTCTTCCAAATCTGTCTCAGTATATAGCATGTCGTCTGCTGATATGTTACTAAATTTTTAAAGATGCCAACACAAAAAAATTAAGGGTAAGATTTTTATAAGTCTTTAAACTCAAAGAAATTGTCTGTGGATGACATAGCCACATATTTCTTAAAATCATATTGTAGGTGTTATGCTATTTCTAATCTCTTGGACCTTTTGTATATCTTTTTACTCTGCTATCATGAGAAAAATGCTTAGTGTATATAAAGCATGATTTCAAGCAAAGCACACACACTAAATTAAGACAAAGTACTCTTTAGGATAGTACTTCTCAACCTTTTTTCCTACCCCCAACATCTCCTGTGAGATAAAGGCATTCACACACATTGAATCACAGCAGTTTTCCCCACCTGTGATATGAAAAGGCTTGTCTCTGGAAAATTATGCTAACATACTTTGTTGAGGGTTAAGGATACAGTCTGAAGCCAGACTGATTGGATCTGAATTCCAGTTTTGTCTCTTACTGTGACCATCATAGGTAAACTACTTAACCTCTCTGTGCCTCAGTCTGAAAAGTGAAGTTAAGTGAAGGTGTTAGTTAGTCATGTCCAACTCTTTGCAACCCCATGGACTGCAGCCCGTCAGGCTCCTCTGTCCATGGAGTTTTCTAGGTGAGAATACTGGAGTGGGTAGCCATGCCCTTCTCCAGTAGATCTTCCCAACCCAGGGATCAAACCTGGGTCTCCTGCATTGCAGGCAGATTCTTTACCATTTGAGCCACCAGAGAAACCCGTGCCTCAGTCTAATCATCTGTAAAATGGGATTTATGCAGAGTCTGCATCACAAGGCTGACATGAAGATGAAAGGAGTTAACATATGTCAAGAACTGAGGGCTACGCCTGGCATATGGTGAGCTTCATTTAAGTGTTAACCAGTATAATCATTACCAAGGATAACTCTTCCATTCTTCTGTATGTTTATAGAATAGCAAACTTCATCTTAGCTACCCTAGGAATATATATATGAAACAGTAAGCCTTTGAAGGTTCATCATTTGTGCTATACTTATCACAAGAAGGCTCCAAACTTTCTGGAAAAGGAGCAGATTTTCCTCTTGCAGCTGGAAAAAGCTTCCCCAGGGAACCTTTTCACTTCAGACAGTCAATTTGCTTTGATCAAATCACCCAAAAAAAGATTTCAGTACATAGCACTGTATAATGTATTCTGCTTTAAATTTTAATAAATTATGAAATTCCATATATAGAATATTGCTATCATACCTTATAACTCACCTAAATTTCAAAGACTTAAAAGGATGCAACAGCTACATAAAGCCTTTCTGCCAAGGAGGTGCTGGGGACTGAATGATTAAATGAACGATACCCTTGTGAATAAGAAGAAAATGTCTTATTTCAAAACACAAAATGGTCTATATCATGAACTGTATGTATCGGGTAGAACCAAGTGCATGTATAAATCTATTAAGGTAATTTACCTAACTTTGACATAATCTGAAAGAAGCCATCTATAAATAGCTTTTGTAGCATGAGTCATAAATGTTCTTCCTTTGAAACTTGTCTTCTGTAGAAACCAGGGCAAAGCTCCACAGTGATCCAAATGGAAACTTTAAAAAAAAGAAAAAAGAGCTTCTGTCAATTCTTAAAATATTATATATCATATACTTTAGGTACAGAAGAGTTCTATGTAACAATTAGATACTTTCAGTACACCCAGAGTAGGTATGTGCAGAGGGAAGGAATAATGTATTTAGTTCTAGCATAAGAAAAACAAAAGTATTTCTCTCAAAATACAGCCAAGCCTATTCTCAGAAGTCAAAATTATAACGAGCGCTTTAGTGGTATAAAGTTGAAACCCATCACGGTTTACATATGAAGTTCCCACAGAACAGTGTGACAACACAGTTGTTGTTCAGTCGCTCAGTTGTGTCCAACTCTTTGTGACCCCATGGAGTGAAGCACGGCAGGCTTCTCTCTCCTTTACTATCTTCCTGAGTTTGCTCAAACTCATGTCTATTGAGTCGATGATGCCATCCAACCATCTCATCCTCTGTCCTCCCGTTCTCCTCCTGCCCTCAATCTTTCCCAGCATTAAGGCCTTGTCCAATGAGTCAGCTCTTTGCCTCAGGTGCCCAAAGTATTGGAGCTTCAGCTTCAGCATCAGTCCTTCCAATGAATATTCAGGCAACACAGCAGTCTCAGGGATATTCTGTGAAAGGGCTTTCTTAGTCTCAAGTTTTACAATGATCAAGGCCTATGCTATCTCGTCCCTCCTCCTCATTCACTCTAGATAAGCGAAAGGAAGTTTTCTGTCATAAACTTCTCTCACCTGTGATGACAATACGGCATGCTGTCTTAGATGTTTGCAATATAATTCCCAGTAGAAAATATTTTTAAAACACTAGAATCTTAAAATATGGTAAAGAATGATCTTTATAGTAAACGTCCTTGAAAAACAATGCCCTTAATAAAAATTAAAACAAAAAAGAAAAACAAACAAACAAACAAACAAAAAAAAACCCTTACTGACTAATTAGTAGGAGATCAATCTCAGCTGGGTCAATCAAATCGATATAAGGAAGAGCATCCATTCCTTCCAGGCCAGGGTGGATCCCACAGTCCAGCTGAAAGACATGGGAAAAGAGATCACAGTCTTCTCCACATTTTATTCAAATTCAGTCAACAAATAGACATCATAACTGACCCATCATACCATACACAATCAGGAAAGATTCTATATGTTTGGAATGCAATTCTTATTAAATGGGCAAATATGCCATTAACAATTCTAACTTCCCAAATTTAAATACAGCTCATATTTAGAGTCACAGGACACAAAATCCAAGAAATCTTCTTTCCAGTTACTTTTAGTAGGCACTCTAATAATGAATGAACGCTTTTGCAAGAACTTTAATATGAGAAATAGCTAGCATTTTTCAAGTGTATAGATTAACTACTACCAGATGTGACTATCATGAGAAGGCAATGATTAGAAAAACAGGAAACTTCTCTGATCAGGACAATTTAAGTATTAGAAGACAAAGTCTTCAGAGCCAGTCATTCCTGGATTATATCCTCATTTGGGGGGGGTGTTTCTATCAAATTAATACAGTAAATGATTAAAAAGAGTGTGTCTGCCATGTGCCTGTTCTTTTAAGAGTGGGAGAAGGGGAGGAGTGAGACCAAGAGACCCTGATGAGCCTCTGTACCGCCTTCCTAACGAGGACCCCAGAGACCACTCTTCCAGTTCCCCCAGCTCTCAGCTAAGCAAACGGGATGAGAGGGGGCCTGACTTGCCCAAGGCCAGGCACCCTGGTGCTAACTTAGGCACCTCGGCTACCGCACTAGGGCCTGGCCTACTGTCCCACTGCCCAGGAGGAGGCTGGAGTTCTGCATGTGTTCAGGAGGCCAGTTCCCTGGGGTCTCCCACTGGGGGTGGGGCAGACACGTTGGCAGACCTTCAGGAAAGAGGGACTTGGAAGAATTTTAGATTAGGAGATCCAGTTGACAGTTTTACAATCTTTAGTTCCTCAGTTTAATATTATGTCAATGCCAAGTGGAAGTATACTCATTTTCCACATTAACATTTTATAGACACATATACTAACCATGACATTATCATGGGGGCAAAACAGTTAACTGCCGAATCGAATAAAACTACTGAACCAGAACAGACCTGGCACTCAATGCAGATACACTGTTAACCTGACTATTCTGTGCTGAGCTGCTCAATCCTGGCCAACTTTTTTTGACCCCATGGACTGTAGCTCGCCAGGCTCCTCTGTCCATGGGGATCCTCCAGGCAAGAATACCGGAGTGGGTAGCCACTCCCTTCTTCAGGGCATCTTCCCAACCCTGGGATCGAACCCAGGTCTCCCACATTACAGGCAGAAATTTTACCAGCTGAGTTACCAGGGAAGACCAAGGATACCCGAGGGGGTTGCCATGCCCTCCTCCAGGGGATCATCCCATCCCAGGGATCGAACCCAGGTCACCCGCATTGCAGGTGGATTCTTTACCATCTGAGCCACTTACCATTATTTTCCTCCCTTTGAACTCCAGAATAATACATGATCTTCCAACTTCCTGCCCAGCTCCACTGTAAACATTCAAAGGAAAAAATAAAAATGATTAAAAAGCCATCAAAATGAAGCCAAATAAACTCAAACTTTTTTTTACAACTTAAACTATGTTCCATCTGATGACAAGACTAACTTGAGGCAGATGAGTTCCACAAAATTACAAAGACAGGGAAGAACAGCGTCAATGTGGGAAAAAAATGGAAAGTGGCCTCTGAGAGGTCAGACTGAGAGGACCAAAGGTTAAATCTA
This sequence comes from Dama dama, assembly GCF_033118175.1. NCBI lineage: Eukaryota > Metazoa > Chordata > Mammalia > Artiodactyla > Cervidae > Dama > Dama dama. The sequence continues at coordinate 18,459,649 of NC_083691.1, read as the reverse complement.
GCCTTCTGAATGTTAGGGTTAAAATGATGATGTATTTAAAATGTAAACTAGTAGTGACTCAGATGATTTAACTAGACTTTTAGAATCAGCACTTAAGTAAAAACCCATAAGCAGTTAAAAATTCTTTCATTTTAAGATGATAATACACATTTACCAAATGGCTTAAATACTTATTCATACATGTGAATCTCATTCCTTTTTCTTTCTACTTTGTTATTTCACTTAAAACAAATTTCCTTTCTTCAGAACAAACAGCCTTTCTTTCCAATTATCACAAGGCTTTAAGCCTCACCAGTCTAACCCCTCGCCTTCTTTGATGCCTTATCCCAACCATTGTAGCTTATGATTCACCCACTTATTTAACATCAAGCCGTTTTTTGGCTGCACTGTGGGGCGTGTGGGATCTTAGTTCCCTGACCAGGGATTGAACCTAGGACTTCAGCAGTGAAAGCACTGTCTTAGCCACTGGACTGCCAAGGAACTCCCTCAAGCAGTTTCTATTTGCCAAGCAGTGTAGATAAGCACCTAGCATATGGAAAGGCCTAATACCAGGACCCTGGCTCCAAGAACAGATAGGCTCCAGGACTGACATGAGATGGATGCATCCTCAGACCGAGATCCTACTTCAGAGCAGGATGCAGACAAAGAAAATCAGACAACCACAGAGCTACCATGAGCCCCTGGCCTGCCACTTTAACTGGCCCTCTGTGCTCCCTCTTAGAGTGTCCCTCCAGTTTTTGGTGCAGTTTTTCCTACAGTTGTTGGTATAGTAACTATTTTAAACTTTCTCCCCTTTCCTAAATTTTCCCATGCTCTATCCTACTTGAGTCATGGGCTGTCTGTATCAAAAAATTACTGAGTTTATCGGTTCCCTCAACTTGCCAATGCACTCACATCCTTCTCCTCTTCCACTTCTCCTGGAACAGAGAACAGATCTCTCTCTGTAAGGTTAACCTTTTCACCATGGTTCTACACTCTGCCTTCTCCCTCCCTTCCGCTGAGGTACTGACCCCTGCTACATCATTGGCTTTCCCCTTGTTATCCTCTTTGACATCTGCATTTAAACATGCCAGTCATCCTTGTCCCCAGATGAAAATCCCTTAATTCTAATCTCTAGTCTCCCTGTCTGCTTACTAAAGGTTGCATACATTGAATTCTGGCTTTTTACCAACCATCCCTCTGAAACTCTCCCTGAAAAACAGCTCTGTGTTGCTAAGTGCAAAGAGCCCTTCTCAGTTTCTATCTCACTCTTCTCCAGGCAGCACGTCATCTGTCCTGTTCCATCCCTCTCTGAGCCTGGTTTCTTTGACGTCATGCTCTCATCCTGTCCTGCTGGTTTCCTCCTTAGTTTCCTTCATGCAGCTGCCTCTACCCATCTTTCAAAAGCTGTTATTTCAAGGGTTCTCTCCTTGGCTCCTTTCTCAGTCTTTCTGATCTTCATCCTCACATCTTTAACACATTGAGGACTTCCAATTCTCTATTTGTAGTCCAAATACAGATATTTGTTCTCCTGAACCCCAGACCTCTAACAGTCACCTGGTTTTGGTCTCTCTCCTGGGACATCTCACAGGTGCCTAATATTCAAATATGCCAAACAAGTTCTGCACTTCAAGTCCCTAGTCCTCTTCTTTCTGGAACACTCTGCCCTGATATTGACATAATTGGCTCCTGTGTATCATTTGGGTCTCAGTTCAAATGTCACCTCATTTGCTCTTCAGACCACTCTATCGTAACACTTATTACTACATGATGTCATTATATCTACTTATTTATGGCTTATTTCTCACTATTAAAGTGAAAGCTCCATAATAGCATAGACGTCTATTTCATTCACTGCTATACAGCAAAGTGTCTGACATGCAAGAAATCTCAAGAAAAACTTACTGAATGAGTAAAAACTCCCAAATTGGGAAACTTGGGAACATTACATTAAATTAAAGAAGCCAGTTTCAAAAGATTACATGTTGCAACCCATTTATATGAAATGTCCACAACAGGGTAATCTGCAGAGACAGAAAGATTAACGGTGGCTGAGGACTGGGCAGGTTGGAGGGCAATGATACAGGGTTTCTTTCCGGAATGATGAAAATGTCCTGGATTAGACAGTGGTGATAATTATAAAACTCTGTATAGATTAAAAACTGTTTAACTGTACACTTTAAATGAGTGTGCTGATGTGATTTCAATCTCAATAAGGCTGTTATAAAAGAATTTAAAACTCCCAAATTTATTCCAGACCTACCCCATCTCAGGTACTCCTGGAGTAGCACCACCACTTACCAATTATCCTACCTGGGAACTGGAGTTATCCTAACTCTCCTCTCTGCCCTGCCTTCCCTTCCAACATCTGCCTCTTCTAACGTATCTGATCACTGACAAAGCTCTAAAGCTTTCACTTCTTTACTCTCTCAGGGCTCTCTTTCCAACCCACTGCTGCTCATTTCACTCATTTCAAGATCTCATTGCTTATCCCTTGGTTTGTTTCGATCTCATCCTACTGGATTCTCTCCACTTGATCCACCTTTTTTTTTTTTTTGGCCATACCACGTGGCATGAGGGATCTTAGTTCCCTGACCAGGGATCAAACCTGCATCCCCCACAGTGACAGCTCAGAGTCTTAACCCCTGGACTACCAGGGAAGTCCCTTATTACACCTTTAATTCATCTGTGCCACTGCTGCCAGAGGCATCTTTGATCTTCCTAAAGCATAATTTCCACCACATCCCATCCTTGCTTAAGACCCTTCCTTGGCTCCCTATAACTGGCAATAAAGACTCCAAATCCTTGGTATGTATGTATCCAAGGTCCTTCATAAGCTGGACTCTGAGAGCCTCTACCATCTCATCTGCTATCTTTTAGCTGCACCCATAGGGAGACTGGCCACAGAGAGACCTCTCATTTTCACATGTGCCACTTCCTCAGCCTGCAACATCCCTGCCCCCATGCTTTGGCTATCTTTGATTTCTAGTCAATCTCTAGGACTCAGCTCAGTGTCCTGATTTCCAGGGCGCAGGATGGCACTGTCTTCTCACTGGAAGCCCACTCTGCACACTCTCAGGGCCTTAGTGCAATGCCTGTGTGTCCTCTTACAGTGGTCACAACTCACTGAGCTGTGGACTGGATTGGACTGGATTTCAGGTCTGACTCCAAAGCAATTGGCTGCGGTTATTCCAAACTCTCTCTCCAGCACTTTTCATTTGGCACTGCAATTCCCATCAAAAGGGTGAATTCAGTTAACTCAGCCCCGTCTTATTTGTATCCCTAGTGCCTAGTGTGCTGCTTGACACTCGCTCAGAGTTTGCTGAACACAAGAAGAGACGACAGGTGTGAAGTGAGCGGCGGGCAAACTTGTGTTCCATCCCCAGTAGGTGCTCAAGGAGTTATTGAATGAACAAGTGAAGGAGATACTTTCTACCTTTGGAAAAATGCACGTGTTCACTTGGTGCTAACTCATGTCTAACAATAAACATGTTTGTGAATTCAAACTGCACAGTTAGGCAAGTTCTCATTTCTCTAAGCAGCATTCCAGGTCCATAAGGTGCTTCTCTGACAGAAGGCCATTTCCAATTAAAGACAAGCCCTCTCACGGTCAATCAACGGCTGAGATATTGTCCTAACATTTCTGCCTTTTCATCTCTCCCACTTCCTACGTTCCCTATTCCAGGAGAGTTTGAGCTCTGAATGGAACTCACAAGTTCCCTAATGTATTTCCCCTTTCACATTTCGGCAAATATGAGTCCTGGAGGTTAATAAGGCACAAGTTTAGTTCTTCCTCGCTCTGTCACTGCCTTATCCAAGTTATCATCTCACCCTGCTATCCGGAGCATCCTTGGTTCCCTCATGAGTCGCCCCTCTTGGGCGTATACGAAAGCGCCCTGCGATCCCACCATAGGCCCTTTTTCCACCCCCTCGGCCCCCAAACCCAACATCCTATCCTCCCTTGAAACTGAAGAAAAAGCAAAATCCTATTCAACCTAGCAGGCCCCTTCCGATTCACAGTTCTTCAAACCGCTGCAGCCGCAGAGGCCTTGCCCGCAGCTGCGAGCCAGGAGCAGGCTGCCGAGGCAAGCGGGCCTGGGGCAGGGGGCTACTGAGGCCAACCATCGGGTTCCCCTCCTCGCCTCACAGTCACAGCTTCAGTCCCTCTCAGGTCCCTTACAGGGGTCGGATCAGCAGCTGGTCACTCTCCTCTGCAGGAATCGCGGACATCTCAGAAGTCCAAAAGGGAATGAAGAACAACAGGTCGCAGGAGTCTTTCTAAACTAGAAGAAAAGACACAGAGACCCTAAGACGGAAGAGCCACCCCCGCTCCATCCCACGAGAGCACAACTTCCGGCATCTCGGCGCCCGAGACACTAGGATCCTCCCTCCGACTTCCTGTCGCAGAACCCAACTTGGAAGGCTCCTCCCCGCCCAGGCTTCCCGGGACCTGGGGCGGGGTCCGGACTGCGCCTGCGCGAGGCTTCGGGGGGCGGGCCCAGGTGGGCGGGGTTCAGGGGCCCGGAAGAGCTGGCGCTGGAATTAGAACCGGAGGAGCCTCCGGGGCTCCTCCGGCTGCCCGGGCGGTGGGTGTCTGACGCCTGAGCGCGGACGGCGCGGAGGTGAGAGCCCGGCAGTCGCCGCGCTCAGGCCGAGCGTGGTCAGGAACGCTTGCCCCGAGGGTGGCGCCGGCGGGGAGGGCAGCCGCGCGGGGCGGATGGGTGGTGCCGCAATCTCCGCAGGGACCCGCCTGCCCCGGGCCCCCGGCCCGGAGGGCAGCGCCAGGCGGGCGGCGGGAGCCGCGCAGCGGGCCTGGGCCTGCCCGTGGAGGCAGGGCCCTGGGCCGATCCCTGTCTGGGGTGGGACTGCGGCCCCGGTGACGACGGATGTGGCGTCTGGCTGGGTCCTGTCGGAAGGCGAAGGGGTGCGAGCAGCCGCGGCGCTGTTCCCCGCGCCCGGCCCTGATCTGAGCTCATGGCGACGAAGGGCGGCCGTCTTTTTTTGTGCCGGATCCTGTCGGTTTCTCCGCGCGCTGGAGTTTTCCCCGCAGCGGGGCGGGGCTGGGGCCGTGTCTGACTGTCCAGCGCACCAGCACGTGGCAGGCGCTCACGACGGCGACGAATACCTGGGGAGCTGGGTGGGGTCTGCGGGGAGCTTTGGCGGCAGCTCTGCCGAGGTTCCCGATTTGGCCTCAATCGTGTGAGAGTTGGACCGTAAGGAAATATGAGTGCGGAAGAATTGTTGCTTTTGAACTGTGGAGAAGACTTTTGAGAGTCCCTTGGACTACAAGGAGATCCAACCAGTCCATCCTAAAGGATATCAGTCCTGAATATTCATTGGAAGGACTGATGTTGAAGCTGAAACTCCAATCCTTTGGTCACCTGATGCGAAGAACTGACTCATTGGAAAAGACCCTGATGCCGGGAAAGATTGAAGGCGAGAGGAGAAGGGGACAACAGAGGATGAGGTGGTTGAATGGCATCACCGACGTGATGGACATGAGTTTGAGCAAGCTTCAGGAGTTGGTGATGGACAGGGAGACCTGGTGTGCTGCAGTCCATGGGGTCATAAAGAGTCAGACACGACTAAGCGACTGAACCGAACTGATTATTAGCCTTGTGGCCTTGGGCAAGCTGCTTAATAAACTTAGAGCTTTGGCTGCCTCATTTGAAAGGGGCTGTAATATTGCAACCTTGCTGGTCATTAGAGAGGGTCAGAGGTACTGTATATACAGCATAAGGACATATATATACACACACACACACATATATAGCATTTTTTGTTGTTTTTTAGTCTCTTGGTAGTGTCTGACTCTGTTGCGACCCTATGGACTTTGGGCTTCCCAGGTGGTACTAGTGATAAAGAGCCTGCCTGCCAATGCATAAGATGTAAGAGACAGCGGTTCGATCCCTGGGTGGGGAAGATCCCCTGGAGAAGGACATGGCAACCCACTCCAGTATTCTTACCTGGAGAATCCCATGGATGGAGGCACCAGGCAGGCTACAGTCCTTGGGATCACAAAGAGTCAGACATGACTAAGCTACTGAGTACGGACTGTTAGCCCTCCAGGCTCCTCTGTCCATGGAATTTCCCAGGTAAGAATACTGGAGTGGGTTGCCATTGCTTTCTCCGGGGAATCTTCCCCACCCAGGGATCTATCCCCAGGCTCCTGCATTGGAGGGAGGATTCTTTACTGCTGAGCCACCAGGGAAACACACACACTCATACGTATACATGTAGATACCTCTCTATATATATGTATATGACGCTTAGCCCAGGACAGCAAATGGTAGGTATTCAGTATGTGGAACTTGTCATCTGGGTATTATCTCACAACAAAGTTCTCTAGTTGGCTAGCATGGCCTCTGACAGGCTGTGCCAGGCATCGGGTATACAGAGATGACCTAGCCCTGGTCTTTGATGCACTCACAGTTCTGAGATAATTACAAGTGGGCAGTAGCCGACTCATGCTAAAATCAAGATGTGGAGGACCATCCCTTAGCCCAACTTGGAGGCTTTCTAGAAGAGAAGTCTGAACTGAGTCTTGACAGGTGACCGAAGTTAGCGATCAAGTAGAAGGTGAAAGGGTATTGTAGGCAGAGGGAACAGCAGGAGCAACGTGTGGAAACAGGGAGCATAATGCATGCTGAGAACCTCAGGCAGCTGTGCCATTCTTTACATATTAAGTGATTGTGAAGCTGATTGTGGAAGAGGAGACTGGAGAGGTCGAAGTGAGCCAGGTCATGCAGGACCAACTGTGCTTGTCCTGGTGACTTCAGGCTTTAACTTTGAGGAGCCAGTGAAAGATTTTAAATTGGTTACATAGCATCTGACTTGAGTTTTAAATAAATCATTTTAGCTGGAGCTTGGTGATAGATTTGAAATGGCAAGAAGTCCAGCTGGGACTGATACCAACCAGTGGTCTTAGCCTTCCCTAATCAATAGAAATTGATAAGAGGCCAGTCAAGAAATTCAGGCAAAGGTTGGCCAGAGAGTAGGGGTGTGTCTAGGGGTCAGGCAGGAGGGGTGGCTTTAGGTGTTTTACCCACCCCTTTGGTGGTGGTCAAATTGCCAACATCCATTGGATCATCAAAAAAACGAGAGTTCCAGAAAAACATCTGCTTTATTGACTACTGCAAAGCCTTTGACTGTGGGTCACAACAAACTGTGGAAAACTCTTAAAGAGTTAGGAATACCAGACCACCTTATCTGCCTCCTGATAAATCTGTATGCAGGTCAAGAAGCAAAAGTTAGAACCAGCTGTGGAACAACAGACTGGTTCCAAATTGGGAAAGGAGTACGTCAAGGTACTCCTTGCTTATTGTCATCTTGCTTATTTAACTTCTATGCAGAGTACATAATGTGAAATGCCGGCTGGATGAAGCACAAGCAGGAATCAAGATTGCCAGGAGAAATATCAGTAACTTCAGATATGCAGATGACACCACCCTTATGGCAGAAAGTGAAGAGGAACTTAAAAGCCTCTTGATGGAAATGAAAGAGGAGAGTGAAAAAGCTGGCTTAAAACTCAACATTCAAAAAACAAAGATCATGGCGTCCAGCCCCATCACTTCATGGCCAGTAGATGGGGAAACAGTGGAAACAGCGGCAGACTTTCTCTGCTTGGGCTTCAAAATCACTGCAGAAGGTGACTGCAGCCATGAAATTAAAAGACGCTTGCTCCTTGGAAGGACTGATTTTGAAGTTGAAACTCCAATACTTTGGCCACCTGATGCGAAGAACTGACTTATTTGAAAAGACCCTGATGCTGGGAAAGATTTCAGGCAGTAGGAGAAAGGGACGCAGAGAATGAGATGGTTGGATGGCATCACCAATTCGATGGACATGAGTTTGAGCAAGCTCCAGGAGTTGGAGGTGGACAGGAAAGCCTGGCGTGCTGCAGTCCATGGGGTTGCAAAAAGTCGGACACATCTGATCAACTGAACTGAACTTGGTGGTGGTGAGTGCAGGAGGCATGCGCAGTACCCTGTTTTTGCTCTTCAGAAGCGGCACTTGGGTTTTTGGTCTTTTTGTGTCTTGTCCAGAATTTGCCCCAACTGCACGTGTGTTGTTGTTATTGAGTTGCTAAATTGTGTTCTACTCTTTGTGACCCCGTGGACTGCAGCACTCTAGGCTTCCTGTCCTCCATTATCTCTCAGAATTTGCTCAGATTCATGTCCGTTGAGTCAGTGATACTATCTTAGTGTCTTCATCCTCTGCTGCTCCCTTCTCCTTTTGCCTTCGATCTTTCCTAGTATCAGTCTTTTCCAATGAGTCAGCTCTTTGCATCAGATTACTAAAGTATTGGAGTTTCAACATCAGTCCTTCCAGTGAATATTCAGGTTTGATCCCCTTTAGGATTGACTGGTTTGATTTCTTTGCTGTCCAGGAGATTCTCAAGAGTCTTCTCCAGTACCACAATTCAAAAGCATCAATTCTTCGGCACTCAGCATTCTTTATGATCTAACTGTCACATCTGTACATGACTACTGGAAAAATCAGAGCTTTGACTATATGGACCTTTGTCTGCAAAGCCATTTCTCGGCTCTTTAATATGCTGTCTAGGTTTGTCATAGCTTTTCCTCCAAGACATTTGTGCATGCATGCACACAGTTATTTTTAGTTCCATATAGTTTCTTCATATTTTGTTGCTCAAGGAGGCATTTGTCCAGGTGCAGGCATTGCAGCAAAGGGTCCCAGGACCCAACCTGTCTCAGGACAGGCAGGGTCCCTCTCCCTTGAAATGTCTCCTGGAGGCTGGTGAATTCCTTAAATTGCGTTCCAGACTTTTTGCATTTTTTATGAGTTAAGGATCTATCACTTTCATCAGATAATGAAAAAGTATTTCTATGTAACCATAGTCTAGAACAATGCAGGCCCTGTTTGATTCATGAATGGTATAATCTACAGATGGTAAAATCAGTGCGTCTTGGGTTTAACTGGATGTGGGGCGGGAGGACAGTGACAGGTTGGTGGTTTCCCACTTTCTACCAGAAATAATGTAATTTACTGAAAGGGAGAGGAGCAGGTGTGGAGGGGAAGACGGGTTCTGCTTTAGGCATTTCTGCCTTTGATGAGTCTGTGCAACATCCAAGTGGCAGTATCTTTGGCCTTATTTTTATGCATGAATAATTCAGAGACAAGAATGATTTGCTTAATTAAGAACATGCATCAAAATAGTGGCAGATATCAAAGGCTTTCATAAGTGCTTTCCCCCTACAGTTCCTAGACTAATGATGAAAAAAGAAAGTCTTAAGGAGTTGCCAAGGCCTTATAATGTAGTGACTTTCAAATCATTCTAGTATTCTAGGGGTTTGAATGGATGCTTTGGGAATCCATAATAATACTATCAAACTTTTAAAAATCATTAAAATTGGTATATATAGAGAGACTTGAAATGTTCTCAAATGTGCTATACAACAACATTTTAATCCATCAGATTATGGTCCTTTATGCTGCTAGGGTAACCCAGTTTTGGGCAGCCTTTGGAATAAGGCGCTTTTGCCTTCTCTGACAGAAAAGTATCCTGCAATGGGGAAGCTCTTGTCGGCAACAAAGTTATCCAACAAGTCACCCACCAAAGCTTTCTCAGTAGTCTCCCTCTTTTTACTCTTAGGTTCTCTCTGTAGCTAGTTCCCTGCCCAGCAGCCAGTCATGTTTCTAAAACAGAAATCTGATCGTACCACCCGACTGCTCTTTGAAACCTTCCAGAGTCTTCCTGTGAAACCCAGAATAAACCCCAACTTCTGTTGTGGCCTGCGAGGTGTTCTGTGACTCTGTCTCGCCTGCCTCTGTCCCTCCGCCTCCCGTTCTTAGTCTCCCTGGCGTCTCACTGGTCCTCACGTCAAATGGCATCCCTCAGGACCTGTGCACTTGCCATGTCCTCCACTCACGGTGCTTCTCCTCCACGTCGTGTCCGCTCCTGCTTCTCTCAGGTCTTAGCTCTCACCTCCTCAGAACATCTTTTTTTCTGTCTCAAAGAGTCACCCCTTCCTTTGTTCGCTATCTGCTTAACTTGCTTTAGTTCCCCTTAGAGCAATTATTATTTCCAAATAATGTGTTTGATACTTGGTTTTCACGTTGGTCTGGCTACTCCCTGTAAAAATGAGCTCCCCAGACTTCCCCGGTGGTCCAGGGGTTAGGGCTCCATGCTTCCAGTGCAAGGAGGCACAGGGTTGATTCCTGATGGGGAAACTAAGGTCCCACACAGAAAAAAATGAAATTGATTAAAAATAAATAAAAAAAATAGGTTCCCTGAGGTCAGAGACTTTATCTGTCTTATTCACTGGTGTAGTCCCAGCAGCTGGTAGGTGCTCGCTGGCCACTGAGGAAAGAATGAATGAATGAGTTGGGTGTTCTTGCTACTCCACAAATGAAGCAAATATATAGAAATAAATTGGATGATGGGGCTGATCAAAATGCTTGGGCTCAGGAGTCAAGTCTAGGGTCAGATGCTTGTGAGTGGACTTGGTGGTGGGGGCAGAGAGGGGAGTATCTCCAGATTCACTGGGAGAAACTGTTCATTGGAGAGGGACATTCACTGATTTATTCATTCTTTTCCTTCATCAGGTACCCTGTTTTTCTGTCAAGAGCTGACCATGTCAGAGTGAAAGGAAGCTATCTTTGCAGACTGCTATCTGTGGAACCTTTGAAGACGGTAGAATAGCATTCGATTCTGCAGTAAGCAGACCCCTTTTTCCGTCTGTAGAATCAGTCTTTAGTAAACATTTGTTAGTTTCTCGAATTCACACATTCTCCTGAAAGATGGGTGACAGTTCCCTCATCTGTGAAACGTGGATTCTAACCTCCCTTCTGTGAACCCCTTTGGGGGTTGGGTCAGAGCCCAGCAGGATACAGCAGCAGACAGACCCTCAGAGAACACTTGGAGCAGACTCTGGGTGTCTCCAGATGCTGTGAGGATTAAGTGAGACAGTGTGAAAGCACTTGAACTATGAAACATTTCTCTGGCCAGTTCATCATTGTTCAAGTATAATATGCTTGCTCCTGTGAAATGGTCAAGGAGAAATAGTTCATTAAAGATCTACATAAGGTTGACTCTGGAATATTTAGGTCACCTCCTTCCTGGCCTTACTGGAATGAGGCGAGAGGTAGCCCCTGACATTATCGTCATGTCTGCCTTTCCCTAAACATAGTTTGCGACTTCAAGAAAAATGCACCAAACCCCAGAGGCATCAGTGCTTTCAGTTCTTGGCCCTGCTGTTTACAGTACAGGAAGCGGAGACGGTAACTGATCTCAGAATCTTGGTTGATAAACTAGTATGTCACATATTTTACTAACGTCTGGGCTTGATTAAAGAGAAGGCAGGCACTTGACTATGTTGAGGACTAGATGACAGGTGTCTGGTACTTCTGATTGGTGCTTTTCATACTTCTAGAGACGACAAAAAGGTTCCTACCTTTCAGGTTCACTGGGTTAAAACTTTGTGATTCAAGAAAAGAATAAGAATGAAATAGTATCCAAATTTTGTGGGTTGGCAGGGAATATTTATGTTTTAAGGAAAAGGAGTATACCACGGAACTGGGAGGAATTGGTGGTTATTATTTAATTTTATTCCTATTATGTGTAAAGAGATTTAAAGTTGCTTCTCTCCATATATCTAAACAATGCTTGCTCTTACAGAGGAGCCTGTGGATCAAGCTATGGTGGAAGATGTTTCGGAAAGGCAAAAAGCGCCACAGCAGTAGCAGTTCCCAGAGCAGTGAAATCAGTACCAAGAGCAAGGTAGGTGGTGGAGTGGAGGCCGCGGCCAAAACAGTGAGAACTGTTTCTTCTGAGCAATGGTGCGTGAAAGGTACTAAGCATTGCAGACCTGTGATGTTCTTCAAACTGGGGATTTTACATTTTTTTTTTTTTGCACAAGATACATCCTGTTTGATTTAATTTTATTTTGTTTTGGTAGATTTTTCTGATGTCCTTAAATCCACTAATGTAGATGAATTGGGACCTGTGAGAGGTCTCACTGAAACACTGGTCAAGGAAATTGACAGGCAGTCAAAGAACTGGATGTCTTGAATTCTAGGGCTTGAGGTGTGTGTGTGTCATTATAATTCTGTGTCCACGACGGGGAGTGAGTTGGAGAGTGAGGCAGATGTGCTGATTTGAGTGTGCGGGGTACTCAGAGTCCCGAGTCCTGACCCACTGGGCCCACTGGACTAGGACTAGAAAACTGAAACTGAAGTCGCTCAGTTGTATCCAACTCTTTGCAACTCCATGGACTGTAGCCTTCCAGGCTCCTCCGTCCAGGGAATTCTTCAGGGCATACTGGAGTGGGTTGCCATTTCCTTCTCCAGGGGATCTTCCCGACCCAGGGATTGAACCTGGGTCTCCTGCATCGCAGGCGGATGCTTTACCATCTGAGCCACCAGGGAAGCCCCCAGGACTCGAAAGCCTTTTTAAAATCATCCTTCACCCTTGTGAGCTCCCAGCTGTGAAAGGTGTCTGTGCCCAGAACCTGGACTGGGCGAGGCAGGGGGCAGGAGAGGAGCCCAGGGCCCAGCACCTCCAGGAGGTGCCTCTCCCCAGCCTGTGGGCAGCGCCCTGGGTGAGGATAGCACACTCAGGGAGGGACACGACACCACTGCCCTGCAGGAATTTCCATCCGGCGGGAGGGCTGAGCTCTCAGCGTGTAGCCAACAGAAACCTGACATTTTCAGAGTCCTGTGCAGTCTGGGAATGGGGTGACTAAGTTTTTCTTTAAGGCGTCTAAACTCCTGAATTTCGTCAAGAACCACCCCGCTGTTACCTCAGCGTGAGGCCCGCAGGCTTGAACTGGGCCCAGTTTGCTGTTTTCTAGATCAGAAAATGGAGAAGGGGAGATGCATGGACCTGCTGATGGCCAGGTTGGACCAGAGCTCGTGTGCCGATTGCTCAAGGACCTGCTGGCCCGGCAGGGTGGGGGTCCAGGGGGGTGCAGGAAGACCCATGCCCTGGAGTGAGGTGTTGCCCCAAATCACGGGGAGTCTGGTGTGGCTTCTCTGCAGGCCTGTGTCCGTTAGACATGTGCTCTAGGATGAAGTAAGCTTCTGCTCTTGTCATTCAGAACCAAGGGAAATAGGCCAGTTTCTCCCTTCCCTTCCTCCTTGCTCAGGGGGTCGCTAGGTTCTGGCCTTCTCCTGTGTGCGGGGGTAACTGGAAGCACAAAAGCTCATTCTGTTACTCCCTTCCCAGAAGGCAGCCTGACTCTGTAACAGCATCTTAATTCCAGGTCCCCTTCCTTCACTGTTTGAATATTCAGGTTTCTTCCAGGTTGTCAGAACCACACAAACATGATGATGACCGTCTCTGTGCATACAGCTCTTATTTGAAAGTGAAAGTCGCTCAGTCGTGTCTGATTCTGCGACCAGGCCAGAATACTGGAGGGATAGCCTTTCTCTTCTCCAGGGGAATCTTCCCAATGCAGGGATCGAACTGAGGTCTCCCGCATTGCAGGTGGATTCTTTACCAGCTGACCCACAGGGGAAACTCAACGTGATGATGACCCTTTCTGTGCACATAGCTGTGCTCTTGTTTGAGATTCCCAGAAATGCAATTATTAAGAAAGAGAAGAAATAAAACTGAAGACTTGATACATTTTTACATTGATTTTGATTCACTTCTTAAACACCTAAAAATTTGACTGCACTTTTAAAATTTAATTTGATTTGAAGTATAAAAAAGTGATTTTTTTTTTTCTTTTTGGCCGAGCCATGCAGCTTGCGGGATCTTAGTTCCCCAACCAGGGATCAAATCTTGGCCCCAGCGGTAAAAGTGCTGAGTCCTAACCCCTGGCCCACCAGGGAATTCCCAAAAAGTCATTATTATTTTTTTAATCAAAGGTTTTTACTGTTATTTCTAAAAAATTAAGCATACTGAGAGTATGATACTGTAGAACAAACTACATTGACACGTATGATTCTTTGAATTTTGCTGAACAGTTTCATTGGTTTTTCTTTGTAATTCACATCACAGTTATTCTCTGGTCTGCCGCTTCACCTGTGTTTACCTGCTGGGGCCAGGTAGTAGTTGGAGGCGTTGTGATACTGGGGTGAGGGTCAGGAGACGTGGGGTTGAAGTCTGGGGTGACTAGACGTAACCTTGGGCAAATCACTTCACCGCTCTGCATCTCTCCACTCATTTACTAAACAGGAGAGCACTCCCTGCCTGCATTCTGCACAGAGTTCTTCTTGGGTTCTGTGGAAATAATATGAAAGTGAAGTATAGATTTTCACATGCAATGTGAAATCTCAAGTCTCAATACGATGTAAATATCAACTATCTTATGAGGCTATAAAGGCAATGGCTTTAATTTTAAAAAGTGTTGATCCCAGACTTGTGTTATGGGAAGAGCAGTTGGGATTATGTTTTTTTTAAGTTTGCTATGGAATTTGTCTTCAAAAGAATCTGTCATAGTTGATCTGCATGAATAACTGACCTGATTTTATATGTGTTAATTCAGTGATAGTAAATAAGTCATTTGAATGTTTGGTAGAGAATTTGAAAGAAAATAGTGCTTCTAATTATGTTTAAAATGTTTGTGTTTGTTTGTTTGATTGTTATTTCTCAGTCTGTAGACTCCAGCCTTGGGGGGCTCTCACGGTCCAGCACTGTGGCAAGCCTTGACACCGATTCCACCAAGAGCTCAGGTATGGACAGAGGTGGGATCATTTATCATCTCGGGCTTTTAACTGAAGTTCACATGGTTTTACCAGAGTGGACAAGGAGTTCTTGATTATTTGGGGTTTTCTTTCTCTGCTCTGTCATTTTTGACAAGAGTTCAGAAATGGTCCAGGATCTGGTAGAAGGTGGGTTGCAGTGAGGAATGGGTGGTGAAAGCCACGGGAGCAAACTGCTTGTTAATGGTTGTGGAGCAAAATTATGTGTGGCTACATGGTGGTGACAGTTTAGAAGTATTAGAATAGCTTTGTTAAGAAGTGGGCTGGCGGAGGGCAAATTATTTTGGAGTTACATTGTTCGCAGGGGGTAGGACAATGTCCTGCTGATTAAAAAGACTAGGGAGCCTTGTACCCAGAGATGTACCAGCTGGTTAACATCAGGAGCACACGGTTATAAGCAGGGATCTGTCACTGGCCCTTGGAAACATTTATGCAGCCTCCTAAAAGGAGTATCTCTCTAGAAATCAAAGGTGGCTTCCGACCCACCTGTTAGCTGATGTCTAATTGGAAACCAACTACATTCATTTTGTTTTACAAAATCCTTCTACTTTTGGGATCACAAACAACTGAGTCCATGCAAGGTGGTGGGAGTAGGAGAGGTGGAAGAGGGGACATGGTAGCATAAGGTCTATTGTCTTTACTTCCAGACGCTTTGAAATATTAAAAATGTGGGCATCTTTGTATTACATAAACATGATCTAAGAGTGACCACATAGTATTGCCTTACTATGTCAGATGTCGTAAATCCTTTGTGGTACCTTGTACTGGCTGGCCTTTATGGCACATGGAGTTCTTCACCTGTTACCATCTGGTTCTGTTTGGCATTACTCCATCTACACTGGGGGAAAGAAAGCCTGGTCTTTTCTGGCTGAATGGGAGAGAGAGACCAGGTTTCCTGAATCAGGAAAGAAAAAGTTCCCATGGGAAAGTGGGAGAAGAAACCAAAAAAATAATCAAATGTCATATGCATTATAAAGGTGCTCAATCATTGTCAAGTTGACATTTTAGTTTTCTTTTTGAAGAAGTGAAGGCTATTAATACTTAATTTATTCCTACTGAGATCTTACATATTTAGTACATTGTGAGTCACTGAGGAAAACGTTAGTGAAAATTCAAGTTCTTTCCCATTGCATCAAAAAGTTTGCATTTAAAAATTTTTAATTTTTTATTAAAGGTTTAGTTCTAATGATAGTTGATTTCCTGTATGGGGAGGGGTTAAAGATACCCTGTAATGTAGCTGTTTCTTTTGTAGTCTTACGATTTTTCTTTTACCTTTAGGACAAAGCAACAACAATTCAGACACCTGTGCAGAATTTCGAATAAAGTATGTTGGTGCCATTGAGAAACTGAAAATCTCAGAGGGGAAAAGTCTCGAAGGGCCACTGGACCTGATAAATTATATAGATGTTGCTCAGGTAAAAAAAAAAAGTTCTATTTTCTCAGATTCTGGGGTGAATTTGTGGCTTTGGAGAGAGATGACACTCTTCCAGTCTCTTCACTGCTTCTCCTGAAGCCAGGCTTTTATCACTGTTAAGATGTCACTGAGCGCTGTGGTCAGAGGAGGGACCCCGGGACTGAGTCACAGAGGAACACAGGGACTTGGTTCCTTCCTTCAAACGGTGGTTTTTTACTCTTTCTGGGGCTGACTGAGGACATCTCTTTGTTTAAACGGGGAGCTGAGCGCAGTGAGTGAGTGCACACCACAGGCTTAGCTTTAGAACACTCCAGCAAATCTTAACTGTGGCTCCATGAAACTATTTTCAGTTATTCAAATGAGCAATCTCATTCATGGTGTTGAACTCCCATCTCTCTCTATTCATACCCTGTCTCCAATAACGATTGAGGTGAGGTAGGATTTGAAAATATATCCCGGTCGAGAAAATAAAAGAATAAATTCATCACGAAGGAAAATTTAGAGTGAAAATGAAGACAAAGGTGTAAGGTTTGTGCATAATGTATTGTGAGGTCGGTACTCTTTATCAGTGAAGGGAGTGAATGAGCTGGAAGCCTGAACACTGTCCACAGTCAGTTGCTCCCCGAGTCTCTAGAAGATGGAACTGCCCATCTTTGTGTTCATGAACAAAGGGATATTACTGCAATGGGAAGGTTCCTCACCAAATTTGTAGAGTGTTGGTCACTTTTAAGATCATGTGGTCTCTTAACGCATGGAGGTGAGCTTGTTTCATATGCCGTTTCATGTCCTCCTGAAGAAAGTCTCCTCTGTCTGAGAAGAAATCAGCCAGTCTAATCCGCCATTGACGAGGCAACTAACACGATTATCCCAGCATTTTACTTTGGAATCTATACAGTCATTCCAACATCGTGCAAGCAACAACTAATAGTCTCCTGAAAGTTTTCTAATAATGCTCCCCCCGCCCCCCACAAGTATGCTAGGATTATTTTCACACCGACAGGGGCTGCTGTCTCTCACAGCACTGTAAACTTGGGCTTGTCAGAACTCCACAACTGTAGCATTGCATGGATTCTTGGAGTTGCTTTACCCTGTGTGAGCTGATAGGCATGAGGGTAAGCCTGCATGTGAGGACCCAAGAACTAGGGTAGGTGGACACCG
The DNA here is from genome assembly GCF_033118175.1 of Dama dama. Lineage (NCBI taxonomy): Eukaryota > Metazoa > Chordata > Mammalia > Artiodactyla > Cervidae > Dama > Dama dama. Next base: position 18,442,425 of record NC_083691.1, on the reverse strand, counting down.
CTCATGACTATAATTTCTTCAGTGCAGGCAAACGGTTCCACAAAAACGTTGACCGTGTGGAACATCTGCTGATGGTTGACAGTATCGTTTTTATTTTAGAGAAGACAAGTCAGGTACACTAAGCAGATAAAATGTGATAATCTGCTAGGAAAACCATCAGGCATTATCTGCTGTCCTCCTTGTTTCTGAAGAGTTCAAAATACTGATGGATGTTTTCAAGAGCCAAAAAACCATTTGTCAAGCTGTGTTTATTCGCCCACAGCCCTGGGACACTGGGATAGCCAGACATACTGACACCTGGGTAGGATATAAACCTGTTGAGAATGGTTCCTACAGTGTGTTTCCTATTATTTAACGTGCTGACTTTACAGTAAACTTTGAATAAGGAGCCTTACATTTTTCTAGTGTAAATATATAAGCCCCACTGGTATCTGTGAGGAGTGTCAGTTTGCAAACAAGAACCATGAGGCACATGGATCTGAGTTCTGGTCAAATTTGTGGACTTCTTACTGGAAAAAAAAAAAAAGTGAGGGGTATTTCTTATGCCTCTTTGGAGAGAAGAGGGCTGTGCCCCCACATTCTTTAAAGGGTTTGGGTTTGCGATGGCCAGATGCTAAAACTGACTAATCAGAATCAAGAATGAAACATTTTTAAATGTAATTTATTTTTACTTTAAAGCAAGATGGAAAGTTGCCCTTCGTTCCACTGGAGGAAGAATTTATTATGGGAGTTTCCAAGTACGGTATAAAAGTGTCCACATCAGATCAGTATGTAAGTAATTTAATTAAAGGAGAAAATGGGTTTGGGGAGTTCAGACCAGGAATGGCCTTTTTGTAGTTAGATCTGCCCCTGTTTGCAGAGTGGTTGGTTTTTCGTCATTCCTGGCAGCTGGCCTTGAAAGTGACCAGTTTCCTAGGGTAAATGATTAGAGGCTTTTGCTTCTGTGTCGGGCCCAAGCCAGGGCCTCCCAGGTGGTGCTAGTGGCCAAGAACCCACCTGCCAATACAGGAGATGTAAGACACGAGGGTTTGATCCCTGGGTCGGGAAGATCCCTTGGAGGAAGGCTTGGCAACCCGCTCCAGTACTCTTGCCAGGAGACTTCCATGGACAGAGGAGCCTGGCTGTAGTCTGTAGGGTCTCAAAGAGTCAGACACAACTGAAGCAGTTTAGCAAAGCACAGGGTCCAAGCCCCCCAACACCCCACACCCACGGCTGGTCTGTCCTGCATTTTCAGCTTAGGACCCCACACCAATTCAGAGCAGCTGTCAGCTGGGTATAGAAAACAGGGCCGTGAATTTAGATTGTCTCAGTCTTCCTAGAACTTACATAGGAAGGCATGATTCTAAAGGCAAACTGGCCCCTAACCGAGTTCACCGGAAGGTCCCTTTTGGTGAAAAACCTGTAAAAACTGCGTTGAGCCAGATAGATCCATGGATGGGTATGTTCTGTTTAAAGCCTCACGGTAAATTCTGCCCTGGAAAATGTGGACATGTGAAGAAATAGCATGGTCCTTCTTCCCCTGACCTCTGCAGGACGTTCTGCATCGGCACGCTCTGTATTTAATCATCCGGATGGTGTGTTACGACGATGGTCTTGGGGCAGGAAAGAGTTTACTGGCTCTGAAGACCACAGATGCGAGCAACCAAGAATACAGCCTGTGGGTTTACCAGTGCAACAGCCTGGTAAGGTTTTCAGTCTCTTTGGTTACAGGTCTCATTCATCAAACCAAGTAGTAAAACCAGATTATTTAGATTTTTCAAAGGCAGAAGAGATGCTGTCTGCCACGTTGTCTGATACCTGGCATAACAGGGGAATGCGTGTACCAGACGGCAGGTCAGCCAGCGGACCAGCCTACTGCAGGCTGTGAGCTGTTAGCCCAGAAGCAGCACTCGTGCCTCATGAGTGAATGCAAAGCAGGTGAGCGGAAGGGGGGTGTCCTCCACGGGCAGCCCCGCTTTCCTGCACCTCGTGGTCCTGACTCGTGAGGGTCCCTCCCAATGGCTGCGGTCCTGTGTTACCGCGTGCAGTTACTGAAGGGGCCCAGGAAGTGGTGACCCAGGCAGGCCGTGTCCTGGACGTCCCCACACTGGCGGTGTGTAGGTTTAGGACAGGCGTTAGGAGGGTCTGATCTAGTTGGGGAACAGACTTACTAATTCTTTTATTGTATCTTTTCACTTAATGTAGGAACAAGCACAAGCAATCTGCAAAGTTTTATCCACTGCTTTCGACTCTGTATTGACTTCTGAGAAACCTTGAATTCTGCAAGGGGGAAGTAAGCTTCATGTGCAAATTCAGCTGTTTTCTCAATAGTTTCTGTTTCCAGTCTGCAGTGTTGAACTGTTACGGAAATATGAGCAATCTTTTGCTCTCGATTTTCTGAAGAAAATGCAGTGTATAAAATACCAGTCATTTGTTTTTCTAGTAAAATGTGTCTTATTTAACAGCGAATTAACTCATTGAAGTTACCTACCTACTGGGACTAAAAGAGCAACGTCATTTGTCGCTTTTAGACACAAATAAGCCTGATAACTTTTATGTGTCACAGAAGCACCCTAGGTGAGTAAGGAACATGGAGAACTTTCTGAGGAAGACCCAGTCCATCTGTCCTTCAGCATTGGCTGGCGATGCAGTCTCACCAGCTCGGAGCTCTAATCAGGCAGAGGTCTGGTCCAGGGACCCACGAATCATGCTGGTTTGAAACAGTGATGCTGTCAACTCAAGTCACAAAAAGGGAAACTTTAATACAAGGTGTGTTGTCAGGATAACTTGTTAGCAAACCACAATATAAACCACAGTAATTATCTTTGAAAACCCTCAGAGATTATTGATCATGTTAGAAGTCCTACACTGTGAAGAATTTCATGTTCAGTAGACTAGTGTATTTTTTTTTAAAAGTCTTTTTATATACAGTGCTTTACTAAAGGGGGCTTCCCAGGTGGCACTAGTGGTAAAGAACTTGCCTGCCAATTCAAGAGACGAAAGAGACGTGGTAGTTCGATCCCTGGGTTGGGAAGATCCCCTTGAGGAGGGCATGGCAACCCACTCCAGTATTCTTGTCTGGAAAATTCCATGGACAGAGGAGCCTGGTGAGCCACAGTCCATGGGGTTGCAAAAAGTCAGACATTACTGAAGCAACTGAACACTCAAAAGATTAAAAACATGAAAAACACCATGTCCATTTAAAAGTATTTTATTTTTTTCCAGTCAGATGACTAGTTAACAAGAAGAGTAAACTTATTAAACATGCTCTAATTAGGACAATGAAAATAACTGATTTAGGTTATACAATATATACAGTTGCGCTGCAACTAGACGGAAATAATCGAGTGAATGAATTGAATATCATACATCTCAGATAGCATCCAGGCTGCAGTCGTGGTTCCCACCCTTCACAGATCACACGCTAACCATTAGTCCGTAGACAGATTTCTGAGTTGCCATCCCTAGAGGTCAGACCTGATGGAGGATGGCATGCCAAATGCCAGAATCCTGCAGCTGAGGTCACAAAACGTAAACTTTAAATATAAATAGATTATCTACAGTGTTTTCCTTTTTCTCAGTTGCTTTTTTTTAATTTGCAAAGAGCAAATAACTAGGAAAGGACATCATTAGTAGGGAAGTTAATATAATTTCTCCTCCGGCAAGAGTAATATTAATTACCGCACAATAGCACCACCAAATTGTAGACTGGGAAAATATTTCCTAGATATTTATGTATGTACCAGTGAACCTGATATATCAGTTTGGGACTGGTGTTCCAATGTTGATATGGATCAACATTAATTCCTTATATAGCTGGCACCAAGTAGGCAAAAGGCTGATTGATTATAAGGTATGGATGTGGGAGGGCTGTGCTAAAATATACATATGAAGTGCACTGTGCAAAACATCTGTTTATGTTCTTCAATCTATGAGAGAATTAACTAATGAAGGGTTCAAAAACAGAAACGAACAATTAGTGAAAACAGATGTAGTGCTTAAAAAAAAAAGAAATAAAGACTTTAATTACAGATCTAACACATTTTTACCCGGAACTTTGAAAGGTAAAAAACGAAATTGCCATACAACATCATAAAACATTCCAGTTTGTTCTGTCTTCCTTTATAATATCAGTGAAATAAAAAAACAAAACAATGAAATTTTAAAAAAAAAAAAAAAAGCTCTACACTCAACAAGAGTCTTGCATAATAAAGACAGGCTGCTTCAATCAAATGTACCATCATGACATGCAGAAACAGCATTGTCACCTTGCTTTCCAAGCCTATCCTTAAATTTACCGCTTTTGGTAAAAATCTAAGTGGGCATTATATGCCTATTTATTCTCAGAGAGCGCCAAATTTTTCAACATACCTACTCTGAATCTTACACCCACCATGACTAAGTAGAGGTATGATAGTCAAGTTCATTAAACCTAATGAGTTTTTATTTTATTGTATACAACCTAACCCCCACCCCCCTGCCTCTAGTAGCTTAAGTTTAAGAATGATATGATGGACTTCAACAGGAAGTCCGGATGTCTGGGGTTATTTTATTACCTGGAACCTACAGATTTCTGATATGTTCGTGATTACAAACAAGTGGACAGATTAAATTGCAAGACAGTGTAACTACCATTCCTGTTGGTATATTCTATGAAGACAAGACACTAAATCGAGGAAACATTCTCTCGAGCTAGAAGGGAAGGCAGCGGTACACTGGACAGGAAACAGCGAGGACTCAGTGACGGTACTCTGGCTGCAACCAGGGGGCTCGAGAAAGCGAATCCCAGGACACCTAAAGCGTATAAACTAGCTTGAAGAACCGTGTCGCAATCCGTCATCTTTAGTTTTCAACCGAATTCAGGAAATGCAGTTTTATACAATCTGGAGCTGACGTATGCCATAGCAAACCATCCCTAGTTGGCTTAGGTAGGCTTGTTCACAATAGTTTACACACTCATGCAGGATACAATGACGGCTGTAACCTCACACACCAGGTGCTGGAAAATACAACGCTTACGTATACACTCCCAAGTTGCTTTAAATAAATGTTGGGTGGATTTCAAAGGAAATCTTTCAAGGTATTTTTTTTTTTTTAAGTCTTTAAAGGTGAACTGAAGCATTTTATCTAGAAAGTGCAGATTAGCTGCAGAATTGGAAAGCAAAAGTTTACCGGCTTCCTAAAAAGAATAACTGTGTTAAAGGTCACCGACTAAAGAAATGGGCCAAGAAAAGCAGGACGCATTTCTTCCCAACAGTCCAAACTACTTTGAGGTTCAGCTAATGCTGTAGATTCAGGCTTGATTATGTAGTTAAAATCACTTTTCAGGAAAAAAAAAAATCACTTTTCAGTTCACCTCTTAGGAAATTGAGTTTTTCCTAATAAAAGTATAGCAATGTTTCATGAAAAACACAAAATATAAAAACAATTCATTGATATATATATAAATTGCCTTTTGAGTTTATAAAGCAGAACAGTGGCATTAGAGAAAGTGGGTAGGGTACAAGTCATGAGACAGGTTATCTGGCAAGAGTACTGGTACCAAAATGAAACAGGACATGACTTTTAAAAGAAGTGTTTTCTTCAGTAGCAATTCAGTCAGCAATAAAGTGCACAAAAGACACGGGAAATGCGCCCTTGCGACTTGGATCTCCGTCAATGTGGCCGATCTGAAACGAGTACAAGGTTAGGTGGTTATAAAAATTCCAAATGCTGGAAACTCTGAAGGGCATTTTAGCATTTGGAGGGGAGAAAAAAAAAAACTGTCCGGAAGAACTTCTTCTGGGAAAGAATTACTTGGGTAAAACATCTAAGCTGTTTTTTCTTCCACTCACATTTCAAACCATCCCTGCCTACTACTCAGAACTCCTGTTCAAGGCCAGTTGGTGCCCTCAAAGACGCCCCCACTACAGTCCTGGCAGTCTTGGGGGGCACATAGGACAGGATCTGACCACCACCCCGATCTGTGTTTTTGTTTTTTCAATAGACAAAGGGACTGAATGTCAGAAGCTTGTGAGCTTTAAAGTCACAGAAAGTGGCAAACACGAGGGAGTCCTATTTAAATGTAGGCAAGCATTTATGAGACTTCAGTAAATCATTCACTTTTGCTCTGGGAAAATTATGTAAGTTCTATATCAAGTCTGATCTCAATGATGTAAATTAGATAAGTAAAAGTCTAAAAGAAAAGCACCAAAATGTAAATTTTTTTTTTTTTTTTAAAATGAGGAGCCCTGGAGATTAGGGGCAGCATTTCTGCACTTGATACGTTTTTTAAAAAAATATACAGAAAAACTGAAGAGGTATCTTATTCATTTTGGCCATGCCATGCGACTTGCAGGATATTAGTTCCCTGACCAGGGATTGAACCAGGGGCCACGGCAGTGAAAAACACCCAAGTTCTACCCACTAGGCCACCAGGGAACACCATGCCGTATATTTCTATTAAAAAAAGGCTGAGGCTGGCTGTGACTTCAGGTTTCCACTGTCAACTCACTGGGCTTCCCTGGTGGCTCAGCAGAAGAAGAACCTGCCTGCCAAAGCAGGGGATGGAAGAGACCCAGGTGCGATCCCTGGGTCAGGATGATCCCCTGGAGAAGGAAATGACAACCCACTCCTGTATTCTTGCCTGGGAAATCCCATGGACAGAGGAGCCTGGTGGGCTTCAGTCCATGGGGTCGCAGACAGTCAGACACGACTTAGCAATAACTAAGTACACATCCACTGCTGGTCAGAATCTAAAGTTTAAAAAGCACTAATCTGTCGTTGCACTGTGGAGGAGGCAGCAGCCCGAGACTCCCAAGGCCACGTCCTCCTTGCAGACCCTCAGGTGCGCTCTGGAAACTGCAGCCCACATGGCCCGCCCACCCAAGGAGGGACCCCTCGGAAGTGGGGAGAAACACAAAGGACAGCTGAGGCTGCTCAGGACAGGGCAGCCTCACCTGGGGAAAGACCCCCCCCAGGCCCAGACTCACCCACCACTCCTGGTCCTCCTCGCCATCCACGATGATCACGTCCCCCTCGGAGAACGTCAGCTCGTCAGGGTTGTCGGCCACACAGTTGTACAGGGCTTTGACCCGCTTGGGCTTCAGCTTGGTCTGTGTTAAGAAGGGGGCTCAGGGCTCAGTGTGTGGGGAGACACGCCTGCTCGGGGAGAACCGGGCCGCTTTGCTTCCAACGGGTCCCCGGGGCCTGCAAGCCTACAGGCCTGTGCACCCACCAGGGTCAACTTGGGGAGGCTCAGTGCAGCTTGGGGCAGGGGGACTTCCTGGAGGAGGCCAACCCAGGGAAGAGAGTGGCAGTCCGGTGCCTGGTGTGCAGACAGGGGTTGGTCCTAGAGCCAGCCCGTCAGCTGTGAGCTCTGGGCCATGTCCAGCTTAGATCTGAGCCCTTGGAGGATAACCCGCACACTCCCAGCCAGAGCAGAGAGGCAGAAAAGAAGGGGCTCGTCCACTCACCGTCTGGGACTTCCTGGGCATGGGCGCAGGGGGCTGCATGACCATGGCATTGGACAGAGGACCCAGAGCTTCTGTTCCAGAGAGGTCCACTGCTTTAGGGCCAAAATGAGTCAACTTCACAATATGCCCCCTCAGCCATCACCACGAGACAACGTAAAAGCCATTGTGTCAGATTCACAAGGCAGGTTTCCTGAGGTTTTTCTAATCATTGACAGAAAATCCCCTGAAGGCCAAAGAAACTTGTGACTTCCCTGCGGCCTTTGTACATTGTGCCGGCCTGCAGCTGTCATTGTGGGGCAGACGCTATAACCTCCTCCACTGATCACCTCCCCCATCCCCTGCCGGGCCCCCCACCCGCCCCCAGTGGCAGAAGGAGAGTGGAATGTGGGGTATGGTACCGGGCAGCCCCAGGAACAGGGGCACCAGGGGCTCTGCGGGGGGGCAGGGTGGCTGCCCTGCCCTGGACAGGACAGCTGGGCCAGGAGACAGGGCTGACCGCGACGGGATACATCCCCCACTCTGCCCTCACAGACCAGTTCACGTGAAATAATTACCAGGTCCTCTCGGCTGGCCTTTGTTAATCAGTGGGCTTGACTTGTCAGGCCTACGAAGAAGGGGAAATAGTGTCACTGGTACATGCGTGCATGCTAAGTTGCTCAGTCGTGTCCAACTCTGGGCGACCCCACAGACTGTAACCCACCACACTCCTCTGTCCATGGGATTCTCCAGCCAGAATACTGGAGTGGGTTGCCATGCCCTTCTCCAGGGGAACTTCCTGACCCAGGGATCGAACCCGCGTCTCTTACGTCTCCTGCATTGGCAGGCGGGTTCTTGACCATGACTGGGCAGCCTAGAGTCACTGGTACAGTAGGCCCAAAAGGCACGTGACCACCCTACCTCACTCCCTGTTCTACAGGACCTGTCCGTGTTCAAACTGAAAACGGGCAAGCTAATTTTATCAACTGCCATCCAAGTTAATTCTTTTTCTCTTGGAAAAAGAAAGAGAGAGAGGCCCAGAGGACAGCGCCAGCCCCCAGGGGTTCCTTTTTCCAAAACTAGGCTCCTCCCAGGACTCCCCTGTCCTGTGTGAGCCTGCGGCTGACACCCCGGGTCTGGGCAGGAAGCTGGGCGCTGAGAACCAGCTCTGCCTCCGACGTTCCCGTCCCACGTGGCCCAGGTCTCCTCCGGTGGCAGGTGGGGCTGGATCAATCCGCGGGCCCTGGGGGCTCTGCCAGGACTGTCTGGGCCCCACTGGCCGGTGTCGTCCTCTGTACCATGACTCCTGCTGCCTGTAACCCCCCGAGACTGACCATGGCTCGGCTCCCCTCAGGACCGAGGGGCCAAGTGAAAGCTTATCTTTATTTCTACGTTTGACTACCAGAAAACACGCTCCGTTCAGGCAATAGACTAGAAGTCTGTTCTCTAAGGAACCTGCGGTGTCCAGTACCAGGGCCACCCAGGGAGACTGCTCTATACAGCAAGACCCAGGCCAGCAGCTCCTCTGTGCATCAGGGTGCAGTCTGCCAGCTTCTAGTGCTGCAACTGAAGGGGCAACTTAGTGACAGGGAAGACCACACCTACGGGAAACATCTATGACATAACAGAAGTCAGAACGAAAAGAATCGTGGAAGAGATGAGAGAAAATGAGTCCATGAAACCAACAGGATACTATTAACATGAACATTATATGATCACAAAAAGCTGAGAAAATCTCCCAGAAAGCTGACTGTAAAAAGCAAGCAAGCGAGCAAGCAAGCAAGCAGGGAAACAAGGCCGGAATGGAGAACCAGAAGCGGGCTGGGAGCTGGCCCCTCTGCAGTGCAGCTGCACTTCCAGCCCCTGCCTCTAGGTGGGGCCACGGGACTGGTCTGAGAGAGAGCATCACTCAGGCCCCAGGGGTTTGCTAGCCCTCCCAGTTTCTCCTGCAGTATTAAGCCTCAGTCAGTTCAGTCGCTCAGCTGTGTCCAACTCTTTGCGACCCGGGGACTGCAGCACGCCAGGCTTCCCTGTCCATCACCAACTCCTGGAGCTTGCTCAAACTCATGTCCATCACGTTGGTGATGCCATCCAACCATCTCATCCTCTGTCATCCCCTTCTCCTCCTGCCTTCAATCTTTTCCAGCATCTGGGTCTTTTCAAATGAGTTGGTTCTTCACATCAGGTGACCAAAGTATTGGAGCTTCAGCTTCAGCATCAGTCCTTCCAATGAATATTCAGGACTGATTTCCTTTAGGATGGACTGGTTGGATTTCTTTGCAGTCCAAGGGACTCGCAAGAGTCTCCTCCAATGCCACAGTTCAAAAGCATCAATTCTTCAGTGCTCAGCTTTCTTTATAGTCCAACTCTCACATCCATACATGACTACTGGAAAAACCATAGCCTTGACTAGATGGACCTTTGTCGGCAAAGTAATGTCTCTGCTTTTTAATATGCTGTCTAGGTTGGTCATAGTTTTTCTTTCAAGGAACAAGCGTCTTTTAATTTCAAGGCTGCAGTCACCATCTGCAGTGATTTTGGAGCCCCCCAAAATAAAGTTTCTGTTTCCATTGCTTCCCCATCTACTTGCCATGAAGTGATGGGACCAGATGTCATGATCTTAGTTTTCTGAATGTTGAGTTTTAAGTCAACTTTTTCACTCTCCTCTTTCACTTTCATCAAGAGGCTCTTTAGTTCTTCATTTTCTGCCATAAGGGTGGTGTCATCTGCATATATGAGGTTACTGATATTTCTCCCGGCAATCTGGAATTAACCCTCGGCCCAGGGGATAAAGATGGTGGAGTCAGAAGTAGAAGGGGTGTGGGTCTCTGACTCACCCCCTTGGGTTTGCTGTACAAGCAAGAATGGGGACACTCAACTCGTGGGAGCAAGAAGTGAATTCCTTATGTTAAACCACTGAGATGGTCCAGGGGTAGGCTGTTAGAGCAATCAGCTTACTCTAATAAAGAGAAAAGGTGATACACATAGAGGAAAGGCCAAGGGGATCCGATATCTGAATAGTAAGAATTGGACTACAAGTTAGAACAGAAAAATACAGATGCTAAGTTATTAAAAAAAAAAAATCAATGATGATTTCTCAGATAAAGGATGTAGTTTCTATGTTGAGAGGCTCCATCATCTACTTGGGAGCAGGGATGAAAACAGACCACCTCACCCCGGGGAGTCAGAGCCCGAGGTGTCCATGGACGGGGGCCTGATGGGGGTTTGCCTGAGGGGATACAGGAAGGCATCCACCTGGCTGCGGGAAGGGGCTGGCCTGTCAGGGGAGCTGGAGACCCAGGAGGGTCCCAGATTCCAGCAGGGAGAGGAAGCTTCTGCACAAAGGAGAAGGCGGGGATGGGAGATGCATTTCATAAGGGTACCGATCAGTCATGTAAACATGGGAGCCGGACTTTTTTACCATTAGAAAAGGGAGTAACAAGTGCAGAAAGGAATAAAAAGCTATAATAGAGTGAACCCTGTGGAGCGTTTAAAACACCAAGAATGGACTGCATGGCCACTGCAATGCCCCACCCTCCCCTGACTGAGTCCAGGCTCTGCCTGTGCCGAGCAGTAGTAGAAGGCAGCCATGATGCCCTACTGGTTTCCAGGACTTGCTCTTGGGCCTAGTCACCCTGATGTGAGACGGGCCAGGACACGTTAAGTATTCCAGCCGAGAGCCCCAGCTGACAGACAGCACCAACCACGTGTGTGAACTGGGGAGGCCTCCTCTGATGAATCGCTCTGTGTTGAACAACCCCCAGCCCTCGGATCTTTTCAGCTAAAGGCCCAGATATTGTCAAGTAAACACAAGTCACTCCCCCTGTGCTGACCCAAACTCATGAGCATAATAAGACAGTTGTGTCTTATGTCAATACATTTTGGTGTAGTTTGTTACTTAGAACCAGAGAAACTGGAGACAGTGTGAACTCATGGATTTCCATCCACATAGACAAGAAACAGAAATAAACATGTTTATACATGTATACAAGCATGCATGTATATGTATGAATATACACGTTATGTATCCCCAGTTCTGATCATTCAGAAGGCCTGCCTGGGAGCACTGACACTCCAACGGCAATGAAGACACCGACCACCCAGATCTTGGCGTCTTAAGTATCATTCCACTAAAAGGAACCATTTCTTTACCATAAAGATCCATACTGAAAGCCATGAACTGGATCCCATGAGCTTTACTACAATAAATGTGGTAAAGGACATTTATTTAGACAAATGGCAAAACCTGGAGTCTGCATTTTGGAAGGTAGGCTCAGTGGTAAAGAATCCGCCTGCCAATGCAGGAGACATGGGCTCGATCCTTGGGTCAGAAAGATCCACCGGAGAAGGAAATGGCTACCCACTCCAGTATTCTTGCCTGGAGAATCCCATGGACAGAGAAGCCTAGCAGGCTACAGTCCATGGGGTCGCAAAGTGTCAGACGCAACTTAGCGACTAAATAATAACAACCATGTTAATTTCCTGATCTGGCTGGCTGTGTTATGTTTATGTAGGAAAATGTCCTAGTTTGTTGGAAATACATGCCCTGCACTGCAAAGAGTTCATGTATTCAAGATAATCCTATGAGTGAACAACAAGTAAGACCTAGAGGCCCTGTGTCTTGAGGAGTTTAACTCCCCCAGTCCCAGTGTCTATGTTCGACAGAAATCTAAATTCATCATGTGGATATAAGACACACACTGGTATGAAATGTTTGCAGTATATTCTTGGTAAATTATTTTGAAGACCCCTGAAACCTAATGAATTAGTCATGCAACATTTGACCTCAGGGGTCATAGCAGAATTTGAAACGTGGATGATTTCAAACATTCAGAGAAACCCCAGCAGGTGAAGTTGTGGAGTGGGTGCACTGGGAAGCCCCCTGAAGGCAGGAAGCATGGATGGTGACCTGGTTGGCCCCCGAGGGGGACATAGACGAGCACAGTTACCCGGGAGCAGGCCTCTTCTGGGGGAGGCGGCTGGGCGGCTGGGGCGGCAAGGGTGGCGGGGCTTTGCTGGGTGGGAGTCCAGGCTGGGCTGGCTTGCTCTGCTGGCTCAAGGCTTCGATCACACTGGGCGTTTTGGCCACCGGAGGGGGTGGCGTGGGAGCCAAGGGGTCTGCAGAGAGAAAAAAGAGAGAGAGACAGAGGGTTAGCCTCCAGGCGTCATATTCCCAGGCTCCCCACCCAAGGTTCCTTTGACGAGGGCTTCCTTTTCTCCTTCCACTATTTCACGAGGAAAACACCCACTTCCACCAAAGACTTTTCAGACAGCAGTATCAGTGGAGAGTCCTTCTAGGCCTTAAGGGAGGATTAAAATGACTCCATGGGCCTGGGGGGTGTTTTCTCAGCTAGAACCCCTCCTGGGGAAGCCAACTGGGTCTTCCATCCTCCAGGGAACCTGGAGAAGCAGCTGTAGGAGGCCTGTCCTGGTTCCTGCCCTGGGGCCCACCCATGTCACCCAGTGGCCAGTCGGTCAGTCTGGGGCCAACTCCGTGAAGGCTTCCTGTCTCTAAGGGGACAGGGCAACAAGTTATATTCTCTATGTTTTACAGAGAATGAGGGAGCCGAGGCTTTCAGTGAGGGCATGGGGCTGGTAAGACAAGGGGCCAGACCTTGAGCCTCCTTCCCGTTTGCTGACAAATATCAGCGCCCTTCTCAACGGCCAGCACCCGTGTCCTGCAGTCCGAGCAGAGGCAGTGACCTGCCCCCGGGCCTGGACGTGGACACCTCAGGAGCCTCGGCCCCAGACGGCAGAGGTGGGGGGCGCTGGCTGAGCAGGGAGGGGTCCAGTTCAGGCTTTCTTTCCTTTTTTCATAAGCTTTAAAAGCAAAGTCAAAAGGCAGACTCTCGCATGCCTATCTACAGTCCCGGGGACTCAGGACCATGAGGCAGAAGAGTGGGCTTCAGAGACCTGCTGGGCGCCTCTCACCACGGACCTCCTCGCTGCCGCCTCCGGACCTGGGTGCCCCTGTCCCACTGCAGCCTCTGGAAGCCCCTCCCCGAGGCAGCTGCCCGCTTGGCCTCCAGCACCCGGAGGGCACCGACTGCAGCCGGGGTGGTTTCTCCCACCTTAACTCCAGCTAAGGAAACCCAGAGAAACCCTCAGCGCTCTCGGAGTGGACCCGCACCCCGAGAGCCCAGAGCCCCTCCTATAGTGTCCAGGCCTCGCCTCCCTGGTCCAGTCGCCACCCCCCAACCCCGCTTTGCACCCCCCGCCCCTCCCCCTGGTGGACACATGACACTGAAGGGAAACACAGAGCAGATTCTAATCCACAGGAACACAAGCCGGTACCCCGAAGCACGGAACAGCCAGAGGAGGCCCCGGCACCAACGTGCGAGAGAAAGAAACGCTGCTGGAGTGCTTGGAGACAGAGAAGAGTGGGGGTGGACCCCGTGGGGAGTGGGACAGACAGCGGCCAGCTGCCAGGGAGGAGGGGGCCACGGGGGAGCCCCCAGCAGCGTGCAGGCTGGGGCTTGCTCCCCACGTGGCGGCCGAGAGGACCACCAACCCCCTCCTCCCCACCAGCCAACCATGTAGTATTGAAGCCCGACGGCAAGAAAGGTAAAAGGAAAAAAAAACGTACTGGTAGATGTCACGCGGAGAGGGGGCAGCGGTGGATGGACAGCGGGCGGATCTGACGAAGATCGCTGCCGGCTTATACTGTCCACGCTTACAGAGTTTGTCTTCCACGGGGCGTTAGCAGAGGAGGCTGGCTGAGCTGCACACGCACGCACACGCACGCCCATGCACACGCAGGCATGCACACGCACGCAGGAGCACAGAACAAAAACAGAAACAGAACACGGCATTATTGATCCTCTGCCTGTGCGACGGGAAACGTGACCCTTCTGTGGACAGAACAGCGGTCAGACCACAAACAGGCCGCTCATTTGTTTAAAAAAAAGAATTCTTTCTGGCACCTGGAAGACAGATACCAATACACACCAAACCAACGATGCTCCTGGGAAAATTCCCAGTTGGTCTCCATCTTACCAATGTCTCTAATGGAAGTACTGTCTGAAGAGAGAAATGATAACCACAGTGACCCTCTTGAGCGCTGCATTCAGGGATGGGACATCTGCTCGTCTCTACCCATTTACGTCCTCCCATGGGGTCAGCACCTCGCTGGGGGCCAGGGTGGGGGCACCTGTCCTCAGACAGAGCACGTGAGAGGAGGGCCAAGTCACACACAGCTGGTGAAGGGCAGATGTATTTCTGGCTGGACGCCGGCACCTGGTGACACCCTTCCTCTGCCCGCTCCTCCTCAGGGAGCGGCGTCAGCCCAGGGCACAGGCGTGACCGTGTCTGAGGCTGCATGTGGCTCACATGGCTGGCTGGGCCTGGAGATGAAAACAGGCCACAGCCACATAGGGCAGACCTGGGGTGGGGGGGGCTGCCCACGTCTGCTGACGGGGACAGCACTGACCTTCTTCCATTTGTTGGGGTCCACGTGGATCAAGGGTAGAACAGACAGAAAACAAAGATAGGCTTCAGTGGGCTGGAGGGGGTGAAAGGTGATCTCCATCACCAAAGGAAGAAAAGGGGAACCCTCCAAACCCTTCTCATCTTAAGACTTGAAGGAAGCCAAGAAACACAGGTGAACAGCTTTCTACCACTGTTCTGTGACCCAACGGAGCAAAAGAAAATCTCTCCGCCCACGACATACACAGTCAGGAAAAGCTGCTCACGAGGTGCCAACGACCTAACCATTTAGCTCCAGCCTCATAAGACAACATACACACCTGGGACTTGGGAGGCAGGTGGGGGAGGCAACAAGCCGCCCCCATGAGACCCCCGGACCACAGCGGCCCTCATACACCGTGGCCCCTTCCAGCTGCAGGGCGTGACCTCCTTCCTTGCACAGGGGCTCCCCGCAGGCCTGGGAGGAGGAATGGGCTCTGCAGGAGGGGGCGGGCTGGTTTGCAAGGACTGCCCGGTGTGGCCAGTGACCTCTGGGCCTCCCTGAGCGCTGAGGCAGAGCCGTGTGGAAGGGCCTGCACCACGGCCAGGGCAGAGGGATGGGGGTGGGGGGCAACAGCCACCCCACTCTGTGAGCACAGACTTCAGGCCTCCCAGCATCACCGCCACTCGGCTATGTGCCCCTCTCCAAGAGCAGCTCCTGCGAAATGCAATCTGGGACTTACTTCTGGGGCCGCCATCAGCCTAGAGCCGCCGTGGGGCTTGGACATCACACCCAGGGCAGGCTCCTGCCCCCCACCCTCGGGAAGCCCCCTGGAGCCCCAGCATACAGCCAGCCTGGCCATCTGCTGAACCTGCCTTCAAGGAGCAAAATGGCCAGTGGGCCTCCAGTGCTGGGTAAATTACTTAACCTTTGCGGGCGGGCGAGTGGGTGGGCCTTCAGTTTCCATTTTTATAAAAACAGAAAATAGCATCTGTGGTGTCAAATTCACTACGCTGTGAAAGACTGACTGAGGCCAGCACAGCAAAGCTTCAGCACCTGAAGTGCCAGCAGGACCCTTGGGGACTCTTCTGTATTTTTACAGCTAGGCTGAGCACTGCTTCCCAAATTAGCATCTTTCTATCCTTCACTTCATGGGGAATCACAGAGAGAAGAAATAATCAGATGCCACAAGCTGGCCGTGTACAGGCAGGAGAGAGATAGAAAGGGAAAGAATGGAGGTAACGGGAGGGGTGGACAGCAAAGACAACAGCACCAGGAAGCAGGTCTGCGGGAAACACCCAGGGACAGCGGCAGGGCTCACCCGGCCACCCCAGGCCTGCGCAGTGCAGTCCCTGAGTCACACAAGCCACCGCCCGGCCCAGAACAAGAACGAAGCCAAGACACACTCCCACCATCCTAAGAATGATGGAGCTCATTTTGGAAGCAAAGAACGTTAAAAGACCCGAAAACAAAAGACCCAAAAGAAAAACGCGTCCTGACGCTGGCCCACAGGCGAGCTAGCTGGGGACAAAGCAAGGACAGAGTCCCCAAAGCGTGACCCCAGTCACAGCACTCCTGCACCCAGAGCGACCAACAGCTCAGTACATACCTTTGGCGACGTTCCGCGGGGGGAGTGGGGGGGCGCTGGCTGAGCCGGGGGCCGCAGGCTGGGTGGGCGGCGGGCTGCCACTCAGGATGGCACCGTATGTCTCGTTCTGCAGGAGGCTGGGCACGAAGCCCCTCTGCTTGTCCTTGGCCAGGCCGCCGGCGTCTCTCGCCAGAGCTGCGGCGCTGGACGGCAGCTGGCTGGGGCCCAGCTGGTAGAAGCTGACAGGCCGGTCTTCTCGCCGACTGGGGCTGGGCTGTGGGGGGTGGTGGGCAGAAGTGTGTGAGATGCAGACGCGCTGACCTCCGAGTCATGGCTATGGATGTGCTGGTGACAAGCCCAGGCACGCCACTCAACCACCTGGGCACAGCGCATCTCTGCCGTTGCAGGACAGCGGCGAGACCTAAACCTCACTCTTAGCGTGTCTCTTAATGGACACACCCACCAAAAGAAGCATGCTTTACAAGAACCTGCAATCCTTCATCCTGGGAAGAACTTAGAACATAAGCTGCTTCATCTGTACCAGCCGGAGTTGGCCCGGCGTAGCTCTGCTTTCACTGCACGTCCCCTCCACGAGCATCCTTCTCAGACAGCATCCACAGCTGTGACCGATCCTCAACAGCCACACAGCTAATTCAGGGGAGATCAACATCTTCCTCCCATAGAACTCGGGACTCTACAGAGTCCTCTAGCTCAGGGTCAGCAAATTATGACTTATGGGACCACCGCCTGTTTTAACAAGTAAAACATTAGCAGAAAGCAGCCATGCCTGAGGTTTACACACTGCCCATGGCTGCTCTCCAACCACCCTGGAGGAGAGGAGCTGGAACAAAGGCTTGTATTTTAGGCCCACAAGCTTAAAACATCTGTCATCTGGCCCTTTATAGGTTTGCTGACCCTTGCTCCACCTAAAGGTCATATGCAAGGAACCAGGGACTTGGGTAAATTTGATCAAACTCCTATCTCAAATGTCAGCTTTGTTATAACAGCTGTGATCTTGAGCAAACTAGCCTTGCTGATCCTATTTTTCATCTGTTAAATGGGTACAAATTTAACTACCGGCACAGAGCCCAGAGTTTAGCAGGTATGAGTACCGGCTGTCACACCCACCTGCCCTCACACGACCACCTGCCTGGTCAAGGCTCCGGCCAACCAACGGCTCACACTCAGCTTCAGTGCACAGAGCTCAATGGCCGGTGGTTCTTCCTACAGAGTTTAAATTCCAACAGGGAGTACGGCTGTGTGAACCACGCCCGCCGCTCTCTGCTAGGGATGGGGTGGAGCGGGGGGCGTGAGTGTCAGCACTGCTGCTGGGCTTTCACTGGGACCACAGGACCCGCCCAGTCCCTGCCTGCATGACCCTGGGAACCTGATAACGGATGTGTGCCTGACCAAGAAGCACTCATGCTGGGGCAGATGTTTCAAAGCTTCCCTTTTTAAAAAAAAAAAAAAATTATTTTATTGTATTTTTTATTTATTTTTTGGCTGACCCATACAAGATCTTAGTTCCCCAAGAAGGGATCAAACCCATGCCCCCTCATTGGGAGCATGGAGTCTTACCCACTGGGCCACCAGGGAAGTCCAAAACCTTCACCTTTTTTAAAGGAAAATCTAAGTATAAAATAACCAGCTCCTCTCACTTTGATACTGTTTTAGAGCGAACTCAGAAATTCCTTATTCTAAGAAACAGAATAGTCCAACAGCTTTCAGAAACGCCATATATTTCTGAAATATACATATGAGGACATTAAAGTCCAGCAGTAAGAATTAAAACCTTACATCATGGCACTCTAATTTCACAGCTTCTAGGCATACAGGTTTTGGAGTAGTTGTCATGGGTCTGGCTCTGAGCCCTGAGACGGGTGTGAAGGTGGTTACCTCCCAGGGGTGCCCCCAAGTGCACAAGCAAGAGCATCCCGAGGAGCAGCTGGACGAGGAGGCAAGAGCCCCTGGGCAGTCCCCAAGTGCTGGCTTCACTGTGGCCAAGCTAGCCTCTCAGTCTTGAGGCTTGAATGGGCCATCTGATAGAGAAAAGAGTTGGGCCAAACGAGATCTAAGGGTCACTGATTTCAATGAAGGTTTTAAAGATCAACTCGGTGAACACAAAAACCACTCCTGGGGGAAACATGGCTTTTCATCACATTATTCTCAGTGAGAGAGCTTTCTCTAACATCCACCAGAATCAGAGGCCCTCTTGTATCTATCCTTTGTATCAGAAGGTGAGCGGCTGCCATGATAACATAACTAATGTCCCGTAAAGTCACATTTGTAGGAGCTGGGAGACAGGGGCAGTTGTGGGATGGGTAAAACCCAAAAACTACCGAGATCAGCGGAAGCAAAAAATAAACTCTATTTCCTTTCCTACAACAGCTTTCTGCCCTAAATATAAGGCTGGGGCCCACACCACTCTGAAGGATGCTCATCATAAAACTCTCCATGTTTTGCAAGCTGGCACAGACCTGCAACTTCTCGTCCATGTCGTCGTCGCTTTCATCCAGGTCTTCGTGGAGCAGTCGCCATTCATATTCCACGTGAACATGGGAATTAAACCTTCCAGACAAGGCCTGGTTTAGCTGAGGATGACAATGGGCCGTCAGTGACTCCGCTCACACACTCGACCTTGTAAAGCAGATGTGGATTGAGAGGCAGCAGGCAGCGGGTCTGCGCCCCAGAGAAGCTGTGCCCCATCATGAGGCTGGCTTATTTAATTTGCTGCGTCTCAGGCCAATCGCCCCTCCCAAATCCACACATACCCTGGAAGCTCAAACCCGACAACTCCCATTTAGTGCTTTGTAAGCTGCAAAGTCACAGCATGCAGCCAAGGAGTGTTTGAGATCTAAAGGGCAATGGCCAGCCCTTGGGTACCCACAACTGCACAGGGAGCACTTAATCCAAGAAGGAACAAGCCCGCTAACTGTAGACCCCGCTTCTCCTGACCAGCGCAAGAGAATTAAGTCCTGCAAAAAATGACATAAATGACTGCTTTCCCAGCTTTCTCTGGGAAGGTGGCCAGCTGGTTTCATTCTAGATGCACAGGTGAGAAGTTATTGCATCAGATAAATGGGTGTCTTAGCACATCAGGGTCTAAATTTTCTCCAAAGCCAGACAGTAGCCATGTGATTTCAGGCAAGTTATTTAACCCTCTGAAGCTGGCTCCTCATCTGTAAAATGGAGTAAGAGTAGGTACCTACTAATCAGTGTCCTAAGGGGTAACAGTAGGTGCCCACTAATCAGAGTCCTAAGGCGTAACAGCAGGGGCCAACTAATCAGTGTCCTAAGGGGAAGCAGTAGGCGCCTACTTAATCAGTATCCTAAGGGGTAACAGTAGGTGCCTACTAACCAGTGTTCTAAGGGGTAACAGTAGGTGCCTACTAACCAGTGTCCTAAGGGGTAACAGTAGGCGCCTACTAATCAATGTCCTAAGGGGTAACAGTAGGCGCCTACTAATCAGTGTCCTAAGGGATAACAGTAGGTGCCCACTAATTAGTATCCTAAGAGGAAAGAGTAGGCGCCTACTAATCAGTGTCCGAAGGGGTAACAGTAGGCACCCACTAATCAGTGTCCTAAGGGTTATCAAGATTAAATGAGTTAATGGATACAAAGAGCTCAGGATAGTAATAATAATGTTCCTCATCTTCTACAGCAGTGACTGTTAATTGCTCTGTTTACCGAGCACTTAGTACGTGCCCACGGCTTCGCAGAGTTCAAGTCCATGACGACCCTACAGACTGGCGTAGCCGACTCCACATTACAGACAAGGCAACAGTGGGGAGAGCTGGCGTGACCTTCCCAAGCCACAGCAGTAGAGCTCCCTGCAAACCCCGGGGCCTTGGCTCCACTTACCCCCAAAGCCAGAGCCGACAACACCAACCAGAGCCCAACCAGAAAATACTGACTCATGTTCCAAGTGTCCCGCTAGGCAGGTGGTCCCCTCCTCTCTAAAGGTGCCCCAGGACACTTGCTCCAAGAGTGTCCCCTCTAGGACACTGGGATCTGCTCAGGACCCTCCTGCGGACCCTCCCCAAGGGGCACCCCCCCACCCCACCGGGGGAGACTCACCAGCTCCTCGCAGCGCTCGTGCCTGAGTCGCTTGGCAATGTCCAGTGGTGTCTCTCCTGACTCGTTAGCTAAGGGACGGTGGGATGAAAGGACATGTTGTGGCCAAATCAAGCAAAGGTCTGATACCCGAAGACTATCAAACAGAGACCCAGTGAAGCAGCCCAAATGAAACTGGACCTGACTAATGAATTCTGGTGACTTAGCCCCTGTCGGGGCTGAACTATTCTGAAATCATACACAACTAAGCAGTGTGCAGTCAGTAAGGTTTTAAAAGACAAGGTTTGAACTAATCATGAAAGTAAAAGCACTAAAGTTAAGCCAACTAATGTAAAAATAAACATCCAAGGTGTAATTCACTGAGTAAAGCAGTTCATGGTAATTCTCTAACCAAAAGCACTGCTAATCTAGTTCCAGGAACCTGGCTGAAAGACTTTACACCTCCTTTTATTAATAAGTAGTCCGTAAATTTGGAATTGTGTATTTTCTTCTAAACAAACCTCAGTCAATGAGGTTGGATGATTAATTAAAAAATAAAAATACTCGGCTCTCAAGCAGGCATGAGCTTTTTTCCAGTCTTGGCTCTTCGTTTGATAATTCTTCAAAGCTCCTCCCCAGGACACATCACAGCCAGATGTCCTGGGGGTTAGGCCGTGCCGAGCCAGCTGCAGGTCAGGGCTACGCGAGGAGAAAGTGACGGAAGCCAAGCAGACATGGTCCCTCATGGAGGAGGTTCCATGCCAGTGAACAGAGGGGCAGTGGGCAGTGACTCCCAGCAGTAAACGTGCCCACCCAGGGCCAGTGAGGGACCAAGTCTGATCTAAGGTAGAGTCAGAAAGAGGAGGGCAAGATGCCTGAACCTTGTCCAGGGTCACCTGGCCACCGGTTAACAGCTGCAGGCCATCCTCTGCCTCTCATGGCCCAGAAAACGCCAGCAACATGGGGGCAAGTCCATGAGACAGCGGAGGAAAACTGCTGTTAAGTATCAGACCGCGGCAGCCTGGCAGAGCGGGCTTTGTCTTCCTGGGTGGTGCCAGCTTCCAGGCTCTGCCCGGAGCCCAGTGGCCAGAGGGGTCGGGGAGGAGGAGGAGGCGGGGCTGAGGCTCACCGATGCCGATGGAGGCCTTGCCCCGCAGCAGCAGCTTCAGGCACTCAGCGCTGTCCGTCAGGCAGCAGTAGTGCAGGGCCGTGCTGCCCTTCCCCGTCTGTTTGTCCAGGTTCCCGCTGGCGAGGACGGACGCAGAGAGAGAGAGGAGGACAGGGGAGTCTCAGGTCAGAAGACTAGGGTCTGGGAGTGGGAGAGGCAGTCGGTGCCCGGGTTCGTGGCTGGCAGGGTCTCTCGTCCTCCTCCAGGGTGGGGGGGCCACAGCGCCAGCCCAGCTTGTGGCAGGAGGTGGCCTGGGCTTAAGGCCATCGGGGAATAAACGACGATGGCAGAGCCAGCCAAAAAAAGGGGGCGAGACACCTGTATACCCCTGAGCAGGTGCTGGGAGAAGCAGGTGAACCAGGGTCCCTCCCGCTACACTGCCAAGGTCCCCCCAGTGTGTCCCACTGCACGGAAGGCTGGGCTGAGCTCTTTTCGTCCTACTGACGACACTCTTGCCAGGAAGGGGAAAAGCCACTTTTTCCAAAGTTCAGAGTCACCAGGCTCCTCTGAGCTGGCTCGCCCTGGACCACCCTGAAAACAGGCTCCGGGGGAACGAGGGGATCTGCCAACACAGAACACAGAACAGACCGGGCGATCCCAGGACGAGCCACTCAGCCCACTGGACGTCACGCTCTGAGCGGGACAGCAGGGCTCCACCCTGAACAGACACGTGGGGACGCGGAGGGATCACCAGGAGATGATGCCTCAGGATCCCGACAGGAAGAAACCAGCCACATTCACTGTTCCTTTTTTCCAAGCAGCTACGTTTTCAGTAAAAAAAAAAAAAAGCCTCATCTCTGACCTCGGCCCTCATTGGAGGTGGAGCCCTGCTTCCTGCTTCCCTCTCCCTTTGCTCTAGGCGCCCTGCCTAACGTCATGGGAACCCCCACCTCACAGGACAAGCCAGGGGCTGCCCTGCCTGACATCATGGGACCCCCACCTCACAGGATAAGCTGGGGACTGCCCTGCCTGACGTCATGGGAACCCCACCTTACAGGACAAGCCAGGGGCTGCCCTGCCTGATGTCATCGGGACCACCCCTCACCTCACAGGACAAGCCGGGGGCTGCCTTGCCTGACATCATCGGGACCACCCCCCCACCTCAGAGGACAAGCCCAGGGGCTGCCCTGCCTGATGTCATCGGGACCACCCCTCACCTCACAGGACAAGCCGGGGGATGCCTTGCCGGATGTCATCGGGACCACCCCCCCACCTCACAGGACAAGCCTGGGGGCTGCCCTGTCTGACCTCATGGGGGCCACTCCCCACTTGACAGTCAAGGGGGCTACAGCCAGAGGATGCTTTCCAGGGGCTCAGAATTCAGCAGACCTATGCACGGGGTGTCCCCCTGAGCCCCAGACAACAGAAGCTGGATGCTGCAGACACTAGAAGGGGTTAAGACTGCACGGGAACACCCCACACCTAAAGCCCTTTCGCTGTCCCGTAACTCCTAGTCACACCTGAGGAAATTCTAGCACATTGGCCACACTGCGGAAGCAGTGAGGCAAACCCTGATCCCTTCCCTAGAAACACCCAGGAGCAAAATCAAACACCAGCCCTGATTTCAGGACACCTACCTGTTCTGAACTAAAAAGTCTACAATGTGGAGAGAAGTCCGGTCCACGGACCTGACGGCAAGGTGGAGGGCAGTCTCATCCGGCTCCTGAAGACCAAACAGAAACATTCCAGAGTCCCAAGGGGAACACTCAGTTCTGCGGCCAACGCAAGTGAAAGCATGTATTTCTCTTCTAAAAGCCTCTGAGTCTGTCCTTTGAAAAACCTATCTCTAAAATGTGTTACCTATTGCTAAGTTGTGTCTTGTAACCCCATGGACTGTATGTAGCCTGCCAGGCTCTCTGTCCATGGGATTTCCCAGGCAGGAATACTGGAATGGGTTGCCATGCTCTCCTCCAGGGGATCTTCCCAACCCAGGGATCAAACCTGAGTCTCCTATGCTGGCAAGCAGATTCTTTACAGCTGAGCCACCAGGGAAGCCAATCTCCATGGCAAAATCTGCCCTTGGGAACCTGTCATTTAGAGACTGGTCCTCGTCCTCCTCCCTCCCCGGAAAAGAATGAAAAATTGCGGGGGTTTCATTGCAAAGTCCTCTCAAGCTTTCTGACCCCCTCCCTGCATCATCAACATGATGAAGCTTAGGCGTCTGAGAAAAGGCTCCTTCCCCCAGGGATGGACTCTCTCCCCAGAGCTGCCACCACAGTTTGGCTGAAGAATCAACCACACTCACCCAGGACTCACTGCCTCTTTGCTCAGGGTGTTTAATGACACTGTCAGCACTTCTGATGACACTGCTTTGTCACTCCCCATCAACCCTCCCAACCCTTTCTGTTTTTACATGTCCTTTCTTACATGTCCATTGGCCAGTGGGATTTTTTCTGTAAGATCCACACCATCGGCGTATGCTTGAAGTAATCCAAAAATGTCTCTTGTTTTCACAGCTTCACAAAGACTGTGAAGTTTGGCCGCATTATCCGCGTGTTTTTTCCTTGCGTATTTCCTCTCAATGTACTTGGCAGTGATGTAGTCCTTTCTTGCGTTCCTGAAATCAAACATAACTGCTCTGTAAATGATTAAGGGTCTTAACATCCATTCACCTGTAATGAGTTAAAATAATCCCACCCCCTCATGGTAACAAGGACTGATGCTGAAGCTTCAATACTTTGGCCACCAGATGCAAACAGCTGACTCATTGGAAAAGATCCTGATGCTGGGAAAGATTGAGGGCAGGAGGAGAAGTGGGTGACAGAGCATGAGATGGCTGGATGGCATCACCGACTCGATGGATGTGAGTTCAAGCAAACTTTGGGAGATGGTGAAGGACAGGGAAGCTTGGCATGCTGCAGTTCATGGGGTGGCAAAGAGTTGGACCTGACTTGGTGACTGAACCACAACATGGTAACAAGCGGCATGGGCAGAAAATTACAGAGCAGGAGGCAGGCAGCATGTGACTCCCCTGCAGCACCAGCGTCCACCCTGCCTCTAGCACTTTCAGGAGGTTGGACACCCAAGATAAGCAGTATCAAGGTCTAGGTCTAAGGGCTGAGCAGCCGGGTTGGGGGACTGGCAGACTGCGAGGGAAGGCTGTTTTCCTGTTTGTGGGCACCATGCCTGGCAGGCAGGTTCCCTATGTGCCCCATGAAATCAAACGAGCTGTCCATCTTCATGGTCTATTCAAGGCTTTAACTTAGCCTTGTGGGCACAGACCCCATCTCTCCAAGGAGCATGGAGCGGCATCAAATCCAGGGGAGCCAAAATCCCCCCCCGCTGTAGACTGCCAAGTGACCCTGGGCAAGTACGTGACCCCAAATCTTCTTATCTGTGAAATGCACACAGCCTGGGCGAAGCACATGAGGTGACACTTTGCTGCATTCCCAGCAGGTCCTTAGGGCCTCGGAAAGTACTGATGAATTCGAAAGATGGAGCAAGAAAAACAGCGGCTCCTGGTCCAGAGGACTGAGCATCTCACTCCAAGGACCATAACATGCAGCCAACAGCAACTATAAAAACCTAGACATGGTGTTTGAGGGACAGTAAATGCTAATTACCCATGACATCCAAGTCATAAGGGTCCATCAGCTGATGAACAGGTAAAAAAGACGTGGTGTCCACATAACAAGAGTACGACTCAGCCACAAGAGGAATGAAGCACTCACGTGGACGAACCCTGGAAACATCCTGAAATCCTAAATGTAACACGCCAACACTCAAGTCCACACGTGGTGTTATTCCATTCACTGAAATGCCCGCAACCGACAAATGTGTAGAGATAGGAAGCAGGGGAGCAGCGGCCCGAGGCTGGGGGGAGGGGGTGTTGCGGGGAGGCGGGGCATAAGGGGACAGAGTAGGGGATGGTTTACAGGTACGGGGCTTTCTGTTGGGATGAAGAAAATGTTCTAAAATTGCTTGTGGTGATGGAAGAACAACTGAGAATATACTAGAAGCCAGTGAACTGTACTTTAAATGGGTGAACTGTGATGGTATGTGACTCATATTTCAACCAAGTTGTTAAAAATTCCAAGACAAAAACTCAGCACGGATCAAGGTGTTTCCGCCTCCCCACCCCCCACCCCAGTGACTCTGGGCCAGCGACTCAAACCTCCTCATCCTGTGCAAGTGTACACGGCCTGTGAGGCATGCACAAGCCAACGACATCTGTTCGCAGGCCTCTTTGGAATCACAGAGACAGAGACAGCACACTGAGGCCTTCAGACCAGGGTTCCGTATGCAGTAACCAGGGCAGCACGGAGTGAAGAGGCGCTGGGGGAACCCACCAGCTCTTCCTGGCCGGGGCACTGCTCGCTCCTTCCCTGGGGACCAGGGCTACACCCACCGCACCTGCTTCTATGATCGTCAGGGCCCAAGGCCCCCAGGTCAACCCACGTGGGTCCTCACTGCAGCCCACCAGGGTTCAGAAGCAGGTGGGTCAACTCCGGGATTCCAGCGGGGGCACACAACACTTTGCCAGCTTCACCTAATAAACCACCACCTGGGTGTCCATAGACGCTGCCTCGCGTGAACTGTGCTGGGGGACTTCACACGTGTCCCCGACAGGGGACGGTTACTGAGGGCCACAGGTTGGGCGGAGCTGTGCTGTCCATCTCACCCTCGCAACAGCGTTGTGACCGTGAGTCCACGCCCTCCAGCAGCCCGGCAGCTCCGAGGGCCGCCCTGCTCCGCTGAACTGAGCTCTCCTCGCAGGGGCTCCCGGCCAGAGCGATGCTCTGGCTGCTGCCTGGTGACTGTCCCGGCTGGACAAAACCAACAACCCGTCTGATGAAACTCTACAGGTCTCTTATGACGGGCGGCAGGGCTGGACAGGTATCAAGGCTTAGATGGCTCTAATAATCACTTTGGGACAGAATCACTATGAACCCTCAGGAAGAGGCTAGTGATAAACTGGACCCTATACTTTTTAAATGTTTCATCCACTTGTCCAGGCTCTGGGTCCCAAACCCAGAAGGTGGTCCCTCCACCAGCACAGGTACAGGTCTGTTGGGACCACACCAGGCCCCACGGATTCCTGGTGGAAGTTGACTCTGTCAGTGTGACCCCTCCACCTCTTCTTTTTTTGGGAAAGGTTAAGGCTTTTGGAGGAAAGCAATGAATTTAATAATAATGTGTTTGGCATGTGTTCAGAGAGGGAGGCTTCTTATACTTCCAAAGGACAGGGCGTGTATGAGAGCCCTGAATCACAGGAGAGAAACAGTTCTGGCCTCAGTGAGCAGGAAGCTCCCTGCTTCCTGCCTATTTATATCTCTCAACACCCCCCCCAAACCCATCTGGGGATTCACAGGCCACGAGACGGTCTCTGGCTTCCCTTTCAACAGATTCATCTGCAGATGGTGTGCTGCTTTGAGATAAAGCCAGGAGCAGTGCACTCCTTTTAATCTGGAAGTTAAGACAGTAGCTTCTCGAAGTAGTCACAGAGCTAGGGCTTCACCTCTGACTCATTGCTTCGTTGTTTATGTACGAATATTTCCCATCACAAGCAACATATTATGGTGGGACAAACAAACATGAGTAAGGTGAGATTCAGTAGAAAAAAGTATGTGGACACCTAGGTACAATGTAAAGTGGGATGAAATGCTTTAAAACAGAGCTATGCCTGCAACTGGTTTCAGCTGAGGGGGCATCCACGTGGGTGCCAGTGTGCTATCACACTGGTCATCTGCCCTCTTTTTGAAAAAAAAAAAAGGAGTAAACATCCTTTTCACTGGTGCCAAGGCTGGGAGGCGGGGCAGGGGCTCAGTGTAGAGGGAACATTTATATCCAAGAGTTCCACGCAGACAGGATTCACTTTTTAGAACTATTTTTGCCCAGAAAAAACAAATGCTCTGCTTTTATAAAGTACCCCTGGTACTTGGAAGAAATCAGTGACCATGTCTTATACTTTGTTCAAAGTGGATCAATACTACAGGATTTCAGGAGACCACGCCCTTCACCGTGAGAGCAAGTGTCTATGAGACAGTAAGTGAAGTGCCCCAGGGGACCACGACATCACTGTCCTAACAGACCTTCTCGTAACCCAGTCAGCCCATGTCAAGGGACCTCTCCACGGGCACCTGCCTTGAGAGGACCCGAACTTCTCAGCACCCACACCCACAGGGAGCAACAAGGGCTGCCAACACCAGCCAAGCACGAGGTGAGCAACCCTCTCACCCCTGACGTATGTCCCAGTGACTGTGAGCGGGGGGATGGCTGTCCCTCTCTTTCTATTAAAGGAAAAGGGCCCGGGGAAGCTGATGAACCCTCCCAGCTCCTGTGGTGGGGAAGGATGCAGGTTTCTATACTTCCCTGTTGTCTCTCCAGGTCTGGGTAAGGATACAGACTTGGAATTCAGATCCTCATCAGGAGAGGATACCAACTCAGTAAGCCCCGTGCTTGGAATCTAAAATCACACCTCGTGCAATCTCAAGGAAATGCCACACCACTGCCATCTGCTCCAGGACTCAGATGAGGACCAACGCTAAGCCAACCCCACCCACGCTCACCTCCGAGGCTGACACCTGTGAGGGTGTGCGACATGCAGGACACCTGCTCCTCCCGTTAGTCTGTCTAAGCTCCCTCCCTGGAGGTAAGTCACCTCACCCGAGGCCAAAGAACCCAGATCCTGTGGCCCTGGCTTCCAAAGACCCACCCCCACAGCAGGAAACCCTCTCCCCACCACTGTTCGGGGTCCTTGCCCGACACCTGGGGGAGCCCTGCCAGCAGCTCTCGCTCTGGTTACTCCCAGGGGACGGCTGTCTCAGTGAATGGATTCTCTCTTCTCTCTGAGCACATATGTCTTTTTTTTTAATTATTTATTTCTTGTTTTTATTTTTTTTGGTTGCACTGGATCTTCATGGCTGCACACAGGCTTCGTCTTGTTGCAGCGAGCGGGGGCTTCTCATTGCAATGACCTCTCTTGTTGCAAAGCACAGGCTCTAGGGTGTGCCGGCTTCAGCAGTTGCAGAGCACAAGCTTAGCTGCTCCATGGAATGTGGAATTTTCCAGGATCAGGGATCGAACCTGTGTCTCCTGCACTGGCAGGCAGATTCTTATCCACTGTACCACCAGGCAAGTCCCTGAGCACGTATTTCTCGCTTCCCCTTTCCTGCCAAAACACACTCTGACTGGAAATCAACCCTGAATCTTCACTGGAAGGACTAATGCTGAAGCTCCAAAACTCTGGCCGCCCGATGCAAAGAGCTGCCTCACTAGAAAAGACCCTGATGCTGGGAAAGATTGAAAGCAGGAGGAGAATGGGGTGACAGAAGATGAGATGGTTGGATGGCATCACTGACTCAATGGACATGAGTTTGAGCAAGCTCCGGGAGTTGGTGATGGAGAGGGAGGCCTGGCGTGCTGCAGTCCATGGGGTTGCAAAGAGTCGGACACGACTGAGCGACTGAACAACAATACCACTCAAATACTGAACTGGCCTGGGACCACCCCCATCTGCCCCACTGTGCCCCCCTAGAGCGGGTAAACCACCCCAGTCCTGGTGCAGCAGACAGGCCACCCAGGGAGAACAGGGCTGGAGCCTTGGGGGGCAGGCCAGGCACTGCCCTGGCCCCCGGTCATCCATCACTTCTCTCAAGGACCAGTGTGCGGCCTGGGTGGTTTATGCTTTATACGATAAGACTGGTAGGAAATTCCCCTGCTGTCAGCTCTGCCTCAGTGGGCCAGCTGGGTGCATGATGAGGCATGAACATGTCCTAATCAGGTTTCATGTCAACAGTTAAAACAGAAACAAAAAGTTTTTTGAAGGGAACAACACACTCCACATTTGCTCTGAGGACCAGACATAATCAAGTTATCTGTGATAACCCACCCTCTCAGCAGCTCAGAATTCAGAGAGAACTCAGGTGGGAGGGCAACAACCCTGCCCTGAGACAGAGGCAAGGCTGTGCCCACATAGAGGGTGACACTCAGCGTTCCCCCCCAACCCCCAATCCCCAGGGAAATCTGCTTGCCTATGGCTTCTAAGAAAAACTGCCACATCAAATTTCTACTTAGACACCCAGAAGGGTTGCAGAGACTTTATACACAACACAGGCTGATTTCTTCCTTAAAGAAGCAACAACTGATACACCCAGACTTGTTAGCCCCCTGCCTCTGGGGGCCCAGGGGCAAGCCAACCTTTGTTCAGCGGGCGAGACCCACCAGCCGCATACGTACATGTCGCTGCCCGGGTTGGGTTTGACCGAGTCCTCAGCGGGGAGACAGCACTCCATGATTTCATTGAAGCCTGCGTTCCCGATATTCTTGGCAAGCTGCAAAAACAAAAGTCTGTTTCAGTGCACTCAATTATTAATACCTTCCACCGCTCCACACTACTCACACAGCTGATGATTTATTTAATGGTCGCTAAGAAATAGAGCAATAAAGCGGTTTGCCTTTAATGAAGTTGGACAAAACCCAAACCCCAGAGGTACCCATAAAACCAGAGACAA
The DNA here is from genome assembly GCF_033118175.1 of Dama dama. Classification (NCBI taxonomy): domain Eukaryota; kingdom Metazoa; phylum Chordata; class Mammalia; order Artiodactyla; family Cervidae; genus Dama; species Dama dama. The sequence goes on along the minus strand of NC_083691.1, from coordinate 18,412,349 downwards.
GAAGCGCCTGTTACAGAGGAGGGCTCTCGTAAAACGTTCCCTGGACAGAAAGCCTCCGTGGACTGGGAGGAGCAGGAACTTGGCTCAACTCAAGTTCTTTCCCCAACCTCCCACCCCAAGAAGAACCTGCGTTCTGGCTGAGAGAGATCTAACAGCCTTTACTCTTGCCAGCGAGGGGGGGACCTGGGCCAGGAAGCCAAGATTCGCGTTCAATCATGGTTCTATTTACTGGCTTTGTGACCACAGGCAAGGCGGCTTCCCTGAGCTTCGGTTTTTTAATAGAAACATGGGGATGATACCTACCTTGCCAGCCTGCAAATAATGATAAAATGGGATTTTATGTGAAAGCATTCAATACACTAAAGCACTGAAAACACGTCTGTTTCAAGGTAAGGTTCTCACTTGCTGATCAACCCCCGACCTAGTTAGAAAGGAGCAGGTTTCATCGCTGCTCCTTGACACAGGCTCTGTGCTGGATGCGGCGGGTACCACGTAAATACCATGGCTGGTGGCAGCCAGGCCACCCAGCAGAGTGGCACTTGGCACACTCCTGAATGGGTGCACAAATCCGGAGTGACTGGTGTCTTAGGAGCAGGGACTTATTTGTCCCATCCCTGGCACCCAGCTGAGCACCTGACCGAGGTGGGGTTCTTCAACATCCAGCGAAACAAAGAAACCGAACGTGAACACCGGGCCCAGTGCAAGATCAGGTGACTGGGGTCTTAGGAACAAGGACTTATTCATCCCACCCCCAGCACCCTGCTCAACACCCGATGGAGACTGGATTCTTCAACATCCAATGAAACAAAGAAACTGAACAGGAACACCAGGCCCAGTGCTTTGCAGAGAACAAGTATTTTCATTTCCCATTTCCATGTTGAAAACAACAGTGGGAACAGTGACGCTTCCGGGGCTTCTGCCCTCAGTGAACCACATGGACACAGGTGAGCGGGATGTTCTGGGAAGCTAGGCTGTGCCCGAACGGCCTCTCTCAGGGAGCGCGGCTGAAGGAACAGCCAAGGGGTCTGGGTTGGAGAAAGCCACACTTCCTGGTGGCCGGTCACATGACATGGAGAGGGGGTCGTGGCGGGGGTGGGGTGCGAAGGACAGAGAAACACGCCAGCTTCCTGATCAGGGTGGGGAGCCTTCCTGAGTCTTCCTAGTCCTTGTGAACCAAGTTCAGGATGTCCTGAGCCCCAGGCTCTCAGGAGCTGCTGCCTGGGCCTCAGGCCGGGTCCCGGGGCCTCTGGTGGCAAAACTCCAGGCCGCCTCACTGCTCTGTCTCCGGAGACAAAGCTGATGATCAGAGAAGCATGCCACAGAGGGTGATGCGGCGTACCAAGACTCTAGACTGAACCCCAGTGTCGGAGCCCCGGTTTAGAGCCAGGCACCTGCTAAGGCCCCACCGCTCTGCACAACATGAACGGTGTCCCACAGCCAAACATAGCCGCCTTCAGGGGGGTGCCAGGACAAGCCCCTGCACCGCCCCCAGGAGCCCCCGGGACCGTGGGCAGACGGGAGGGGGCGAGGGGAGGAGGAGGATTCCTGGGAATCGGGAGCTGCCTCCCTTCTGCTGGGCTTGGCTGGCTCACAGGGGCCAGCTGGTCCAGGGGGCCACCACGGCTGTGCGTCACAGCTGCCCAGCATGGGCAACGGGCCACCTCACAGCCTCGTGGAGTCCTAGTGGATGGTCTAGCCCACAGAGAACCGTCTGGAATCAGGAGCCGAAGCACAGCGTTTGCAGATGGAGGGTGCAGCATTGTGTCAAGAAGACGGGGGCCCAGCAGGATAGGGCAGGAGCCAGGGCAGCAGGAAGGCTGGTTAACCAGCCCCGACCCACATGGCCTCTGCTCCCAGAGCACTGTCCCTGGACGGGGGACCTTGTCGAGGGGACAGGGGGCCCCAGCAGATCTGGGGGGTCCGGGGCACTTACAAGCCATGTCGTCAGAGAAGTGAGCCCCAGGGATGGCCAGAACACACATGGGGCCCTCGGGCAGGCTGGGCTCTAGGCCTGCTCCAAGGGGCTCAAACAAGACAGAGGTGAACAAAAAAGCAAAGGAAGGGACCTGTGATGAGAGCTGAACCAGCAATGCAGGAATGGAGACAGCAGGATGGTGGGAGAGCAGGGCTCTGCTCTAGACGCACCCCCCACCCCATGCCCTGGGACTACGTCTCCCTGATGCGCAAAGCACCTGAAGAAGGGGTCCAGCAGTGACACATCCCTGGAGACCCGGGGCACCTACCCTCTCGGGCCCCTGAGCCAGAAAGGGGCTGTGGGTTCTCTCTAGAGATGGTTTCCAGAGTTTGGGTGAGGACAGGGAGCCTCCGGTGCCCTGTTTTCATGCTTCCGGGTGGAAGGTCACAATTCCCGAGACATTCTGTCTTCCTGTACTTGTGCCGGGAGAAGAGGACAGTGAGAGAAAAGACGTCCCTGCCCGAGGGGCTCGGAAGGACGGACACCCCTGGGATACCCCCAGAATGCAGCACCAGGTGGGTCTGCCCCTCTGGCCCCGCCTCGGCCCCGAGTCCAAGTCTGGGATTCAGCTACCCCCACACGTGGGAACCAGGTCAGCGGATGCAGTGGTTTTCAACAATGAATTGGACCTTCAATCTCCCAAGTGGTTCCAAATTCACGCAGGAAAATGGGATGTCATCTCCTGGGCCCCCTCAGGTCCCAGAAGGTTGGAAAGCTTGGAGTGCATGGCACACAGATGGACAAAAATGGCTCTGGGAAAGTGAAAGAACTTGACCCTTGTAGGCAGAGCTAAGAAACAGCAGTGAGCTCTAACCTGCTGCCTCCAAAGAAGGGAGCACAAAAAAATACTCTGAAAAAAACTGTTTCCCCTGAGCCTTTAAAATGTCTACTTTAGATATATTTTATGAAGTATACAATACACTTCTTAGTAAGTAAGACAAATGCAACTATACATTACATAGAGGTCTAGGTTTTGGTGCTCAATTTTTTCTGATAGGGTTTGTGGTTTTTAAAAAGTTCTTAACTGTGATTTAAGAATAAACCTTTTAGCCACCTTTTTAAAACAAAGCTCTTGTTCAGGCTAGATAAGAGAAAGGACCTGGGACAACGTCTGGAGCGTGACAGTCACTCAGTAAACGGGGGCTGATGCTGCTACTTCCTCTTGCTCTTCGTAGCTTGAATGGCTTCATTTCAGCCCCGAGCGAGACAGTGGTGTCATCTGTAAGGAGGCTCTCAGTTTCTGAGGGTTTTCCTCTCCCCTCTCTTGCAGATCCAGCTGTTAGTTCATTTGCTTTACATTTAATAGCTTGTTAACAACCTCAGGAGAAGGAGGCATGAGGAGGTCACAAAATGGGCTTGAATCAGGACTGTGTGCTCCTGGGGTTTCTGACCCCATTCTCTGATGTTAGGTGATTTTTAAATTACTGTGGATGCATGCTATGTCGCTTCAGTCGTGTCTGACTTTTTGCGACCCCAGGGATTATAGCCCGCCAGGCTCCTCTGTCCATTGGGTTCCCCAAACAAGAATACTGGAGTGGGTTGCCATTCGCTTCTCCAAGGGATCTTCCCAACCCAGGGATCAAACTCGTGTCTCTTACGTCTCCTACATTGGCAGGCAAATACTTTACCATTAGCACCACCTGGGAAGCCCTTTAGATTACTGACTCAAATTCAATTACAGAACACCGAAGTTTTCTTTAGTAACTTCACTTACAATGTGAAACTGGTCATATGAAACTAGGAGTCTCATACCAATAATACTGTTCTATGACCAATCTAAAAATCAGAGCTGAAATCATAATCTTCTGTTTTAAGGAGGAAATTCATCTTTTTAAAATCTTTGCTTTTCAGGAGGCTTTCTGAAAGTAGAGTTGCTTTAACATCTAAGGGTAATAAGCTGGTGCACGCCAGTTAAGATGGCACAGCTTCCCTGAACTAATCAACTTAATACTTCAATTACCCCAGTTTCCTTCCACTGAATAAGAAGTGATTCCAGGAGAAGGAAAAAGGAAGAAAAGATGACTGCCAACCAGCCACCTTCACAGATTGCTGCTAAAACCACTCGACTAAACATGGGACTTCAGCGTGCTTGAAACAAAAACAAATTAAAAAGGAAATGGTGAAGCACCACATCAGGGGAAGCTGTTTGCAAGACAATTTAGACAGAATTAAAGACTTCCATCATGAGGGCTACGCTGAGGCCATACGGGAGGACAGGGGCAGCATTTTACAGGGTGAGCATCTGTCTGTTCAGAACGCAATGCTGACAGGAAACGAAGCTTCCTGCTCATGTCTCTGCTGTCTCCATCAGGCTGTTCAAAAACCCCGTCTCTTGTCACAGGACCCCCTGGTGCTGGGACCCTGGCTCGGGGCAGGCCGCAGCCTCGGATACACCAGCAAGTCCTCCTCCAGTTCACCATCGTATCTCTTTCAGAGAGTACACAGTGTCTAGTTACCATGTGCGACCCCAGAAGACACACTCCGATGAACACACCAGCCCAGGACCCTGACACCATGGCTCTGTGAACCTGAAAAGCTCACAAACGGAGCAGTCGGTCCAGTTGGAGGATTCACACATTACGACACGCGGATCATTCTTTTGGGAGGATTTTGTTCCAATCTTTCTGGAGGAGGAGATGACAATACTTGATAGTTCTTACTATGCACCAGGTGGAATTCTAAACACATACATGCACACACAGGACGTGCATGAGTCAAGCCTTCAGGAGATCTTTTGTTCAGGCAGCATCTGTCTAAACAAAATAACTGGGTGCTTTAAAAAGGCTTGAAATTCTCATGCCTTACCAGTGTTATTAACACCTGACACACACTCTCCATCTATACCAGAGGAGTAAGGGTCTGGGCGTCGGGTCATGCCCGCAGTAACTGGGTTGGGGTGAGAGGCAGGGAGACGTCCCCCTCCTGCGAGTGGCTAGAGTTCAGGGCAAAGAGAGGGTGGGAATAAACCCCACGTGATTCAGGCTTCTGCCCTTTTGTTTTTCTGATAATCACGGAGGAAAAGAGGCTTAGATAAGGGAGTTTAGGCAGAGATTAGACATCAGAAATAGTTGCAGCTGTCAGTTAAGCGGCCTCTGCCTGGATTTCTCCACAATGGCTGAGTTGGTCAGACTGTAAACGCCTGAGAGATTACATAGATGAGGCTCTGAGAGACAGGAAGGAAGCTCTGAGCCAGGGATCAGAGGTCACCTCCTCCTTTCATCGAGACGGAAACATTTTCCTTCCAACCCTCTTTGGCACTTCCCTCTGCAGTAGGCAACAGTCTCGTGTAGACCATCAGATAAATTTCTGAGATGTATTTAAGCAGGTGTAACAGATGTGCTGGTATCAGGCTCCCACCAGCTTAAACGAGCTCAGCTGTTAAACAGTCATTATTAAAAATTACATTCTATAAATTCACAATCAAATAAACTACACTAAGGAATTTCCTGGTGGTCCAGTGGTTAGGACTCTGCATTTTTCCATTGCTGGGAACCCAGGTTTGATCCCTGGTTGGGGAACTAAGATCCTGAAAGCATTACGGTGTGGTTTTAATATAAAAATTATACTAAAAACAAAGTAGTCCTCAAAACTCATCACTTCTGATTTTACTACATCTTACTATTCTATTTTTGAAGATACTTGCAACAACAGTGTCTTGTGGGGTGAGCTAACTATATGTGTGTAACCAAACCTCTCTTATGGCTCATTTAGTGATTCACACGGTAGCCTGAAAATGGCCCTGGTGGGAGTGTTTACATCATGTGACTGAGCAGACTACAAAGCAGGACGTCTTTGCCTCCCAGACAGTTGGCTGTAGACACTGTCAGGGATGGGGAGGGGGGACACGGAGGGGCTGCAGTGAGGTTTATGCACTCCCCACGGGGTGAGCCTTAGGGGGTTAAGAGTGTGAGCTCTGACTAAAGAGGCCCCCCACTCCAGACCTGGTATGTGGATAACACATAACCTGGGGCTTGTTACAACATTCTAAACCTCAGTTCCTCTTTTGTAAAATGGGGATAATACACCAAGGCCACGGGGTTGAAGAGCAAATGAGCTAATACACACAAAGCTTTGCAAAGTGCCTCACGCAAAATCAGCAGTTAAACCTCAACATAAACCAGTTAACACTTCCCACTGTTTCTTTTTTTTTTTTTAAATCACTAGGTCGCAGAGCATCGGACATGACTGAGGAGCTGAACAACCACAAGGGCTGTATAGCAGCTGCCCTGGTTTAGCAGTGCTCAATGAAAATGCACGTGAGGGGTTCACGTCTATGCTGTCCCCAGGTACCAAGGTTTCATGTCCGCACTGTCTCCAGTTACCCAGGACACTGCCTGCACACACAGATCTATGACGGAGCCTATGTGTGTTATGACATTAACAATAACTGTACTATGTAACAAAGAATATGCTGCTTGGGTCTTGCCAAGGATAGCTTAGTTTTAAACTTCAATTAATCAGTGATGCTACTAACTGGGCTACCAGAACCCACTGTAATTTCTCCCAGCTTTGTCTTTCAAGACCATAAAGGAATTCCTTGGAAAGACACGACGGATTTGTTTGACAAGATAGTTCAAAACGCATTACAAGTTCAGACACGTCGGTTCCAGAATGATCATCAATGAGACTTATGGCCCCTCGAGAGGTCTATTGACCACAGCAATTGATTTTCTGCCAAGACTATTGCTCTTGACATTAAAATCAATGGTAATCAATATCCTCTTAATATTTACTGTCCAATGCTTGGTTATCTCAACAAAGAACTTCAAACACTGCCTTCTAATCAGCAGTTACAGACTCTGAAAACACTCCAAAGAGCTCATGCTTTAGGTGCCCCCAAAGCACTTGTTCCTTGATGGGACTACAGTCTCCAGGCTCTGAAAGTCACTTCACAGAAAATGCTTCAACCTCTAACAGTGATCTATAGTGCATGGCTATGTGTATCTCTGAACCAAGAATGAGAGTTTCGTTTGTTTGTTTTTTAAAGAAATACAAGCAGTAGAAGCAAATATCATTATTTCTCCCAAAAGGCAAACAATAAGGGGCAGAGAAAAAGTCCACCCGAGGCTCAAGCCAGGTAGTGACCGCAGACTCAGCAGAACCTGGCTGACGACTCTGGAGAAGGAGTCTTTCCGGTCTCTGGGCTCCATGTCCTCTCAATGCCTGGGAAGAATCGGACTCTGCCAACACTCATACCAGTCTCCACGCTCCTTTACGAGTTCACTTCCATTTTAGTCATTTAAGAATAAAGCTTTGCAACCCTCAACCTCTAGTAGCCGAGGAGGAGGGATTACCCGTGAGTTTCTAATTACCCAGATGTACTTGACAATATCAACAGCTACCAGGCTCAGGGGAATTTTAGGAGACCAAAATGGAAACCTCGCATTCAGCTCATCTGTGTTCACTCCAAAATTCCAAAATCAAGGGACCTAAAGCTTACCAGCAGTTCGGACGTTCCTAACACGTCTAGCGTCAGGGACTGCATCCTGGAGTAGTGAACGCCCAGCTCCCTGTGGATCCCGGAACATTCGATGCAGGTGAGAACGCCGAGGTTGGTGGAGAGCCACGTAGGATCTGCCAAAGACAGCGAGGAACACCGAAGCTTGTAAGGAGGGGCCAGGGTCAGGACTTGGTTCTTGTATAGTTACTACTCAACATGGAGTTTTGATGGACCATGCAGCCAGATCCTAGGTGCAATGGGAACCCTCATTATCACTAATTACCACCGGTGGCTCAGATGGTAAAGAATCTGCCTGCAATGTGGGAGACCTGGGTTCGATTCCTGGGTCAGGAAGATCCTCTGGAGGAGGGCATGGCAACCCACTTCAGTATTCTTGCCTGGAGAATCCCGTGGACAGAGGAGCCTGGTGGGCTACAGTCCATGGGGTCGCAAAGAGTCAGACATGACCGAGCAACTGAGTACACACACAAGTCACACACAGTGCACAGGTGCACATATCTGTTCCCCTTCTTCCTACAGCTCCACTTGCCCATCCTTCCATTCATTTAATAAATGCTCCCAAGGGACAGGGCTGTGTGTAGAATAGGACACAGTGCCCTCTAGCCGTCACGGGTCCCTGGACACAGACCACAACCCACCAGGTTGTATCAGCAAAGGGGATAGTCTAGTGCCACATGGGGGACAGCCTTAATTCGTATGTCTGTATGTCAAAGACGCTAACAATACCAGCAGAGAACACATACTCTGTGCTGATGCCAAGCTCTGCTCAGCACAGAGCTGAAGCGAGTACAGTAGGAACAGCTCCACCTGTAACAAGAGCTTCAGAAATTACAGGTGCTTTCCTTTAATAGCTCATTTAACACACACAGGAGGATCTGGACGCACACAGGGCCGGTGCCTTCACGATCTGGCTCAGAGAGGCCAGGGGCCTTCCTTGACGCTGCGGAGTCAGACTGCAGTCCTGCCTTTACCCAGGTTCAAACACAGCTCGCATTGCATGTTCACTTATTTGCGAAAGTGTCCTAACCACGTGCCACAGTTAAGCAGTCAAGATAGGTTTGCTGCATGCTGGGTTTACTGAAACACTCGGAATTCAAAATAAAACATACTTGAGCATGTGAGCACAGTCCAGAAGTTCAATTCTCTTTGGAACTGCTTGTTTGCCCTCAGAAACTCATTGCAGGTAAATACCGTAACCTTGGTCATGTGAATCTTGAAGTTATTTTTAAAATGTTCAAGGTATAAAAATTTTATTTGAGTTTGGAAACACTTCTGGGCACCTGTGTTTCCACTTTTCTGGACCTATTCTGCTGTTATCAACTGTGTCATGCTTAGTAGACACATGCTTTAATATGTCATGTCATATTAAAGTAGACTATTAATACTTTAGAGTCTCAGCATTGTCTTAGCATTTTAAAACAAAAATGTTGTAGCTCTGACTTTGTTTCTTACAAGAGTGTTTTAGAAGTCCAAGTACTACATGTCCTCATCTAAGAAAAAAGTGTGATTTACTACTTTTGCTACCCACCTCATCACCTGCCAAAGACGTGTTATTAATGGTCCAAGGCCTCAGGAGGTAATTCTTCAAATTACCCCCAAATACAGCCTCCAACCTAACAGGAACCCCCCCCCCCCCGCCCCTCACCATGGCACGTCTCAACTGTCCACTCTATCTTTGCTCTGTTTTCAATAAGAATCACCACAGAATTAGAGGAACGAGAAGGTAAGTGGCCATCCTAACCAGGCCACAACCTTTCCTATTTTACAAATATTCAGAAAACACTACTCTGCAGCTCCCCTGACCAATACTATTCCATCTGAATTATAAGAGTAAGCCAACTCTTTAAACTTTTAAAGTACTGTTTGTTAAAATCTACAATGATAATTTCTGTCCATTAAAAATGAAACCCCAGCGAATGTTAAAAAGTTGCTCCAGTTGTGTCTGACTCTTTGGAATTCTATGCACTGTCACCCCCAGCATCCTCTGTCCATTGGGTTCTCCAGGCAAGAATACTGGAGTGGATTTCCATGCCCTCCTCCAGGAGATCTTCTGGACCCAGGGATCAAACCCACGTCTCTTACATCTCCACACTGGCAGGCAGGTTCTTCACCACTAGTGCCACCCAGGAAGCCCAGTAGGCTTTATCAAAACTCAGAAATAAAAAGCTCATTTCACAGAACACGGCAGCTGGAAGAGGCCCACAAGCAGTCTGGACTGGTCCCTTCGCTTTCCAAACAGGAAAACCGCCATCTGACAAAGCCAGTGGCTCTTCCAGGGCCACTGGCGAGACAGCGGCTTAAAGCTGCCGCAGACGTGGTACAAAGAGAGGGTGGATCAAACCCCGGAAGGAGCCGCAGCCTCCAGCCAGCAGTGACCGGTGACCCCGACTTCACCCTCGCTGTGTGCTTCTGTTTCCAGTTCTCAGAAAGCGTTTATAAATTTCAGCTCTCTCCCCTCTGGGGCCTGTCCTGGGGGCTGGGAGGCAGACACCCTCTCCCCACTCTGCACACAGTTCAGGGAGCCGGGGCTGGGCTGGGCTGCTCTGAACTGGACATGTGACAGGACAGCAAAAAATCCGTGACCAGGTTCCACAGCCCCTGGGCTGGGAGGGGGCGGCTGGGTCACCTGGCGCCCCGCAGTCACAGCACACGTCGTTGCCCGTCATGCCCTGGACCTCCGAGATGATCTCCTTCGTCAGCTCCTGGACGATGTTATTTTCCCCTGTGTTGTCATCTCCCTTAAATGCGTTATTTAGAGCTTCTTCTTTGCTGTTTTGCAGCACAGACATCCATCTAGAGAAGTAACAGTGACGCTCTGTTAAATCCCAAGGACAATGGCCCGTCCCGGGCTCCTCCGCCGCGTAACTTACATTTGACACTCCTGTTCATCCTCAGCTTGAAAGTGGTACGTCCTGTCATCTGCAGGGCAAGGAAGGGTTTTTGTCAATTGAAGCCTGGACAGTAATTCACACACTATTCCAAAAGAAAGTGGTTTGTAATTAACCTTGGGAAGAGTCTAAACTCCACTAGGAAGTCAATGATTTGTATACAATCAGGCACTCCCACCCCTTCGCAGGCAGGCCCTGGCTTGGAAATTGTAGCTTTGTGATGCAAATTAGCAAGCCGCCTCTGTTCCTCCATTCAAGTCTAAAGAGAACAAGTCTTTTTTTTTTTTTTTAAACTTGCTGCTGAGTTGGTCCCCAATTGCTATGGCCCTTTGAATAGTATGAAACCCTTTTCTAGAGCAAGGATCTTACAAGCTTTCTGGGTTCTTAGCCCAAAATGTGTAACATCAGTCCAGTTGTGGGAAAGCATCAGAGGAACACAAACTGAGAGCCAGGTGACCAAAAAGCTGATCAATAATTCTCAAAGTATCAAAGTAACGAAAGACAAGGAAAGATACAGGACCGCTATAGGCTGTAGGAGACTAGGACGAAATAGCAGTAGCAATGTGAAGCCCTGGGACAGAAAAAAGGACACTAACAGAGGAAATGGTAAAATGAGAATAAGATTCTCAGTTACGGGCATCGCAGCCATGCAAACATCCTGGTTTTCACAGCTCCAGACATGGTCAGGAGATAGTTCAGATAGTAAAGAATCTGCCCGCGATGCAGAACACGTGGGTTTGATCCCTGTGTCAGGAAGATAGATCCCCTGGAGTAGGATCACCCAGGATTCTTGCCTGGAGAATCCCATGGACAGAGGAGCCTGGTGGGCCACAGTCCATGGGGTTGCAAAGAGTCGGACATGACTGAGTGACTAATGCTAATGAGCTAATGGCATTAGGCAGTTCTGTACTAAGCTGTCAGTATTAGGAGGGCTGGAAAAGGGATATACAGAAATTCTGTCTACAATCGGTCCAGAAACAACGTAAAAAAGAAAGTTAAATTTAAAACACAAAAAAAGAAAGAAAAGGGGGTGAGGGAGATCCAAGTTCTGTAGACAGCAGGGCAGGGACAGGCAGGGCGTGTACTCTCTCAGGGTTCACAATAAACATCGATGCCCCTCAAAGAAAGCAAACACGGCATCTCCAGCCGCTGCTGTTATTACACTTGTGCAAGCGCTTTAGTCCTCAGGAGACTTCTGGTGCGCTGGCCGAGAGGAGGCTGAGGCCCGGAGAGGTGAAGGGGTAGGAACGAGTGCATCAGGTTTTCTGACTCCAGGTTCCAGCCTCTTCCTACCTTTCTTCTGACACCCAGGGGGAATCCTACCCCCACCCCTGTTACTGAGGAAAGGAACAGGGTTTAAGAGAACTGCGTCAAGTTCAGAAAAATAAACTTGATCCTGCAGTGCAGATGTTAGTGGCCGAGCGGAGCGTCCCTGCCAGGTGCTGGGAAGAGAGGAGAGGCCACTTTCCCCGCCTCCAGTCTACCCGGGGTGCAGGGCCTCACCCACCCCAAGCAGACCCCGGGTCCTGGGGAAGCCCTTGCCACGGCAGGTTGTCCAGAGGCCCCAGTCTGACATCAGGCTAACACCCTCCATTCTCCCCAAGTCACTTCATGGTCAGACCAGGCACAGGCCCCGAGGAAAATCAAGGAGATAGGGTAGGGTGGGGAGACAGCAACCCACGTCTGTAGCTAATTCTGTGCTCTAGCACGTGAATGGTGGGGATCGGGAGAAATTCTCTGTGAAGACTGCCAAGTAAGAATTCCCTGGCATGCACACTAAACAAGATGCCTTTACACCAAGAACAGTATCTAGGAGCTTCAGCAGGAGGGAGAAGAGCAACAGGATGTGGTCGGAACCCCGCTATGCCAGGTCCCGGACTGGGCTGCTCCTCCACTGTGGGCTCGGACTCCAGTTGGCCACCTGCCTTCCGTGTGGACCCTGAGGGTCCATCCCACTTAGGAGACTGACCCAGACCATCTCCAGCTTCTGTACCTCCCACCCCACCGGGTGGACCACGTGATCTGAGGCTAACAGCTCAGGACTTGGATTTGTAAATGGGGGGAGGGGGGAGGGTATCGAGGGCAAGGGGGTCAGACGCGCTCCTGGAATGGCTGGCCTGGCCACAGGAACGTCCTCCTTGAGCAGCCAGGCTCACTGACAGCTTGATCAGCACGGCAATCTCCCTCTGGGGGAAAGATGGGTAGAGGAGGATCCTGCAGTGAAAAAGCTGAAGCCAGTGGTCCGTCTGTTCTTCTTCTGGGCTCTCTGGGTGAGAGAGTCAAGCTGGCTTTGCAGGGTGAGGCTCAGGAGGAAGGGAAGCTCCTGGGGGCTTGGTGGACCCACACCCGAAACCACACCCTTGCTGTCCATCTGTAGCTTAACTTGTTTCCTCCACCACGCACGTGTGTTAAGAGAACAAAGGTGTCTTGGTGATGCCTGCCCCCAGCAACCTGCTCAGCAGGAAGAATCAGTCCGGAGGCCGATCCCCAGCCTCTCAGGAGGCTCATCAGGCCAGGGTCTTCTCACTTTGCCCTGTCTCCCTTGGTCGTTCCAGGGGCTGTGAGCATTAAACTACATAGTAAACTCCCCAGCCTCAATAATACAACCCCACACACGTCTTTAAAAGCCTCGCGATCTGAGGAGAGACTGAGGCTAGTAAGACAGCATTCATCCTCAGGGGAGGTCGAGAGGCCTCACGCCACAAAGGAGCAGACTGTGGGGTTCTTCTGGGTGTGCCTCCAAAACAAGCAGCCTGCAGGAGCAGAAACGCTGATTCTATGGTGGGAAAACAAGTCGATTTCCAACCTGGGGGTCTCAAGGGCTCTGCTGGGGGCCGCATCACGCCAATATGACAGTGTTTCTAACAACCCCCAAGTCAGTGGAGCTCTGAAGACAGAGTCGCCCTGTTTTCACAATGAAAGGACTATAGGCTGGAGGGTTGATCTAGCACAATCTCCTTGTTTACAAAGAGGAAACCGGAGGCCCGGGAAGTGGAGAGGATGTGGCGGGTTTACAGAGCCCCTGAGTGGAGCAGCTTCCTGTCCTCAACCCAAGAGACCAGCAAGCTGACCGTAGTTACCAGGGGGAGGAAGAGAGGACGCAGTCACCAGAAAAAAGGCATTTCTCCATGAAAACCAATTCTTCAAAATGCACTGTTTGAAATGGGGTTGATGCCCTAGACGAGAGTTTAAAATAATCTCTCTGCAGCCGAGTGTCTGAGAAAGAAGCTTACGTGAAATTAGGTCAAAACACTTCTTCTCCTCAGGGTTGGTTTTCACTTGGCAGGTTAACAGGTTAAGCTTTGCGGGAGGCCGGTTAGCCTGTTGAAAGACAAAAACAAAAAAACAAAAGCAGAGCTGGGTGGAAAGGAATGGGAAACCACAGCATCACTCCTCATCAAAATGCAGCAAGAACAGGGTCTCGCGGGGCTGCAAAGACAGCAACCAAAAGGCAGGCTTTCTCTGGAAGGCACGACACAGGTACCTGGCAGGGTGTCCCTGGGTCTCAGCTCCCAGGAGGCAGCTGCCCTTCCCTGCAAGGGACACTCGGGGTCCCACAGCCTGACCCGGGTGGGCAGACAAGTGATGCTGGGCCAGCTTTGGGGTCCAAGGGCAGTGGGCTCCCTGAGATCAAAATGCTCCCTGGCCAGAGGCCAGAGGCACTCCGTCCTGATCAGCTGGGAACACAGGCTCCCAGATCAACTTCTAGTGACCTCAAAGTGTTTTCCTGAGCACTTTCAGGGAGAGTAATCTCAGGGCACACACATAACAGCGGAATCATATCCCCGGCTTTCTGAAATAATGACAGATGATAGATTCATGATCCTTAATGCCAGCCATCTGTGACTGAACTTTCCACAAAACCCACTTCATTCACATATGTATCCCCTCCCCCCTCCACACACAATGGTAACAAGAGATCACAGCACCCTTTTGTCAGAGACGTGGCAAAAATGACTACTTTACTACCATTTCAAAAACTATCATAACTAGTCCCCAGAAAGCAAAGGGCAGAGGATAAGAAGATAATTTCAGAAAAAAAATAATTCCGAATGGCAAAATGCCCTCGGAAATCTTGGAGTAATCTCCCAATATGAAAGGCTTGTCTTACCACCCACCATGCCGCTAAAGCAGAGACCAAGTCGAATGTCTCAGAGTTCAGCTGTTCTTACTCACCCTTCCCGAGGTCACCAGCCGAGGCAAGAAACGGCAGACGCCTGGATGTGGGACTAACTGAGACACACGCTCACACGCATTCACACCTGAGCAGACCAGCGTTTACAGACCCACCTCAACTGAGCTTGGAGTCGAGAGGGCCTCCATTCCAAGAGGACTGACCCTGGCAGCGTTTCATAAAAGGAACTTGGCGGTGAGCAGGAGCTGGACAGTCAGGGTTGGACTGGACTCTCCTGGTCACGGCCATGCTGCCCTCATCCCTCACGTGGAAATCACGGGGTGTCCATCACAGCAGATGCCCAACAGACGCCCCGGGTCATCAGAAATCCCTGCTCCAGGACTCTATGCTCGGCCTGATCCAGCACACCTTGACAGTCCCAAGCACCATAAACCCAGTTTCGGATCTGTATCAGGAGAGTTAACGGGCTCGGTGGGAACCAGGAGATCTAACGGTATAGTTCTACAGTAGGAGCCCACACCACCACAACTGCAACCAAGTGCTTCCCCAGGGGGCTTGGCCCACAAGAGGTATCCGTCTACTGTGTTACCTCTTGGGATCCCACAAGTGTTCAGGTGCACTCAGGTGATGTTCCTGGACTACTTCCAAGTGCTGGTGTCCACTGAATCTAGATACAGGAGCGGTGACAGGGGTGATGACAGATCGTGGTCAATGCAGAAACGCTTCCATGGACGAGAAGATGATTTTGAATAAGAATGGATACTTTTACTCAGTTGCTGATATTGTTCTTTTTTTTTTTTTGCTGCTATTGTTCTTGTGGTTATTATCGTATGTGCTTATATGAGGCAGGCACTGTTGAAAGCATTTTCAAAGAACTCACTCATTTAATTCTCCTAGGGAGGAACTACTCCACCATTTACATAGAAAGTGACCCTGACAGTAAATCTGATGATGCAGGCACAGTTTGGGAGCAACCACACCAACACTGGAAGCAGACAGCCCGGCCCTGGAGCCTAAGCTCCTGATGGCCCTCGACACGGCTTCCTGGGAAGCAGAGCCACTACTGGATTATCTCTCAGTGTCCTGAGTGCAGCAAAGAACCACACTGGAGTGAGTGCTCCCCCCTCCCTCCGTCCCCCTCCAACCTGCATTCTTTCATGTTCCCTGGGCAGTTGGGAAAGTGGTCCATTCTTACTAAGACACAACTTCTCTCAAAGACAAGCTTCCGACTTCACCGTGAGTGCGCCGAGAGATACTCAATATACTGGAAAAACATCCAGTGCCTATCTATGAAACAGGAATGACGATGGAGTGAACGTGGCTACCGTTCCACAAGGACAACCGTGAGAATGGTCCACGACAAACAGAAGCCGACCACGTTGAGCTGTTCTGAGTTTTACACTAACAAGGGCTTGCTACTGGCCCATTCACATTAATGATGAGTTTGCCAGCAAAGCTGTCGGAAAAATTCATGGGAGAAAAATTTTAAGCAGAGAACATTGTATCCATTAAATTGCCTCCGTGCTACAATTTTGGGGGCAATGCTCCCATCATTAAAATTCAGCTGTGGAACATGTCCATCTAGTCCATCAGATACCAATGTTCCTTGAGGGCCTAATTTGAGGAGCCTTGGTTTAGTAGGAAAAAACTCAGGGAGGAGCAGAAAACAGACCTACAGCCCTAAGTGTGTGCCATGAAGACATGGGTTATTAGTTAGGCTCCGTTTTAATCAGGCCATTACATTTTCCCCCAATTTGTCAGGCTTTTAAAAAGGAAGCTTATATTCTTCCTTCTGCCTGATTGATAATCATTTAAAAATTTTTTTTTAAGATTTTCGTAAGAGCCAACAGACTTTTCTCTTCCAGCTTGGTGCAGTCTCCAGTCTTTGGCAGTGTGGCAAAGCGATGAACCTGGCAAGGAGGATATCTAATTAAGAGTCATTTTGTCCCAAGGATAACTTCTTTCTGGTGCCAGAAAACACAATTAGCCTTGGCTAATGGGGAATACCAACTTGGGCTTCCTACTGAATCCACCCCGGATGTCATCACTGCCCCTCCGCTGAAACACAGAAGACAACAATCTCATGTGCCAAAGGCTGCCAGCTCCCAGGGAAGAAACTAGCTTTCCTATCAATGCGAGTACACCCTGAGCTTCTGCACAACGTAAAGACCCAATTCTCAGCTGGGTGGCGGATTCTGCTCTTAAGATTCCCACTTACTTGGTCAAGTCTTGGAAAAACTGCCCCCTTTTTTTTCTGATGGTAAATTAGCACACTAAGGGAGATGCTGGCTGAACAGGTAAGCTACACAAGGAGCCAGATTCAAACCAGACCAAATCAAACAGGCCTCTCTCCTTTCTCAGTAGAGGATTCATTCACATGTGAACGCTCTGTGGTTGCGGTGGCACTGGGGTGTCGGGGTCTGCCTTCTGCAGCATACAGGGAACCCCACTGAAGAAAGAGGGCTGACTTGTTTCCCAGGGGAGGCAGAGGGACAAAGCCCCTACCTGCCACTCTTCTGGGCTGGAGGCAGAGGTCATCGAGGGCTAGGCAGCTAAAGGCAGGAGGAGGTGTCCAGAGAGAAGGACTCCCTGCAGCAGAATCCCCAAAAAGGAAACGCTAACTCAACACGTGGTGGTGTGGCTTGCAAGCTGAGCTGTCCCCACACTGGTAAAGCTGGTTATAACAGTAATATCTGCTGAAAACTGGGACAACCCGGCAACATTTCAAGAAAACTAAGCCTCTGTATCTTTTAAGAGGAAGCTCAAGCAACAGAAGTGATGAGAACCAATGTTGTCAGCAAAGGATTACCAGAAATGACCAGGCCTGTTGTCATCTCTGAAGTGCAGGCAGAACCACTCTTTGGTTCAAGCTGAGGCCCTGGGTCTCGTGGACACACCAATGAAGCCAAAGAGACCCGATGACTTTAGGGCTGTAAACAAGCATGCAGGGAAACTCAGTCTTACTTTATAACATTTTCTGCACTGAGACATTAAACCTGAGTTAAAACAGAGTAGATAACAGTTGGAAAGCAAACCACAGAATCACAGGTGTTAGGGCAGGAAGGGAACCTGGCCTTCCTCCATTTTTTCCACGCTCCACGTTAAAGAGGATTGATGGCTGAATCAATCTGCTTTCCTTAGTCTACAGTATTGTCACCCCGACACACACACACACATACACACACACACACACACGCGCGCGCGCGCGCCTATATGGACAGAACATCACATCAGGACCCAGACTGCAAGGCCTCACAGGGAAGAGGTGACTGTAAAGGCAGCCCAGAAAGGCCGGATTTTACAGAAGAGAAATGACCTTCAATTGCCCAGGCGGGAGCCCCATTCCACCCCCAGGTCAAAGGTCCCCAGAGACCCCTCCTGACTCTTGGCACCCACTACTTCTATGGTCTCTCCCTCCGCACACAGAGTCAGAGGACATGAAGGAAGCCACCTCTCCCAGTGGAACACAGACCATGCCGCAGTGCCATCCTTTGAGTGAGGTTTACTCTGTCTCCTTACTCCTCAACACGGACAAGGGCCGTTTCCCTGGAACCACACTGAGCCATGAGCTCCGTCCACGCACCCGGGCGCCCAGAGAGCCTGTGTGCGCTCCTGCCCAGCTCTGCCCCTCCCAGGGGAGCTGGTGATGGCGGGGAGGGAAGAAGGCTCTTCTCCACCGTGGCCTGCAGTCAGGGCCAGGCCTCTGGCCTGGAGCGTGGGAACACAGGCCACCACCAGCATCCTCTGTCACAGCAAAACGGCCACCAACTCCACCTCCAAACATTTAACAAATGTCTACCAGCCTCCGTGGCTTTCACCAGATCCCATGTCCACGCCCAGTAAGGTGATAACAAGCCTTAAGACCATCACAGACCAGGGCCATGTCTATAACTGTGGTTACAAGTCCCGGTCTCTGCAAGCCAGATTAGCCAACCATCCTGTTCCAATTAGTTTTCCAATTGGCTCAGCCTATGTTGGCTCAGTTTCCTGCATGGGCAACTGTATACAGGGTTGGAGAAAAGAACCTGATGAAGGCTGGGTGCAGTGTGTCTGCAGTGAAGTTACTGAAATCTCTCCTCTCTTGGATTTCTGATTCCCAGAGTCCTGACCGCCTGCTTTTCTCTAATGGAAAAGAAGAAATCATCCCAAGTGCGACGTTCAATTTCCAAACACAGACCACCCAACTCCTCAGATGTTCCTGACGCTGTTAGGCAGCAAGGGCCCCAGATCGGGCAACTGTGAACAGGAACACGTGTACCAAACAGAGGAGGAACCCAGACAAGCTTTTTCAGCAGGAAACGTGTTTAAAATGCACCCTCAGGGCCAGCACCCAGGGCCAGATCCCCTCACCAGGCCTCCAGCCCGCACCTCTCATCCCATTACCATGGGGACTGCGATGAAAGGATACTTACGGTGCCGTGGGAAATGGTCAGAAAGCCGTTTTTCACCGAACACTTCCTTTTCTGCCACACTTTTCGGATCCTTATAGATACATGGGCAAAGATAAGGAGTTGAGAGATTGTGGATGCAGGACACTACACGACACACACACACACACACCCTGAAGCCTCTAGCGATGCCGTCTACACACACACACACACCCCCCTCAAGCCTCTAGCGATACCGTCTACACACACACACCCCCCGCAAGCCTCTAGCGACGCGGTCTATGCATGCACACACACCCCTCACCTCTAACGGCGCCGTCTACACACGCACACCCCTACGCACACCCCTCGCCTGTAGCGACGCCGTCTACGCACCCGTCGCTCTTCTTGTAGAGGTTGCCGGTGCGCTCCGTGCCGTGCTCCTTGTTCCCCTGAGGCTGGTGTAAACTATAGGCCGTGCTCTGGCGCATCTGCAAATCCTGAAAAGGGTCAAGAAGTGAGTTGTTTTTAATCCTGTCCAGATTCCAATTTTCAAAAGGCAGCACACAAAGACACTGACGCCCTTACAAAAAAAAAAAATTTTTTTTTAAATTAGAGAATTTCCCCTCTTAAACACATCCAAAAAGGGACATACAAGTCATATCCTGGGACCCATAAATACCACCCACAGGCTGGAGAGGGAGATAACAAACACCGGCATCCCCAAACTGGCTGAAAGGAGGGGCTGTCTGGCAGTGACTTGTGAAGTTACTTAGATTTCACTCATTTACAAGCCTTAAGTCCCTGATGGTGGCAAGAAGCTCCTGGCGCAGCAAAAGCAGCCTTTGAGAAGAAAGGAAACACAGCGCGCTGACAAAGGCCAGGCTTTCAAGCAAAACACACAAACAACATTTCACCTCTTTCTTTGGGCAAGTTACTAAGCTCCCTGCCTCAGTTTCCTCCTGGGAAAACAGGAAACAACTTCTATTCAGGACCGTAAACCTAGGAAGGCCTGAGGGAGACCACCTGTGTGAACACCTGGGATGTTACACACATGAACAACAACCTCCTTCTGACCCCATGCACCCCAGCAGCAGGGCCACGGGCATCCCTCGGGGCAGACTGTCCACCCCGTCAGCTGAGAATCTGGCCCATTCCACCACACCTGGCAAACTCCAGCCTTCTTGAACTAACTTTTTATTATAGCGTGAGGCAGGGGCCAAATGCATTCTTTTGCTCTGGCTATCCTGTCCTAGCGTCATCTACTGAAAAGACGACTCTTTCCTCATTGGAAAGTGAAAGTCGCTCATCCGTGTCTGACTCTTCCGTGACCCCATGAACGGTAGCCCACCAGGTTCCTCTGCCCATGGAATTCTCCAGGCAAGAGCACTGGAGGGGGTTGCCATTCCCTCCTCCAGAGGATCTTCCCGACCTAGGGATTGAACCCAGGTCTCCTGCATGGCAGGCAGATTCTTAACCATCTGAGCCACCAGGGAAGCCCTTCTCATTGCACTGTCTTAACACCTTTGCTGAAAATCCACTGACCATAAATGTGAGGGTTTCACTGATTTATGTGCCCATCTTCATGTCAATGCCACACTGTCCTGACTACTACAGCTTTGTGGTAAGTTCTGAAACCAGAAAAGCTGAGTCCTCCAACTTTGTTCTTCTTTTTCAGGACTGCTTTGACCATTCTGGGTCCTTTTGCATTTCCATATGAATTCAGAATCAGCCTGCGGATTTCTGCAAATAGCAGCTGGGATTTTATTTTGATAGGGATGGCACTGAATCTGTGGGTCAGTTTGGGGGCATGCTGCCATCCTAAGAATAGTAAGTTTTCCAATCCATGAACATGGGCTGTCTGGCACTGACTTTTTAAACTCTGGAATATAGGTGAGATAATTCAGCAAAAAAAAAAAAAAAATTTTTTTTTTAATCTTCATCTGAGAAATCAATAATATGCACAACCATTCCACAACTGAACTGACAACAGAGCCTGAACAAGCAAGCCCCGGACAGCAGAAACAGCCCCCTTTTCCACAGGGATTCATGCCCCTAAACAACAAGGCAAACAGCTCATTCATGAGATGAGAATGGTTCCAGGTCCCACATTCTCTCAGAAGGGCAGCATACACTGGCACTAGACGTTTAGAGAAAACCAGTTTTAAACATCACTGGAAATGAATGCAGTGGAGGGGAAATGGAGAAACAATTCTCACTTATCTGAATCTCTGCAAAAGCCTAAAAATAGACCTGTCAAAAGGCTACACTGTACAACCAAGAAATACGTCTATTGATCTGGGGAGGGGGGAAAAAAAACCCTGAACAAAATAAGTGGTGAAACATGCGACACACTGCTGAAAGTGTTCATGCCATGCATATTAATCAGAACTCTTCACAGGTCTTATGAACAGGATATAAAGGACGTTCTTCTTTTCAGCAGAATCAGACACGATGCCAGAGGCTGGGGAAGAAATTACTGTTTTATTCTTCAGACAAGGTGTTTCCTGAATCAATTTAAAAGTGCAAGCAAATCTGAAACTATAAAATTTAAAATTTGTAAGAGGACTATAATCCATCTAACATAAAACTGAACCTACTTTAGAACTACTGCAGCACCTTCCAGGTGACTTCTATTGTGACCCAACAAAAAAACAGCTTTTCTTTACCTGTTTATACGACATGTGATCAAGGGAAGGGAGTAAAGCTGGCCCTCTCATATAACCAAGATTTCAGCTGAACAGAATGTACATCAAGGGACAAGAGCCTTTCATTCTAAGGAGACCCATCACCTAACAACATGGACAACTGGCCGGGACGTCCACACTGCCCAGGCTCTCGAAGGCTCTCCAGCGTATGTATGCTTCCCAGGAGGGCCAAGGAAGACCTAAGACCCGACGGAGTGAGCCTCCCCGTGGAGACGGTTTGTATGTCTGAAGCACACAGGTTATGTAGGCATTTTATAGACCTTCAGAAAGTGCTCATAAAATTCTATCAATACCCGTATACCCTCTGTCCTGTGACACCCAGACAAATCCCCAGATCCCAGGCACCAACCAAGATCTTCAGTTTTGTGTGGCCTTATGAAGGGTTAGCCACGGGAGCCTGCCGAGATAGAAACCACCGAGATGAGCAGTAGACTCCGTATCTGAAATCTTTAGGAATGGGGTGGGGACATGACATGTGCATAGTCGCTCAGTCGTGTCTGACTCTTTGCAACCCATGGACTGTGGCCCGCCAGGCTCCTCTGTCCATGGGACTTTCCAGGCAAGAATGCTGGAGTGGGTTGCCACTTCCTACTCCAGGGGATCTTCCTGACCCAGGAATCGATCCCACACATCATGAGTCTCCTGCACTGGCAGGCAGATTCTTTACCACTGCACCACCTGGGAAGGCCCTGGGAGAAGGATGCTGCATATTTTACACACACACGCACACACCCCAGAAATATCCCTGAGCTCCCTAGGAATCTAGAACATCACAAACACTTTCACATTTTATCCATCCGCCTCTCAGAAAGTCTATGTTCAGATGACTCTCATGATGAATGGATTGGAGGCTTCAAGTCTCTCTGAGAAGGGAGTGGTGTGATGTCCAACTGCCCCCATCTCTCCCAGGCATGTCCCTGGACACATGTGCATGGACATAACGAGGCGGGGCTATGCCAAGTGAGCACTAAGCTGTGGTCTGTGAACATCTCTTACCACCTGTTCCCCGTTACTGCTGGGCAGCATTTTTTTTTTTCGGCCGTGCCACACAGCTTGTAGAAAATTTTAGTTCCCCAACGAGGGATTGAACCCGAGCCCTGGCTGTGAAAGCGCCAAGTCCTAACCACTGGACCGTCAGAGAATTCCCTCTGAGTAACTTCTTAAGAGATCCTATCTGACAGAGATCTTATTAAAGTCACATAATACAGCTGGAAAGAGAAGAGCCCTACACTGGAAGCAACCAGGGCTCAAACCTGAGTTCACTCCAGCAAATGCATTTCTCAGACTCAGGTTGTAAACGTGGGCTAACACTACCTGCCCTGCCATGCTGCTGTAAGGCCTGATTACTAGTCACACTTGTCAAGTGCCTGGAAAACCCTGAGAAGTGAAGCAGGCAGGAAATGCCACAGAGGACATAGCGGGTAAGTCCTACCAACCAACAACGCAGTTTCTTTGGGGCATCTTACCTAATTTTTATGAACTATAATCATGGAGATTTAGAATTTTTAAAACACTGAATAAAATCCATCAACACCTTCACTTTTCTGTGTCACAGAGAATCCAGAAGAGAATCCAAAAAGAAGCAAATGAGAACTAAACAACAGTAACGCCCAAATGTTCAATTCTTTTAACTGCAGGGACCTCAATTACAAAAATCATTTTAAAACAGATCAAATTTAATTTACACACTTTTTTTTTTTTTTTTACTACTTGCAGTGTATTCACAGAATGTCCAGCTGATGAAATATCATCATCAAAAAGCAACACAGAGTGTGAGACACAGAAAAGACAACACATTCACAGCCAGTGGATGAGTGGGTTCTTTGGGCGTAAAGCCAGAGAAGCCAGTCAAGAAGGTTCACTTGACCCCTGTGTGCATCTGGGGCAGACAGGCTGGTCAACAAAAAAACAGAAAAACAACAAGCCATTAAAGACTTCTGGTCTGTGCTGGTTAAGTTTGTTACACTTTTCTGCAGAGCTATAAATAACCTCCTCTTCCCAGGCAGCCAAAGCAAACACAGCCCCCCCCCCCCCCCCCCTCTGTGCCCAGAAGGCTACCGAACCCCAGCACCTGCTCTCCGGGATTTTAAACCTGGGTTTTGCTTCACAGGTCTGACCCTTCTTCAGGGATCCTCCTTGAGTTCTCTGGGGCCGGTGGCTCCTACATCAGTGCCATCTCCTCTGGTTACAATCAGGCCATTGTAGTCTCCATACTCCAAGCTCTTTCTCCCCCCCTTTTGCTGTTTATATTCCATGTTTGGGGATATCAGGACCTAGATTTCTCTAGCCCGGGAGGAAGTCACCAGGCTGTGAGAAATTTCCAGCACTACATCCGACCTCAATCTGCCAACCTCTCACTCAGCTGACCCGTGTTAATCAAGAGCCTATGGAAGGAGCAATATGGTGTGATGACGTGATGGCCAGTTGGGCACAGAAGGCTGGAAGGCCTCCTCTGCCTGCATGAGGTCCAGCTGGAGAAAAAAGCATCTGTACATTTGAGGACACAGCCAACAAGCCCCCAAATGTATACGCTGTCATTTTTTTAAAACGTCACTCAAACAGAATGTGCAATACAGGTCACTGGGGCTGTGGGGAACAGAGGCAGTCCCTGCCCCCGAGGCAGACACCGAGGTGCTTCCGAAGACAGGCAGAACTCAGTGATGTAGTGGAAGAGGAAGGGGCCAGCGGTTTCACCTTCACAAAGGAGTGACCCCCAAAGGCTAAACTGGAAACTTGGAAAACTTCCATTTCACTAACAGTTATGCATTCAAATTCTTTGGTCTTTTAATAAAACCCACAGCTCTTGGAAGAGGAAGAACAAAGATAAAAACTGCTATTAGACATTTCACGGAAGAATTATCTATTTTTTGAAGTTCATGAAGAAAGCATGCAAAGTTGTACGATTTATTAAAAATACTGAACTACTTACTCTCCTAGACTTCGGTCACAAAAGGTAAATGCATTCGGGAGAAAAACAACAATATTCAGTTACAGTACAAGAACTTCAAACAAAATAGAGCATGCCAAAATGCTAGCAGTGAACTTTACACCCTGCTAAGTCATTTAATAGACGATTGATTTCATTGACAATTGAAATTCACTTAATTTCATTGACAAGGATGTGGGTTTGCATTAAATTTTACATTATAATATCTGCACTGTAGCAAACATGTGAAATCACCTTAAAATGTACCTTTTAATGATTTTTCTACCGAGCTCCCCACATACAAATGATCACTGCAAATGTGTTAGTACACAGAGAAGGAATAATTATATGAAAGAGACGATGTAAGAAACTAAGGTTTATGCCCATCAGAAAGCAGAAAATCGAGTTCCTCCCATTTTATGGAACATCATCTCCAGGCTGGAAGATTCAGATGGTCACCAGTCACCTGCTGATGCCACACAGGCAGGGCCCATGGACATCAGGGCAGCGGAACCACAGAGCCCCGGGGAGCGAATCAACAGTAATTGATATGAACGACGAGTGCCTACGTGAAGAGACGGTAAGATGGATGGAGCAGCAGTTGTTGAAATGCTGCCATTAAGGCAAGGCCTATGGTAATGGTTCCTCCACGAAATAAGCGTATTTTAAAAGATGGTTTTATAAAACCAACTCAAAGAACAAACTACATATTTTCATGCTGTTCAATACAACCCCGCAGTGAAGGAGCACCCAGAGACCTGGATCTCACCTCTTCAGTCCGAGAGCCCCCGAGACTAAGGGATGAAAGGATAAAACAGCGATCTTTCAAACTTAAATCCCCTCACCTCTTTCTGTTCAACCTGTAATGCCGATTTCAGAATATCTCGGAGCTGTATCAACTGCCTTCTCTCTTCGTCCTGGGCCTGTTTGATCTTTAAAAAACATAACAAAGCAGAGAAAGTATAGCTGAGGTGCAGCGAGATGGTGAAGCTCATGGTCATTTCTCAACAACTGCAACCTTCCCTCCCAAACAAAGACGGAGGACAGAGTGGGAACCCTGTTCCCCACGCTTCATGGGGGCACTCCAGGGCAGTCACATTCTGGGCAGTGCGGCATACAAACATGACACCACACGGAAGCAACGTTTAAATCCAAGTGCGTAGTGCATACTTTCGACACTCACTTGGGAGGGAAGTTACTTACTGTGTGAAGGTCTGTGGAAAGTGTTTCAATGGAAGGTTTGAGGCTTTCAACTGCTTTCAGTCCATCCTGGAAAAAACTAGGAGGAAAAAACAGCATAGGCTGTGTTTCATAAAAGAGAAAACAATTTTGTTAGATGGAGAAAAAAGACTTCTTTAAAGGAAATGGCTGAGATCATGATGTAATTTCTGGGGGGGAAAAGACTAGAAACCAAACCTTAAAATATCAGGCAAACCATGAACAAAGTGATGTTCAAACCTATGAGCAATGAATTGAGAAGGAACTGCAATGAGCCTAGTGTCTGTGATTTTTCCTGGAAGATTCAGGTAGTCACCAGTCACTTGCTGATGCCACATAGGCAGAGTCTGTGGACACCAGGGAAGGGGAACCACACAGCCCAAGCGAGAGAAACCACCATCTGAATAACAAGAGTCTATGTGACTAGATGCTAAGAGCTACTTACCCAGCAACAAACAGAGCAGAAAAGGTTGAAACACTACCGTTTCATATAAAATGAGCCCTAAATTCTCAGTTTATAGTGGGAAACAGGACTCTCCCGACAAATCACAGCAGAGACTTGGGTTCAGCAGAAGAGTCTGAGGCCAGAGAAGCACAGGGTGAACGTAAGAATAAGACACTAAATTAGGCTCCTTAACAGGCCACAGCTAAGTGGAAAAGACAAAGGATAAAGAAAAAAGCAAGCTGGCTTAATGCACACAGATGGCCCTGTGTGTAGAGCAGGGAGACGTGGTCAGAGAACTTGAGATCAAATATCAAAAGGAACATTTTTAATGCTCAGAACCCAGGGCTCATAAAGTCACTTATAACAAGCGATTCACGAATGAGAATGGAGGCTGGATGAGTTTTTTCTGCAGCTTGGCCTCTGAGCCCATTCGAGGGGAAGCAGAGGCTTCTGGGAACTTAGGCGAGGGTTCAAAACCTATAACAAGGCCTAAAGTGCCCACCTCCAAGCTTCAATCCACCCTCCTTGCCCCTTTACTGACTTCTCCCTACTCCTCCATGGCCACCCAGTCATCTCTGCCTCAGGCCCTTAGCAACAGACTGTTCTTTCCTCTGAGGAGGCCCTGCAGTCTGCCTTCTGGTTCACCTGGCTGGTTCCCACTCACTCTCCAAGTTTTCAGCTAAATACGGCCTCATCAGCAAGGTGTGCCACACTCCCCTCCCTTCAAAGAGGTCTCCTCACCAGATTCTCTCAGAGATTCTGTCTCTGGCTTCGAAACACTCACCACAACTGCCATTATGTGTTCATTGGGGTAACAGTTTAAAATATAGTTCCCCCATCAGATCCGAAGTTCTGGGAGAGTGAGGACACGGTACCCACAAAACCTGACACATCTCAAGCACACGATATTTGTTGAAGGAAGAAATTAATGAAGGAAGGAAGGCGTGTCTAACTTCTGCTGGTTTACTGGGTACCAAGGAGACTATCTTCAAAAAGTGACCTGGGGTTCACACGCTTCTTTCTTTTAAACTCAGCAACGGTCCTGTGGGAATTTCCCATATCAAGTCTGCAATTAATAGGAGGGGTTGTAAAAACAATACTGCATGATACTTAATACAATAACTCCAAGGAGGGAGGAGGAAGGAAGGAAGGGGGAAACGTACACACAGCATGCGGGTCACGAACCGATATGAGCTGGTTATTAGGAAAGAGGCTGGGCTATCAGCATTTCTTACTTTAATCTTTAGATATTTGCACAATTCACTTTATATTCTCATTCCTGCATTTTGCCTAACTCTTTTTTTTTTCTAAATATAGAACATGCTTCTGGTGGAGCAATTGTGTCCGGGTTATAATGACTTTTCCACGTGTCTGTTTCCACTGCCAGGGCAGAAATGCCATGTCTCGCACGTCCCTATGTTTCCACTCTGAGCACAATGCCCAACCCAGAGCAGCAATTTGAAAAGGAAACTGGGAAGCACAAACACAGGAATGAGAGGGCAAACATGTCCCTCTTGTCAAGAACTCATTTGGTTCTGATGTTTTGTGTGAGTTACTTTTTTTTCTTGTATAACTAATTTCACTAATCAATTCAAATTCTTGTAAAATAGGTGAAGGCAAGAGGTGATGGTTGCAGGGGGGCAGGAGGTGGGGAAGGAGAGAAGGAGGCAGAGAGGGAAGGGAAGTTGAATACACGCTAGTTTAGGGAGGGGGAGAAACATCACAGATATTGGCCCAGAAAGGGTCCTGCTCCCGGCATAGGGCAGCAGGTGCTTGGCCCTGGAACCTCCGAGCCTGGCGACAGTCCCCACATGCACCCTGCAGTGGAGTCAGTTGCCCAGAGAAGTGTTTCTCATCACAGACACTGTCTGCATTGCAACACTGGACCCTGCGCTTGGAATAATGATCCAGACTTAGATTTCATAGTCGTGGAAAGCCTCGCCAATCTTGACCATCTACCTAGAAAGCTCTTCCCACTGATTTCCAAAACTCTTATCTTTTGTGTACCAATCCTTATTGAGGCATGTGTGTCGTGTCTATCTCTTCTGCCCTTAGGGGGAACGCTTCAGAACAAGAGGCCTCTTTACCAACTGCTGTCACTTCAAGCCTAAGTATAAACTCCCAGGCAGTTTTCTTAGGTTGAGCCTGTCAGTGCTTTCCCAGGCTTCAACAGTATCATCCATACTACCAAATACCAAATTTTGCTTTTTATCCAACGTTTTCTAGCCTACCTGATCAAATTCGCCAGCCTTTATAATACCCCCACCGAAATTCAACCTTCATGTGCCCAACCAGCAGGGCGGCCTCCCCCTCCTAAGCCTTCCCACCAGCACCCCCTCACGGCTGGGGGCCTCTGGCCCTCTCTCTCTTGGAGGGAACCCCTCCCGGGCACCAGAGCAGGTCTTATTCCATCTGCAACCCAAGGACATCAGCCGTCACTGGTCACAGAGGTTCCCAGCAGGTACAAAGAACGAGTCACTGCAGCGCTCATCACCACTGTCTAGAATGTCACCGTTTTTGTTTGTTTTAAACACTGCCTAGTTTTAGATTCCACTAGAGAACAGGAGCCTCAGTCTTCAGCAGCTAAAGTTATTAAGACACTGTCCAGGTTCTTCTAGGAACTGAAGATGCCACTTCTTCCCTTACATGATATAAAAGGCATAGATCATAAGTTTATAAGACAATCAGCTTCTCAGGTAGCTCAGTGGTAAAGCATTTGCCTGCAAATGCAGGAGAACAAGGTCTGATCCCTGGGTCGGGAAGATCCCCTAGAGGAGGAAATGGCAACCCACTCCAGTATTCTTGCCTGGAGAATCCCATGGACAGAGGAGCCTGATGGGCTACAGTCCATGGGGTCGCAGAGTCGGACACATCTGGGCAACTGAAGATGAAGAAGATACTCTTCAAGAAGGCTTCTGGAGAAAGCAAAAAGGAAGAAGAAGAGTAAAGTCTGTCTAAGTTCTCAGGAAGAACAAGCAAGTATGCTTCCAGGGAATTTGGCTCCACCATGAGGCCTCTGGGCACCTGCAGAGACCAGCAGCCCCACTGAGCAGGCTGCCTCTGCCCCAGGGTCACCACGCTTGCCAGGCAGGGCCGTGCTCCCGTGAGACGTGGAGACAGAGAGTGTGACATGGGGACGCATGGGAACTGCCTGGCGGATAAACACGTGTGTGGCCACAGGCTCCTTCATCCAGTGGCTGAATCACTCAAGCTCCACGTTTTATGCTCTCCAAATATGCATTTGAAAAGTCAAAGCTTCTTAAATGATTTGAAGAGCATGCGGTATATACATGTGTGTACACACACACACACACACACACACATGCTCCATCCAAAAAGGAAGTAATGGAAGACTCATCATTTTTAAAAGTTACTGAGCTCATGCCCATAAAAGGCCAACTCGTTCACTTTTCCACAAGTGGTCTGTTGCTAACCAACTGATTAGTTTGGGCAAAATAAAGGAAAAAAAAAAAAAAAAAAGGAAACCCCAGAATAACTTCTTAAAAAATAAAATATCAGCAAGGAAGCGATCCACTTCCTAAATGGCCTCACATAAGGTTACCAGGAGAAGACTGAAGAAGTAACTTGTATGGTCATCACATAGCATTTTGAGTTTCTATAAAAGAAATCATCTTAAAAATTCTACAAACTGAGGGTCTTCCTATTTTCTGAGCTCCACGCCGGGAGCGCTTCTTTTAACCCAGGATGAAGCACACGACACATCCCCCTTGGCTGCTGGGCCTCCACTTCAGAAACACAGCATGCCCAGAGGTGTGTTAAGAATTCCGAAGCCCGGCTCCACCCAATTCAGTGCAATTCACCGCTGCAAACCGGGCCAGGGGAAGGGGGCGTGGCCGAAGGTGAAAAAATAAACGTCCCGGAGGACATCTCTGCAGAGGATACAGCTGGGCGGGAGACAGGACACACGAAAGGCGCCATCGCGGGGATGTGCAGCTAGCACCATGGTGACAGAGGGAAGAGCCATGTGCAGGTGGGGCGAGCGGACGCCCTCACAGCGGCAGCTACACCTGAGCTGGGTCTCGCAGGACCAGAGGCTGGGGGAAGGCACAGAAGGAACGGAACTGCGTTCCAGGCCAAGGGGACAGCAGGGTAAAGGATACCAGTGCGGGGCCCAGCCCGTTAAGGGAAAGGCATGTGGACACATGTGGGAACAACACCCTCGAGAGATTTCCATGTCACTCACACATCCCCAGGCCCAGGCAGCCTGGGCTCCAGCCACCCTTGGACACGACCCCTGCGCCTGAGTGGTCGCACACCCATCCCATCCCATCTGGTCCTTCTCGGCACCCAGAGCAACCCCGTGAAAGCAGAAATGGATTGGGAGACACCTCCGTGATGTTCCCAATCAACTCCACTCTCCTCTCGTCCTGCAGCCATCTCCTCAAGGTCACAGCCGCTCCCTGAGACTATCACACCCCTGCTGGCTGGCTAGCTGCTGTCCTCCGTCCCACCGGTAGGTCCACACAGGGAGGAGCTCAGTTTCCTTCTTGCTGTATCACCTGGACCTTCTGTATCACTCTGTGTCCTCCGGAGCTCAACCAACACTTGCTGAATGAAGCCTCCTCTTGAAACTTTGCGCGCCTCCCCGTATGTGTGGGACAGAATCTAATGCCGTGAACAAGACGCCAGGCCATGCCCGCCTCCAGCTTTCCCATGCAGCTTCAGTTTGCTCACGAGGCTTCAGGCGGGCTGGCTTCCCTCCTGCCTCGAGACCCTGACCCTGCCTGGAAGGTTCTTCCCCTGCTCCCCACCTGCCGGCCCCTCTGTGTCCTTCAGACTCCAGAATCCACGTCCCTGAGAGAGACCTGCAGGTAACTCAAGAATCTGAACACCTCCTGTGGGCCAGGTGCGTGCTCCGCCAGCTGGAAAACACGGCAAGGACGGAACAGAGAAGGAATCTCTGCCCTCCACCTCGATCTAAATTAGGTCCTTCTGTCAGACTCTCTCAGGCTCTGGTATGTCAGAACACTTTGCGAAGCGTCCGATTATATGTGGGTTTGCCTGCGTCTTGCTCCAGCAGGCGCTGGGCCCGGGACGTACACCACCCTGTCTCCAGTATCTCAGGGGGCCCCCAAAACACCGCACACAGCCAACAGCAGCAGTGACTGAGCCCGCAGCCTGTTCACGTCAATGGTGAGACTCAGGCTGAGGAACAGGAAAGACAATGAGGCCCCGGTGTGGACGGAGAGCTGACAGACACAGCGAAGATGAGCACGTGAGCAGTCCCCTGACCCTGAACGGTTCACCCTCTTTCCCCAGACAGCTGCCTTTGCTTAGCATATCATCTGTTTTATAGATCAGTAATACATGGAAGTATTCTCCTAATTTAAGACTCTGCATTAACACCATCTCACTTCTCTTTTAACAAAAAGAACATCCAAGAATCAAACTAGTTTGGTGATTTACAAAAAAAGGAAAAAAAGTACATTTGATAAAGTAATGTAGATTTTTATGTTATTTTTTAGTTTTTGAGATATAATTCTCAAACTGTAAAATTCAACCTATTAAAACATACAGTTCAGTGGATTTTAGTATATTTATTCACAAAGTTGAGAAATCATCAGCCCTGTCTAATTCCAGAATATTTTCATTAGCCCAAAAAGAAACCCTGTGGCCCCTGGGAGTCATTCCCCACTCTCCCCCTCCCCTCAAGCCCTGCCTCAGTGGGTCTGCCCATTCCCAATCTTTCAAGTAAGTGGACTCATTCAGTCTGTGGTCTTCTGTTTCTCGCTTCTTCCACTTTATGTGTTTTGAAGGTTCGTCTGTGTGGCAGCATGCCTCACTGTTTCACTCTTCTTACTTATTTACTAGTATATTTTTAAATACAAGCATATTTTCCTCAGCATAATACTACATATCTCCAAGAAGCTGCCCTAAAGAGAGAAACATCTGAAATACCATGATAATGAAGGAAAAGAACCAAGAACTTACTTGCATTGAGCGTGAAAATACTTGATCAGATTCTGAAGTAAATCCACTCCCTTTTTAATCTTAATTTCATTGACCTTCAGCAGATACTGTTAAAAAAAAAAAAAAACAAAAACAGGAAATGTCATAGAAACAGAAAATGATCTGAACATGAACTTCTGAGGACAGGTCACCTCTGGGCCTTCTCTGACATCCTGTATTATGGGTAGGTCTCATGATAGATGCTTAATATTTTCTGAAGGCCACAACTAAATGCTTCTTTTATTTTGGTGCCACATGAATTACCTGACCTTTGGGTAATCAAATGTTTAGCTTTAAGTGCCAAGAACTCCCTGCAATAAAACAGTCTATCTTAACCAGCTAGGGGAAACTTTTGCCCCAGTTGCATGGAAGAGTGAAGATGGTTAGAGTGAAAGGGTTCCACCTTCTGGACTCTGCGGTCCACATCCCCTGTTCCAGGGCCCTTTCTTCAGGTAGGTCATTGTCTAAACACTAACTGCAGGTCTTCCGTAGTTAAGGCTTTGTCTCCACATCTCTGATATTGAAACACTTCCCCGACACTTTAAATAAACATTGTGATTGTTTGAATTTAAAAAAACAAATTTTAAATTCAAATAAATTAAAATCATTTTTAACTTGGAGAATTCATTAACAATCATAAGACAGCAGGAAACCCCAGGGATATATAGAACTAGCATCAGGACGTACATTTGCTCTTTGCTAAGAGTTTATAGAACAAAAGATCCCATAAATTCCCTCTCCCCTTCACTATCAAAATAGGATGTATTTACAATCCTGAGAATAAGTCACCTCTAAGATTGAAAGCCCCCTAGAGAGCTGCTGACCCCCGCTGACCACTGGCATCTCAGCTGTAACCTGGGAAACTCGCCTTCAAGTGTCCTCCTGCCCAGCTGCTCTGAAACGGTAACTACATCATTGCCTTTACATCCTCATCTCCCTCCTTTCTGATACTTCTTCACTGTTAATTAAATAAGATGTCTGGCAATGTAGCAAAATGGTTAGATGGTTAATGAGATGTTTGGCCATGTGTCAACATTAAAATCCATGTGCCCTTTGACCTGGAAATTCTACTTTTGGGTATTTATTCTAAGAAGACAATCATAAAAATTTACAAAGATGAATGGAAAAGAAGGTTCATTGCAGACTTGCTTGTAAAAATGAAAAATGGCAACAAGCCAAATGTAATGAACAGGGAACTAAAGTGTGGCGCATCCATAGAAAGAAGGGCTATTAGTGATTAAGCCAATAAAGCAGAGACTTCCTGATGTGCAAAGATGTCTGTGGCACACTAGTGAGTGAAAATAATCAGGATACAAAGCAGCAGTAGAGAATGATCCTGGTTACACAAACTGTCTTTAACGTACGCGTACCAGGGACATCTGGAAGATGTGCAGCTAAATGTCAAGGTGGTTACCTTAATAAATAAAATCTGTAGTGACTTTTAATTTCTTTTATGCATATACACATATATACATGGGTTTCCCAGGTGGTGCTAGTGGTTAAGAACCCGCCTGCCAATGCAGGAGACATAAGAGACACAGGTTTAATCCCTGGGTTGGGAAGATCCCCTGGAGGAGGGCATGGCAATCCACTCCAGTATCCTTGCCTAGAGAATCCCCATGGACAGAGGAGCCTGGCGGGCTACAGTCCGTTGGGTTGCAAAGAGTCGGACATGACTGAGCGACTAAGCACGCATGCATGCACATATATACATACACACACATATATACTGACCAATGTTTTAAAGCACATATTTTTATAATGATAAGAAAAGCAAGGGCGGATCTCTCATACATTCTCTATTCACATGAGCTCTGTATTACCGATCTGGCATACTGAATGTCTTTATAAAATTCGTTTTGAAGAAAAAATCCCACAGGTTTAGAATAAACACCTGAAAGTCACTTCTCTACATTAGATCCGAGGCAACTAAAATGGTAAACACCTGAACAATGTTGAGCATTTACAAAGCTCGAGGGCTTCAGTTTGAGGAAGCGGTTGCACGATTCTAAAGCCACTGTAACTGCAGCAGTCTTCACTCTGAGGGGCCAGGTTTTCGGGGACTGCTTTTCAGACACACTCTCTTTCCAGCCCAGGTCTGGCTGGTCAGCGTCCGCAGCTTTATCAGATGCGTCCTCCTCTGCAAACTCCGACCTCACAGCCCGCTGGCCCACCTCCACTTCTGTGCCTGCACACGGCACTGGGCCCTGCCCCAGCCAGCTCTGCAGAGCGGGGACCCTGTGATGCTCAGCACAGACTGGGGACCCGCCCAACAGACAACTCGTGTGTGTGACTTAGCGGTGTCGGGTAGATAGCACCTTTCCAATAAAATAACCCTTCTGACAGTCCTCACAGCCCATTCGCCCAGACAAGGACAAGCCCCAGTGCTGGGTGCACACTAGGTGCACGCTACAGAAAGCACAGCCTCAACACGAGGAAATGCCAGTAACACCCAGGCTGAGTTTCTCGTCCCTGAACATACTTGAATAAGCAGTCCTGCAGAGTTCAGGTCAACAGCTTTCCTCCTCACTAGCCAAAGAGAGAGCACAACCTGAACTCACACACGCGCCCCTCCAAATCCACTCTCCGTGAAACACTGCTACTTCATTTTATCCCTCTCCAATAAAAGCAACGCCCTGTGTCTGCAGGACATGCAGCGGTTTTGCTTTCTCGTCCCTGTCTCCTGTCATCCAGGCTGATTTCTCCAACACTGTGCGAAACGGACTAGGCAGGTGTTAGTCTAAGTGATGCCTGCTGGGATAAAACAGCATGTGGCTAAAAACATCCACTCTCCTATCTACAGGAACACTTTGAGTTTAGTTACACCTTTCTAAATATTCACGTAATGAAAAACAAAGCAGCAAAGGAGAGACAAAGGAACAAAAAAGACCTAAGACATTAAAAAAAAAAAAAAAAAGGTAAAAGAACAGACTTTTTTGATGTTACTATCGCAACCACATAGACAGTAACATCAAATGTGAATGACTAAAGAATCCCATCAAAAGGCAGAGATTGTCAGACTGGATAAAGAAAACATGACCCAAATATAGGTTGCCCACAGGAAACACACTTCAGAGCCAAAGATATGCGTAAGTTGAAAGTAAAAGACTGGAAAAGGAAACCCCATGCAAACAGAAACCAAAAGAGAGTTGGTGTGGCTGTACTAACATCAGACAAACGTCTCTTGTCCCAGGAACCGATTCTCCTCCGAAGACCACTTAGTGTACTCTGGGAATAGAAACTCATTTAAATACACTCCTAAGATACACATATGGAAAGGCTAGGTGCTTGCTGTAATTAACAAACATCCTAAAATCACCAAGTGCCTTTTGATGAGCTTTGCTGTGGATGGCTTACAGGGAATGGAAAGCTGGCTGAACCGAGTCTCAGTGCCTATCACAAACATCACCCCTGCACGGGCACACTCAAAATGTACGTCTGGACTGCTGTGGGGGAACACAAATGCCACCAAACACGGACACTCCACTGCCACCGCCTGGAGGCATGAGCCCTCGGGCGAGGGGGGATCTGTTTCCACGAGCTGTTTCAACCAACAGCCCCCCAAGCAAGGCACGAAAAAAAGGCTGGAAGCAAAGGCTTGCATGGGTGGTCTTGGGGACTTTCCATCCCTGCTGCTGCTGCTAAGTCACTTCAGTCGTGTCCGACTCTGTGCGACCCCATAGACAGCAGCCCACCAGGCTCCTCCGTCCGTGGGATTCTCCAGGCAAGAGTACTGGAGTGGGTTGCCATGTCCTTCTCCATTCCATCCCTGAACCTCCAGCAAAGAAAAGTTCTGAGTGTCAGTACTGCCATTTTCTCCTCCCGGAGGCGAGGACTCAGGCTGCAGGTGGAGTGGGCCAGAGGACTTCAGGCCTTGGGAGCATCCCTACCCCGAGCAGGGGGAGCCCAGGGTGGGGGTGGGGGGTGGACACTTGCAGAGGCAGGAGCTTCTGGAAACAGACCCTCACGCTCACAGAGGGGACCACGGCTGCAGGGGTGAGGGGGGGGGTCTCACCCCCCCTGGTACCTCCTTAAAAGCACCTAAGGGTGTATTCTGGTTTCCTTGGTGGCTCAGATGGTAAAGCATCTGCCTGCAATGCGGGAGACCCAGGTTCGATCCCCTGGTCAGGAAGACCCCCTGGAGAAGGAAACAGCAACCCACTCCAGTACTCTTGCCTGGAAAATTCCATGGATGGAGGAGACTGGTAGACTACAGTCCTTGGGGTCATAAAGAGTCGGACACAACTGAACGACTTCACTTTAAGGGGGTATTCTAGCTGACTTAAAGCGGAGAAGAGGTGTTTCCAGGAGGATCTGTGTGAGGCAGAAAGAACCTTCTTTCAAGTTCTGTTGTTTAGTCGATAAGTCATGTCCGACTCTTTTGCGACACCATGGACTATAGCCCACCAGGCTCCTCTGTCCACGGGATTTCCCAGGCAAGGATATTGGAGTGGGTTGCCATTTCCTCCTCCATCTTTCAAATGAGTCTTTCCCTACCTTTAATAAACATTGATGTCAGATTAGTCTAACCCCACACTCCAGGAGCCTAAGGCTCCCTGAGGGGCAGAAAGTGGACAACAGCACCCACAGCACCTCCGCGCTGGACTGAGGCCTCTGGTGGGCCGGCCCGCCCACCTCACACGCCCACCTCGCACATCTGCAGCTGGAAGTAGCGCCGCTCCTTCTCCATCTCCTCTGCGATCTCAGCCCCGCTGATCTCCGTGCGGATCATCCCATGGAGCTTGGCATGTTCCTTCTTCTCCTTTTCTATCTTGGTTCTAACAGGTGGAAAAATGAGAGAATCAGTCAAGACAACTCCAGACTGGGGAGCCCCCTCTGTGATCCTGACACCCACCCTGGACACAAATGCTCCCCGAGATGCCTTGGCACAGGACGGACTTGAACTCACTGGGAAGAAAAGATGCGATTTGTCCCAACAAATATCCATCTTGGCCCTTTCTGTTGAGTACTGAACTCAGCAAATGCTTCCAAAGCAACTCCACTGGGACAGTGCTCAAGGTCACAGAGGACTTCTCTGGAGGCTCAGATGGTAAAGAATCTGCCTGCCATGCAGGAGACCTGGGTTCAACCCCTGGGTCGGGAAGATGCCCTGGAGAAGGAAATTGGCAACCCACTCCAGTATTTCTGTCTGGAGAATTCCATGGAGAAAAGAGCCTGGGGGGGGCTATCGTCCATGGGGTTGTGAAGAGTTGGATACAACTGAGCTCTAACACTTTCACAGTCACAGAAGGAAACAGATGGCCTTTCCTGTTTTTAAGCTTCATTCCCTCTGTCTGTATCTCCTGGCTTGACTGTGCTCCTGAGTCCAGTGTGCGGGACAGGGTACCAGCTGACCCCTCCCTGGAGCATGTCCTGAGACGGAGAACCAGGGTAGCTACAAGTCACATCAGTTAGGGAGGGCTTGAACTACTAGACTTTTATTCGGGAGAAAAGCAAACGAAACAAAAGCCACAGAAAGCCCCCAGAAGTGTCAAGGCTACCACCAAGAGACGGGCAGAGACTTCGCACAGCACCCCAAGGTGGACACCAACACTACACAAGCAACACTCCGCAGAAAGCGCTCAGCATGAAATGGGTTCCTCTGGGTCCAGAGTCCCCATGGTTTGGGGACTTCTAAGTCCCCAAGAAGAGGCAAGAAACAGAGCTTCTAATTCTTGTTTTCTATTTGAAGCACGGTGCTAGGCGCACAGTAGACAGTCACTGACTTGAATGGGTGAGTTGAAGGTGACCACTTGGTAGAGATGTTGCTGCAGTTGCTGCAGTGATTCACGCCCCAGGACGGGGTGTGACTGGAGGCCCCTGAGGTCACGGGACAATTACGCAGCCCCAAGGCGCCCCTGACGCCACCGCGACTGCAAAGGGCCTGAGATCCAGTCCAGACGTCGGTCACTCTCAAAATGGTCAGGTATGGAACTGCAGGCCAGGAATTTTAAAGACGTCTTAAGGCTGTTTGTTACGCATCACAGGGCCTCTCAGGATAATCTAATCTCACATGTAAGTGGGTAGAGTGACTTTTAAAATTTATCCCAGGATTGTTGCTGTTATTTTTCAGTTGCTAAGTCTTTACGACCCCATGGACTGCGGCGCACCAGGCTTCCCTGTCCCCCACCATCTCCTGGAGTTTGCTCAAATTCATGATGATGGCAATGAGTTTGTCATTGACATCCAATCTTCTTGTCCTCTGTGGTCCCCTTCTCCTCCTGCCCTCAGTCCTTCTCAGCATCGGGGTCTTTTCAATGAGTTGACTCTTTGCATCAGGTGGCCAAAGGATTGGAGCGTCAACGTCAGTCCTTCCAATGAATATTCAGGGTTGGTTTCATTTAGGATTGACTGGTTGATCTCCTTGCAGTCCAAGGGACTCTCAAGAGCCTTCTCCAGCATCACAATAACTCTGAGTTTTAAAGGGTGGTGCTCATTTGTCCTCCAATTTTGGGATTTTGTGAGTCCTCACCATATCTATGTGTGTCTTGATTTTATAGAATTTGATCTCATTCTTCTTTCAAACCTTTCACTTTCAGAACCTGAAGACTCTCTCCAGCAACCCGCCTCAGAGACCCCCTCACGTCCCAGGTTCAGAAATGCACAGAAGCCTTTTCTCTAAGGCCCGTGAGTCTGGCAGTGACAGCAGCTGAATGGAAGTGGGGAAATCCACGTCCTGCCCTTGGCTCAATTGTCCCTTGTGACTGACCAGAGCAAATACCGAGGCCTGTTGTCCCGTCTATAAAGCAGGAATTCGGATCCCCTTCTTGTTTACTGAACTGAATTGGCACATGGATCCAGGACGCTAACGGGCCAAGCCTAGTGAGTTTGGAGGCTCTCTGGGTTTAATAATCTGTGTTAATATGTGAATGTGCGCCATTAGAAAAACTCCAGAATCTGGAGTACGGGAACTTTAGATTTCTAGGACAGGATGAGCACCAAAGATTTGGTATTGCTTGGTGTGAGCTTTGTGATCCTCTACCTCTGAACAGATGCCCGGGGCTGGTAAAAACAAACAAACCCAATTACCTACCTATAGATACATCTGATTGCCAGGAGAAATACCAACCTCAGATACACAGATGATACCACCTTTATGGCTGAAAGTGAAGAGGCACTAAGGAGTCTCTCTATGAGGATGAAAAAGGAGAGTGAAAAAGCTGGCCTGAAGTTCAACATTCAAAAAACTAAGATCAGGGCATCCAGTCCCATCACTTCATGGAATAGAAGGGGAAATGGTGGAAGCAGTGACAGATTTTATTTTCTTGGGCTCCAAAATCACTGCTGACGGTGACTGCAAGTCATGATATTACAAGACATTTGCTCCTTGGAAGGAAAACTACGACAAACCTAGATGGCGTATTAAAAAGCAGAGACATCACTTTGCTGACAAAGGTCCGTACAATCAAAGCTATGTTTTCTCTGGTAGTCATGTATGGATGTGAGAGTTGTACCATAAGGAAGGCTAAGCACCGAAGAATCGATGCTTTCAAACTGTAGGGCTGGAAAAAACTCTTCAGAATCCCTTTGACTGCAAGGAGATCAAACCAGTCAATCCTAAAGGAAATCAACCCTGAATATTCACTGGAAGGACTGATGAAGCTCCAACACTTTGGCCACTGGTTTGGAAAAGACTGACTCATCGGAAAAGACCCTGAAGTTGGGAAAGATTAAACTGGGCAAAAGGAAGACGGAGCAGCAGAGGATGACATGACTAAATGGCATCACCAACTCATGGATGTGAATTTGAGCAAATTCCAGGAGATAGTGAAGGACTGGAGAGCCTGGCGGGCTGCAGTCCATGAGGTCACCAAGAGTCGGACCTGACTTAGCGAGTGACCAACAATAGTGACATCTGAAAAGGCTTTCTTCTGAACACTTCCCACTTTCCCAGATGGTTTCATATAAAAGTTTCTATTTCCACTGAGAAAACTCTATTACCCAAGGCACAGCCATTACAAAGCAAACACGAGGCATTAAAACATATTTTCTACTTCTCAGGTATTTAAAATAATCGAAACCATTATCCCCACAATCGCTCACCCAGTTCTAGCTAGCTTGATCCTCTCCACTCCAGGAATCGAGAAACTGTGATCAGAAATGTTACAGCAGCTGCCTAAAGTCAACCAGCAGCAGTCAATTAACATTCCTGAAAACAACAATCAGGCAGTCACAGGACAGAAGAGGAGGGACAAGAAAAAGCCTGTCTGAAGAAGTTAACATCAGGAAGGCAGACACCCGGTACGGAAGAAAACATCTAGAATCACAGCAGAACAGGGCAACAGAGTTCTGGGTGAATTCTTTCCTGGATTAAGGTTCATTCAGACAATACCTTTAAGCAATAAAAGCGCAATCTTAAAGCCTCAAGTTACCCATGCTTATTTTTTAAAACAAAAACACTCACATTTTTGTTTCATAGTCCTTCCAAGCTTTATCAAAAGGCTTCTTCAAATCCTGTAAATAGAGAAGAATAAATTAAACTGGACTAATCATGAATTTCTGGGCAAGATAAACTTAATTCTCCCAAGACTAGCCCTGAAAGGAGTATTAATTTCTGCGATAAATGACGTATGTGATCCCATGAAAAATAAAGAGCCTAAGCTCTTAGTATAGGCTTTTTAATTAGACTAGTGGTGGCATTTCTTTTCTAAGAAATTTTTATTATGGAATATACAAAATGCACACAGAATGAAGTGGAGAGAATTGTATAATGTGCCAGTCAGCTAGTTACAATGAGTTATCAACTCACAGCACGTCTTGTTTCACCTAGACCCTGCCCTCTGCCCTAGAATTATTCTGAAATTAAACCCAGAAAGACATAACATTTAATCTGCAAGTATTTATCCCTCTGAAATAAAAGGACTCTGTTTTTTTTCTTTTTTTTCTTTTTATTAATACAAGAATCTCAACACACGTACCCCTGATGTGGGCCCCAAAACAAGAATATAAAAGCCATTTACTGTCTCCTGTGACCTGATGGTTTAGGCGCTCAGTCGTGTTAGACTCTTGTGACCCTATGGACTGTGTAGTCCGCCTGCTCCTCTGTCCATGGGATTCTCCAGGCAAGAATACTGGAGTGGGTCGCCATTTCCTTCTCCAGCGGGATCTTTCCAGCCCAGGAATTGAACCTGGGTCTCCTGCATTGCAGGCAGATTCTCTACAATGTGAACTAGGAGAGAATTGCACGATTCTGTCTGGAACTCAGGACCTCACATTCTCTGATGAAACCTGGCTTAAAAATGTACTGAGCCACCAGAAATTCCATCAAGTTGTTCCCACCTATGTATGCTCCCTTTAACAGGGCTCTTTTGGAAGAGAAAACCCTTTTGTTGCGGGGATTTCTAATTCTTTCTGGCTCTTCTCCAGCCTTCTGACAAGGCCCAAGCTCCACAGCCTGGCACCTAAAGCCTCCAGAGAGGGGGCCAGTCCACCCCATCAGCCTCACCTCCACTCCCCCCAGCTCAGGCCCCGGGGAGGACTGCTTCTGGCTGCTGCAGACTGGCCCGACTTGCAGGCCCCGGGGCAGGACTTGCCCTGTGCGCCCAGCCCTCCCGTTTTCCTGCCTACCTCCCCTGACTAGTTCTCTGGGGCCCCAGGGGACAATGAGTAACGTTCCTCAACGTGTTCACTCCTAACGGCTCACCCGGCCAGACTCCCTGCCCGGACAGCTCTCCGTGCACGGCTTGCCTCTGCAGAGACCCCAGGTCGGCCAGGTTGGCCTTGCGGAGGCCGCTGGGGATCAGAGAACTCGGCCTCCTAAGGACTGAGGCATGGTCGTCTCCCTCTTGTATCACACACCTGTCTGTGCCAGAGACAGGCTCGAGTGACCTTCTGCTCAGCACCTGGCCCCACACTGCACTTGGGCCATACACACATGTGCTCGGGACACAGTTTACGGCTTGAGGGTTTGTGGGAGGCTGGTGAGGCCTCGACGATGGGCGCCTTTTGCAGGATAGAAGAATGAAGGTGGCTCAGGCCTTGCTAGTGCTGATCTCCCAGTGGGGAGACCACGTCCCTGCAGGGGGCCTGTACAGGGGTCAGTCAGGGCTAGACCAGCTGGAAAACCGGATTGCACACAGGCTTCCCTGCTCCGCTGGCCAAGCCCATAGTCATTCAGTTTCCTGTTTCTTTCCCTCCCACATCTCAAGCACCAGCGGGACAACTGGGAAAGCCACGGGTCACCACTGAATGGTGGTGCCAAGGTGGCCAGTCAAGGGAGCCGGAGGTGCCGTGGAGCTATCCCGCCATTTCAGGAAGGCCTGAGGGGTATCTGCCTGGACGGGCCAGCCAGACCGCAATGCCGTCCTCAAACCACTGCCCCCCGGACAGGACTCCGCAGGTCATACCCCTTTCACTCCTTTCAGGTCCCCCTTCAGCAAACTGTCCAGAGGGAAGGAGATTATGTTGTTCATGTTCTGAATCTAAAAGACAAAAAACAAAAAAACAGAAAAATATTCTTATTCCATTTCCTTTTTAATCTAAAGCAAGGACAGTAAGGAGGTTAAAAGAACACATGGTGATAAACTTTCCCTAAAACCCCATCATTAACAGTCTCCGTAACGATGTCATCTTATGAATGAAAACCTAACAGTGAAAAGTCTACATCTGTTTATATTTCACAAAATATTAACCTATTACTGGGCTATGAAGTCTGCACCCCCAGTCTCCACAGCATGGCCCCCAACAAAGGAAACTAAAAGAGAATGTGTGTGAGAGAGACGGAACAAGCACTGAGCGGGTGGGGGTGGCTGGAGAAAGCAGGTAAGTGAGAAAAGGAGGGACAAGCGGTCTCGAGGTCGCCTGCTCTTGCCCCTGAAGCAAGAAGGCGAGAGATAGTGACTTAGCAAGTTGTCACCATGGATTAAATCGAGGGGAACCAAAGCATTCTGACACACTCAGGGCCTGTCCCCGCCAGCCACTCAGCTGTGAGCCAACTGGAAGACACCAAGCTTCAGTGAGCAAGAAAGCTCAAGGCGCAGAGTCCCTGGGTTCTCAACCCGATGAGAATCCCTCCCCAGGGAGAAGAAAGCTGAGGCTCTCGGTGCTCACCTCCCCCGCACACGCCCCCCAAGTCAGCACAGCTGCCCGTGCGACCTGCTGCGGCGGGCGCCTGCGTCACTTCAGAGACCTGCACCGAAATTACGGGACTGTCAACAGATAGAGGGGCCCTGTGTAAGACCCTTCCTTCTTACAACCCAACTAAGGAAAATTTCACTTTTCGTAGCGCTTCCTTGGGCTGGAAGGCCAACCACCATCACAACTTTTACAGCAACGTGGGATCTGATTTCCACGCACTATTCAGCATATGAACTTTCAAAATAGAGGAAGAAATTTACCTGAAAACTACTACTAGCAAGGTGCGTAACCATGCCTGCACCAGCCACCTCCCCTGCCAGATAAATGGTCAAGTCATGACTGTTGTCTCCGAAATGCCTTCTGGGGTAACTTCTGTCTGAGGCTCCCACAGTTCGACTCGGCACGCACCAGCAGAGACACAACGCCCTCAGCTATGACTTGCCAGGATCGGCCTGGAGAGTTCGGACTTAAATAATGAAAACCTGAGTCTAAGGTGAGGCCGTGCAGGTGACTCACCCCCGACAGGAGCGCGCCTGGGTTTCCGCTGAGCCGTGGGGGCTCACACACATGTCCCACGTCCCCACCCACCAGCTTGGCACTCAGCCTGCCTCCTGGGGCTCCAGCCTCTCCACCTGCTACCCGTCCACACGCTCCTTCTGCCTTCTCACCTCCCTGCCCCTTTTCTGGACTGAAACATCACCTCCTCTGCCCGCCCCAACCGCTTCCTCGAAGTTGTTCAGTTTCTCCGACGTGTCCCTGATAAAAACCAAACCTACTTCTGCATCTCGACCCTCACAGTCCAACCTCATTTGCCACATTTCATCCCCGTGTCCAGATGAACAGAGGTCTTTGTCGTTTCCTGCTCCTCGGAGTCTAAGGTCACTGATGACGTGCTCCATCCTGAGCTCACGGTCTTCCCCGTGCCCCTGGATGCCCAAAACCTGCCCGTCCATGAGGATGACTCAGGTGCCACCATTTTCATTAACATCCCAACTGCTCAGCAGGAAGCAATGCCCACCCCCACACCGATCCTCCAATATATTCTTTTAAAAAAAAATTATTATTTTTGGCTATGTCAGGATTTAGTTGTGGCACTTCGGCTTAGTTGCCCTGTGGCATGTGGGATCTTAGTTTCCAGACCAGGGATTGAACCAGTGTCCCCTGCATTGGAAGGCAGATTCTTAACCACTGGACCACTGAGGAAATCCCCAGTATTTTCTTTTTAGAAAATTTCTTAAGGGACTTAACAGGTTCCACCCTGCATTCGCCTTATCAAGCTCACACACGCCACACATCCTAAGGGGCGGCTTCAAGCTTTTCTGTTCTCCATAGCACTCATCTGCTTCTGCTTCACTGACTGCACTAAAGCAGAATGTAGGAAAAACAAATTGTGGAAAATTCTTAAAGAGATGGGAATACCAAACCACCTTACCTGCCTCCTGAGAAACCGGTATGCAGGTCAAGGACACAGAAAAATGGACTGGTTCAAAATTAGGAAAGGAGTACGTCAAGGATGTATTTTGTAACCCTGCTTATTTAACTTATATGCAGAGTACATCAAGCAAAATGCCGGGCTGGTTG
Source organism: Dama dama (assembly GCF_033118175.1). Lineage (NCBI taxonomy): Eukaryota > Metazoa > Chordata > Mammalia > Artiodactyla > Cervidae > Dama > Dama dama. Next base: position 18,367,599 of record NC_083691.1, on the reverse strand, counting down.
AAGCACAAGTTGGGAATCAAGATTGCCAAGAGAGATATCAATAACCTCAGATATGCAGATGACACCACCCTTACAGCAGAAAGCAAAGAGGAACTAAAGAGCCTCTTGATAAAGGTGAAAGAGGTGTTTGAAAAAGCTGGCTTAAAACCCAACATTCAAAAAACTAAGATCCTGGCATCCAGTCTCATCACTTCATGGCAAATAGATGGGTAAGTAATGAAAACAGTGACAGACTTAATTTTCTTGGGCTCCAAAATCACTGCAGATGGTGACTGCAGCCATGAAATTAAGAGATGCTTGCTCTTTGGAAGAAAATCTATGACAAACCTAGATAGCATGTTAAAAAGCAGAGTCATCACTTTGCCGACAAAGGTCCATCAAGTCAAAGCTATGGTTTTCCCAGTAGTCATGTATGGATGTGAGAGTTGGCCTATAAAGAAGGCTGAATGCTGAAAAATTGATGTTTTTGAACTGTGGTGTTGGAGAAGAGTCTTGAGAGTCCCTAGGACTGCAAGGAGATCCAACCAGTCAATCCTAAAGGAAATCAATCATGAATATTCATTGGAAGGACTAATACTGAAGCTGAAACTCCTATACTTTGGCCAGCTGATGTGAAGAGCCGACTGACTCATTGGAAAAGACCCTGATTCTGGGAAAGACTGAAGGCAGGTGGGGATGACAGAGGATAAGATGGTTGGATGACATCACTGCCTCAATGGACATGAAGTTTGAGCAAGCTCTGGGAGAGGAAGGACACGGAAGTGTAGCGTGCTGCAGTCCATGGGGTGACAAAGAGTCAGACACGACTGAGTGACTGAAGTGAACAACAATAAGAGACAGAATCTAGAGATACATTAATAGCTTTAAACATCATATTATGAATGTGGGAATTTGTTAACTCATTCACCATGTATTTATTGAGCACCTATTTTACAGACAGCAGAAAGCTGGCTACAAATGAACAAATCAATGTTTGCCATCTCAGAGGAAGAATAAATATGTTGTTGTCGTTCAGTTGTTAAGCCGTGCCCAACTCTTTGTGACCCCATGGACTGCAGCACACCAGGCTTCCCTGTCCATCACCAACTCCCGGAGCCTACTCAAACTCATGTCCATCAAGTCAGTGATGCCATCCACCATCTCATCCTCTGCTGCTCTCTTCTCCTCCTGCCTTCAATCTTTCCCAGCATCAGGGTCTTTTCCAAGAGTCAGCTCCTCAAATCAGGTGGCCAAAGGATTGGAGTTTCAGCTTCAGCATCAGTCCTTCCAATGAACACTCAGGGTTGACTTCCTTTAGGGTTGACTGGTTTGATCTCCTTGCAGTCCAAGGGACACTCAAGAGTCTTCACAAATATGTAGACACCAAGAATTAAACGAAAAGTGTAAGACACACAACATGCAACATGTTGGACTCTGTACAGATACCAGTGGTTCTGAGCAGTCAGATAGGCTGACTTGGGCTTGGGAAGAACATGACTGTTCCCATTCCTAAGCCTTGACTCTGCCCCTTCGTCCACTGGACTGAAGAGTCCTGGCTGGAGTCCAACAAGTTGGTTCAGTCCTGAGCGCTGCCTAGACAAGGCCAGTGTAAGACCACGGGCAGCAGGAATGGCCCGGGGAGGGGGTGTCAGAGCCGCTCAGGGCAGGAGGCTGAGCTAAAGACACCGGAACAAATAGATACACGGTGGGTTGGGGGAGAAAAAAAATAAGGTGCTTGCTGATTAAAACTTGTGTTTCTAGGAAGAACTCTGATGTGTTTCTATGAGAGGTGCATTACCTGTGAGTGCATGCATGAATGAGTGAGAAAAACAAGGTTCTGCACAGCAGGGAAGAATAGCACCCAGAATTTGTTTACACATCTATTTTAAGACTGTTATCAGAAATTCCCTGGAAGTCCAGTGGTTAGGACTCCACACTCTCACTGCAGAGTGCCTGGGTTCAACCCCTGGTCAAGGAACTAAAATCTCACAAGCTGTGTGGTGGGGCCAAAAAAAAAAGACTTTATTCTTATTTATTATTATTTTTTAAATTGAAATAAGAAGTCAGGTAGTGAGGACAGGTATTAGGTGAAAGAGGTAAACCAGGCTTCAGCACTCAAGGGTTAAATATTAGAGTAAAAACCTAAGGAATGTGCAAACATGGAGCCAGCTTTCATGCTGGACACTGGGGACAAGGCGGGCGTGACAGGTAACAGCCATCACAGCCGTGATGACAGTCATGAAGGAGTCACGCGGGGCACTCAGGGGGCAACGGAAGATGGAGCAGGTGAGAGGGCTTGGGAGACAAAGATGCGTTAGACAGAAGCTCGGTCCTCATGCCTCACCGTTTAGTAAGGAAGATGAAGCATGTAGGTGCCACATGGAAACCCTATGAGCCATAAATAGAACACCATGGAAGTGCTCAGAAGAGAGCATCGCCTTCAGTTTGAACACCAGGGAAATCTTTTGCTGACGGGGGATCACATGGGATGGACCTTTAAAGACGGGGAGGACTCTGCGCTGTGGGAACGGGTGGAGAGCATCCCGGCACAGGACCGAGGAGACTCAGGGGAAGCACCTCGGCCAGGTGGGCGGAGCGGGCAGCGGAGGGTAAGAGCTAGAAAGAGCAGCCTGGAGAGGATCCCACCAAGGGGGTTCCGGCCCTCCTTCCTGCCACTTCTCTTTCTGGGGTTACTCAAATGATCTAAAATAAGAAGCTATTACTTCTCTAATCAGAACATAATTAGTGAAATTATCACAAAAGAGACGGAAAGTAGATCAGTGGTTGCCTGGGGCTGGGGGTGGAAATGGGGATTAACCATGGAGGGGACAGGAAGGAACTTACTGGGGGCGGGAGGGGAGGAAATGTCCCCAGATTGATTCGAGGTGGCAGCTGCACACCTCGTGGTAAAGCTACTAGAAATCTCTGACTTGTAGAAATGGAATGGGTGCATTTTATGATATACAACACAGCTCATAAAGCTGCTTTTCCTTTTTTAAAGAAGAAACTGTTATGAACAGTGGGTTTACTAGCAAAGCACCCCACCCGAACCCCCGGCTCCAGCTTCTGCCTGCCCTTTGTGTCTACCTGCTTTCTTTTTTTTTTTTTTCTACCTGCTCTCATACGCAACCTGAACACCACACAGTGACTCAGGGTGAGCGTCCGGGAAATGACTGGTCCTCTCTCCGCCTGAGCCCTGAACCGTGTGCGGAGCCCAGGTGTCCCATCCGGGCCCGGCACAGGAAGGACCAGCTCTGGGCCCCCCTCGGACAGCCTATACCGGAGCTGTCCCGCAGTCTCGGGTCCACAGCTGAACAAACCATCCCCATTCCGGCCACGAGAGGTGAAAACCACAGCCAAGGGCTCTCACCGCACATGCCTCGTGCTCAGTGGCTCCAGCCTCAACTTACCAGCAACGAAACTGTTATGATCTCCGGGAAGAATTAAAATCACCCCTGGGCGACCCAACGCAAATATTTTCCTTAGCACTGAGCAAGCACTGGGCTTTCTCTTATCCTCTGACTTACTTTTAACAAGCGTAAGTAAAATGGCTTTTCTGAAACACCAAGCTTGATCTAAGTACAAATTATAACTCTTAATCGCTGCTAGTAAGTACGGATCTAACACCAAGAGCACACAGGCAATCTTTAACAGTCCTCCCCTTAGAGAGGAGGACTTCCCTTTCCCTGGGTTCACTTGGATATGTCTTGACAAGAGGAACTGATAAGTGATCCAACATCCATAATCTCAGTAGGAGAAGAATGAGTCAGTCCTGGACAGACAGGCAGACGGGCTATCAGAGACCAACAGTGGCCTCGGTAATGTCACAGCTGATCAGCAGAGACAGATAAGGAGATGGCGGCGGGTGGGGGAATACAGCCAGACAGCAGCCATCTTTCCACATGGCTTCTTCCTATTTATTATGTTTTGGTCTCAAAATTCCTCAACCCTAGCGTTGCCACTTTTATACACTAAAATCTGCTCCCCCCCAACACTTCCCCTGACACAGGAGCAAGGTCTCAGCTGCTTCTTCAGCTCATCAGTGATCACCAGCAGCTGCTGAGCCAGGCAAAGCTCTGCCCCTGGTCCCAGCCTGACCCCCAGGACCCTCCGTGTGTCCTCCTTCCTAACTCAGGCAGTGACCACACCTGCACTGCCCTAGGGATCCGTCCAGAAGCCTGACACTAGAAAGGATTCTCACATCACAGTGCACTGTTCTCAGGAGCAGCAAAGAGAAGAGCCTTGGACTGCAAGGAGATCCAACCAGTCCATCCTAAAGGAGATCAGTCCTGAGTGTTCACTGGAAGGACTGATGCTGAAGCTGAAACTCCAATAGTTTGGCCACCTGATGTGAAGAACTGACTCACTGGAAAAGAACCTGATGCTGGGCAAGACAGGGCAGGAGAAGGGAACGACAGAGGATGAGACGGTTGGATGGCATCATTGACTCTATGGCCATCAGTCTGAGCAAGCTCCAAGAGATGGTGAATGACAGGGAAGCCCAGCGTGCTGCAGTTCATGGGGTTGTAAAGAGTCTGACACAACTTAGCATCTGAACAACAAACAACGAGAAGACTCAGGACAGAAAAGCTGCTGGGCAGAATCTTCTTGGCTTTTGAGTCTAGAAAAGAACAGGTCTTTCAAGGGCTCTCCTCAAAAACCCTCACTCTTTGGGGACAATCAGCGTTTCCTTAAAAGGCCATATATAAAACATGGCTAAAGAGCCTTACCTGAAATGCAGCGGTGTCATATAAGCTTATTTTAATATGCCTAATCTATGAGAAACCAGAGACCGAAATGATGACACTGGGATCTACAGGGGTTTTTTTTTCCTTTTTAACTTGAGCAAATGCTGCTCAATCACAGAGTTCAGTTCAGTTCAGTCACTCAGCCGTGTCCACCTCTTTGTGACCCCCACGGACTGCACCACGCCAGGCCTCCCTATCTATCACCAACTCCCGGAGTTTACTCAAACTCATGTCCATTTAGTCAGTGACGCCATCCAACCATCTCATCCTCTGTCATCCCCTTCTCCTCCCGCCTTCCATCTTTCTCAGCTTCAGGGTCTTTTCCAATGGGTCAGTTCTTCGCATCAGGTGGCCAAACGATTGGAGCTTCAGCTTCAATATCAGTCCTTCCAATGGATATTCAGGACTGATTTCCTTTAGGATGGACTGGTTGGATCTCCTCACAGTCCAAGGAACTCTCAAGAATCCTCTCCAAAACCACAGTTCAAAAGCATCAATTCTTTGGTGCTCATCTTTCTTTTTAGTCCAACTCTCACATCTATACATGACTACTGGAAATCACAGAATTAAGGAGGTAAAGTCAAGACTTCAAAGAAGGGCAAACACCTGTTCACACATGCACAGGCCCCAGCAGCACCTCTGTGTGGGAGGACAGAGAGCTGCAAAGACCTCAAACCTCACTGCTTCAAACAAGGACATTCCTAGCAGAGGCTTCGGCATGAGCCAAGGACATGCACCAAGGAAAACAGACTGCACCTGCCTGGAGCTGTGAAGTCTTCCCCAGGAGCTGGAGCCTGAGACCTGGGGCAGGGAGGGAGGGAGAGAGAGAGAGAGAGAGAGAGAGAGAGGGAGAGTGTGTGTGTGTGTGTGTGTGTGTGTGTGTGTGTGTGTGTGTGTGTGCGCGCGCGCGCGTGCGCGCACGTGCATCTGTGTGCGCTGCAGGGTGTGTTAGAGTAGTAGGAATGGCTTTACACCTGTGCAGTCCAGTACGACAGACACTAGCTACACAGGCCCATCCAAATTGAAGTGGCTTAAACCTAAATCAAGTTAGAAACTGAGTTCCTCAGCTGCGCTAGCATGTTTCAGGTGCACAAGAGCCACAGGTGGTGAGTGGCTTCTGATACTGGATAGAGCAGATACAGACCATATCCACTGACACATGGTTGTGGTGGACAGCAGTGCTTTACATGAGTAACCTCAAGAAAATGTTAAGTAGCTCTGAGGTGTAACTGATGTCTTAGTACAATAATCTGCCCACATCAGAGTGGGTGTTATGATGCATGCATGCACCCAGAAAACCACTGCCCAAATCCAGATAGTGAGTGCACCCATCACCCCCAGGGCCTTTCTGCAATCCCCACCTCCCAGCTGTTCATTCCTCCATCTCCAGTCTCCAGGCAACAGTGGATCTGCTTCTGTCTTCACAGAGTAACCTGCATTTTCCAGGGCTTCACATATGTGAAACCCTACACGGTGCACTGCTTTCTGCCGACTTCTTTCATCCTTGCTTTGACAGCCATCAGTGTTGTTGCATCAGTGGCTCCCTCCCATTCCTGTTGAACAGTTTTCCATCACCTGGCTTATCCACACACCTGCTGACAGGTTTCTGAGTTCTTTCCAGTCTGGGAGCTGCTACAGATCTTACAAAGGGCATCCTTCCCTGGTAGCTCAGACGATAAAGAATCTGCCTGTGATACAGGACATCTGGGTTCCATCCCTGGGTTGGAAGATCCCCCAGAGAAAGGAATGGCGACCCACTCCAGTATTCTTGCCTGGAGAATTCCATGGACAGAGGAGCCTGGTGAGCTACAGTCCATGGGGTCGCAAAGAGTCAGACATGACTGAGTGACTAGGCATGCACGCCTGAATCTTACAGATATGGCTACTCGAGAGATGGGACTCTTGAAAAGTGATCAGGAAGTGTTTTTAGAAGGTGACAAGCAGCAGAGTCTGGAGGAAGTGGTCAGTAGGCACAGAGAAACGCTGGTGGGAGCACGTTCCCAGCAGAGGGAATTCCTCACACTGAGGCCCGAGGCAGGTGCATGCCTGGCAGGGTCACAGCAGTTTTCTGTTCTTTCCAAAGGCTGCTTATCCGAGAGAACGAACATCCAGACAGAAAACTTCTTGGAGAAGCATAGGCAAAGTGGCCTGAGTGCCATAGCACAGGGCCACTTACTCACTTGCGAGGCTTACATCTGCTGAGAGAGAGGTCAGTGTTAGCCCCATGTACAGAAGGGGAAACAGTGGGAGGGGAGGGTCACACACTTTGCCCCAAACCCCACAGCTAAGCAGCAGCTGAGCTGAGAATGAGGCCAGCACTCTGCTGGTCACTTCCCTGCCAGAGGCAACTGACCTTAAGAGCGGTCAGGGCTGCTTACTCCTGACCCACGGCGGGAGCGGGGTTGGTAGAGGCCAAACACCTGCTTCCCCGGGCGGTGTCCACCCTCCACGACGTGCCATCTACATCAGGGTTCCCTATTTCCAGTCCCCAGAGCAGTTCCTCAGAGACACGCAGGAAAACCTGACAAAGAAAAACCATCTAGGCCACTTTCATTTTTGGTGATTTCTCCCCAGGGACTGGTGAAAACATTGCCCAAGGCCTACCACGCATGCACACATGTGCACACACCACGCAGTGTCTTGCGCGCTCACTCAAACGGGGCCCTCATGAACACACGCGCCCAGGCCTGGTTCTTGGCAGCAGAGTCACTCTGATGGTTTGTTTAATTAAAAAGGGAGACGGAGAGCCCACGCAGTTCCTGAGTGTTTAACGCAAACTGAAAGATCAAAACCAGGCAGCTGCCAAAAACACTGGCAACTTTCACACAAGAAAGAGGGGAGACAGCTGACCTGGTTTCTGCCTTTAGCACTGCGTCTCTGGCAGTCACTCCGCTTTGATCTTTTAGGTTCTAAGTGCACAGAAAACAGTGACCCTCTTCCACTGGGGAGCAGAGGACGAAACAACATACCACAGCCCACCTACAGCTGTGTGGTCAACTCTGAGAGGCGTTGGGGCCAGCACAGAAGAGCCCAGGACTCATCAATCCATAGCGTCTTCTAAAACCCACGTGACGTTAAAATTGCTGAGTTAAGCCATCACCAAAAACGAAAGCACTGTTTCCAATGCATCAGCTCTGAGAATTTGAGGGTGGACACTTGCAGCCGAGTGAACACTCTGGCACCCTGGCCTCAAGTCTCCCCGGGGGAAGATGGGAAGCGGTCCACTGGGATGTCCTTAGCATAGCTGGTTCCGACACCACGCTCAGTGTCGCCAGGACTGATTAGAAATGCGAATGGAGGGTGAACTCTGGGAGACGGCGCCCAGCAGACAGTGTTCTAGCAGCTGTTCAGGTGCTGTCACTGGGTGAAGCTGAGAACCACGATTCAGTAGGTGTATGTGGGACCTGTGTCTTTTAACTAGTTCCAGGTGATGCTGCTGCTGGCCCACGGACCATACTTTGAGAACCTCAGCTCTTAGGTGATGCTTCTAAGACTTGAATGGGCTGATTCATGCCCTGGGAAAATTGAGTTTGGCAGGCCTAGGGGACAAGGGCCTGGGGGTGGGGGGTGGGGGTCCTGTGTTTCTAACTGGCTCCAGGTGACTCCACTTGAGTGCAAGGATAGGGCTCTCTGAGGGCAAGACGAGGACTCTGGGGATGGCAAATGAAACAAACGATGTCCAAGAGCTTTGTAAACCAGAATTTACAATATACAAGTACTGATGTAGTTTGTCAAGTTTTAGGTTTAAAGGAGGACTTCCCTGGTGGCGGGTAAAGAATCCACCTTGTTTTGATCCCTGGGTCGGAAAGATGCCCTGGAGAAGGAAATGGCAACCTGCTCCAGTATTTTTGGCCTGGAAAATCCCATGGTCAGAGGAGCATGGTAGTCTACAGCCCATGGGGTTGCAAAGAGTCAGACATGACTGAGTGACGAACACTTTCACTTTTAACGTAAGGGATGTATTCATGAACTTGGCGAAGGGCCTGGACGTGGATGGACCCTGTGATAGCCCTCAGAATCCCTGCCCACCTCTACCGAGGACCCAAGCACCCGAGGCAGTGAGAGTCACCTCGACACTTTCCGAGGTCACACCCTCAGGCCTCCATACAGGGCTGGGCTGGCCCGCACAGCATCCTAATAAAAGTAGCCCCAACTGAAGCAGTGAGTGCTTCCTGCCCCGGGAACTGGGTGCCCCCAACAGGCACTTGCTCACTCTTCTCAGCTGAGCTCTCCTCCTGGGCCCGCTCCCCCTTCCCTGACTTTGAGGAGTCAGTGTACCATAGGAGTTACAATGAAGTGGCCCTGCCTTTTCCGAAAGAAATGGAACCGAAGTACAATGCATACACAGTAGTGTCTGTACTACAAGCAAACACGGGCTCTGACGGTAAGTAGCCTTATTGCTTTGGTTGTCTCGGTCCAACTGAGGACATGCTTTCATTTGGGTCAGGAATCTGCAAGTGTAGGAAACAGCTTGCGGTGCTGAAGTCTTGTGATGTTCTTGTTCAGTCGTCAGTTGTGTCCGACTCTACAATAACATGGACTACAGCACGCCAGGTTTCCCTGTCCTCCCCCATCTCCCGGGTCTGCTCAAACTCATGTCCATTGAGGCGGTGATGCCATCCAACCGTCTCATCCTCTGCTGCCCTCTTCTTCTGTCTTCAATCTCTCCCATCAACCAGGGTTTTTTCCAACCAGTCGGCTCTTCACATCAGGTGGCCAAAGCATTGGAGCTTCAGCTTCAGCATCAGTTTCCTTCCAGTGAATATTCAGGGTTGATTTCCTTCAGGATTGGCTGGTTTGATCTCCGTGCCATCCAAGGCACTCTCGAGAGTCTTCTTCAGTGAAAACAATTTCCAAGCATGTATCAGGCCAGACAAAAAATCATTCACGGCAGAGGTTTCCAGGTGTCCAACGTGACTGTCAGCAGGTCCAGCCAGAACTCTGTTCCCCGAGGGAAGCCCCAGTCCTCCCGCCCTCCCACTCAGAGCTCACAGACTCCTACACTGTGCACAACCTAAGCAGCCGGCCATGGCGTTCTCCAGCTCACAGCGCTGGGGAAGCAGGTGCCAAGAGCGGTAGAGACCAGCAATTAACAGGGCAAACAGTGTCAGGATGTTAAAAAAAAAAACAGACACTGAAAATGGAAATCCGACAGTCTGGCACCAGTCTAAGGGCAGTTACTCCTACACAGCAGGTACCAGGCACTGGGGTGATTCTCTAGAGTTCAGCGAAGCTCCTTAATTCATGCCCTAGACAACTGTACAACATTACTTTGCCAACAAAGGTCCATCTAGTCAAAGCTACGGTTTTTCCAGTAGTCATGTATGGATGTGAGAGTTGGACTATAAAGAAAGCTGAGCGCCGAAGAATTGATGCTTTTGAACTGTGGTGTTGGAGAAGACTCTTGAGAGTTCCTTGGACTGCAAGGAGATCCAACCAGCCCATCCTAAAGGAAATCAGTCCTGAATATTCATTGGAAGGACTGATGCTGAAGCTGAAGCTCCAATCCTTTGGCCACCTGATGCAAAGAACTGACTCATTGGAAAAGACCCTGATGCTGGGAGAGACTGAAGGTGAGAGAAGGGGACGACAGAGGATGAGATGGTTGGACGGCATCACTGACTCAGTGCACATGAGTTTGAGCAAACTACAGGAGTTGGCGATGTGGACAGGGAGGCCTGGTGTGCTGCAGTCCCTGGGGTCACAAAGAGTCAGACACGACTGAGCAACTGAACTGGACTGAGACAACTGTAAACCTTCCTCCCCTAAAGATGAAATTACGATCAATGCCCCTGCTGAATAAATACTGTAGGGCATTTAAAAACACAAATGGAAAACAGACATAGAAAGCAAACTTATGGTTATCAAAGGAGACAGCGGGGACAGGGGCACATTTGGAGTCTGGAATTAACACACACACACTATGGATAAAACACAGGAACAACAGACAGGGAACTATTGTCAAAGTCTTATAATAACCTACAAGGGAAAAGCATCTGAAAAAGAATATACCTGTATAACTGAATCACTCTGCTACACACTGCAACTAGCACAACACTGTAAATTAACTCTATTGCAATGTTAAAAAATGCTTTCAGAAGAGAAAGAATGTAAGGCATTTTCAGTAGACGCGAAAACGGGAGAAAGTTTACGGGATCACTGAGGCTGAGAGTCTCTGCTTAAGTGAGCTCCATGTCGAGCAGAACGCGATGAGCTTTGTTATCGTGGAGAATCAGCACCTGCTGCCTCAGGCCTCCCTGTCGGGCTCTGCCCGCATCACAGGGACAAAGCCACACTCTCCCCAACAACCTTACTAGCTCTTTGCTCTGTGGCTATTAATGTCTTCTAACTCCAATCGTGTGTTTAAAAAAAATTTTTTTTTTTTTACTTCCGTACACATGGGACAGTGGAACTTTAGGTTCCTCTTTCCATGTGGGTGAAGTGAAATTCCTCAGCCCCTGGGCCGCTGGCAGCTCTCGCCCTGGAGCTCCGTCCTGGGCCATGCTCTCACCGGGGGCAGGTTTACGGCCTGAGCGTATATATTTCATGAGACATTCTCTGAAAACAGAGCTGGACACGACATACCTGCAACCGGACTTTCAGGAAATCTGTCCTTTCACGCAGCCCTTCACTAAAAGGCCACTTTTTTTAAAAAATTATTTTTAATTGGAGGAACACTGCTTTACAATATCGTGTTGGCTTCTGCCACACGTGCATGCATGCTCAGTCACTTCAGCCGTGTCCGCCTCTCTGCAACCCTAGGGACTGTAGCCTGCCAGGCTCCTCAGTCCATGAGATTCTCCTGGAAAGAGTACTGGAGTGAGTGAGCTGCCGTGCCCTCCTCCAGGGGATCTTCCCGACCCAGGGATCAAACCCAGGTCTCCTGCACTGTCGGTGGATTCTTTACCACTGAGCCACGGGGGAAGCCCTGGCTTCTGCCAAACATCAGCATAAATCGGCCATTGGTATACCTATGGGCCCACCCTCTTGAACCTCCCTCCCACCTCCCAGCCCAGCCCACCCCACCCCTCTGGGTTGTCAGAGCACTGGACTTGAGCCACCTGCGTCACACAGCAAATTTCCAGTGGCTCTCTAATTTTACATATGGTAACGTGTGTTTCAATGCTACTCTCTCAATTCATCCCACCCTCTCCTTCCCACCCCCTGGTGTTCACAAGTCTGTTCTCTACGTCTGCGTGTCCACTTCTGCCCTGCAAATAGGCTCGTCAGTACCCTCTTTCTCGATTCCACATATATGCATTAATAAACAGTATTTGTCTTTCTCTTTCTGACTGACTTCACTCTGTAGAATAGGCTCTAGGTTCATCCGTCTGATTAGAACTGAGTCAAATGCATTCAGAAGGCCCCGTTGTAACGTTGAAGCAGCCCTGGAAAACCTTTCCAGGAACACAGGAGACTGGGCTGACTTTATCACCAGCCTGTGTTACATTTCTGGGGGCAACCTTGCTTTTTGCTTTTTCCTGCATTACTGCAGAGAGAATTCATAGCCTCTCTGAAGGTGAGAATCTCACCCATTAGTAACAAAATCATCACTCTATATTAAGTTAGCTTTTCTCTGGGAGATATTCTAACTGCCTTATAAACATTCTTTCATACTGAAGAGCAGGTAGGTGGTAATTATTATTCTTTCTGGACAAGGAGGTAAAACTGAGGGTCTTGGCCATGTGGAACTGAAATGGTTTTTGAATGCCTGAAAGAAAAGCAAAAGCCAGGCTTTTAAAACAAGAGATAGAACAGGTTTGACCAAAATAGGAGTAAGAATGGTATACAAAATACCAAAAAAGGAGAATTCTCCTATAAGCAGCTCACTCTCAGTGATAGCTTCTTAGAGGCGGCCCCTTGGCATCTCTATGGCCACAGACCTGCAGCACCAACCCTGCTAGGGGCACCTGGCCTGGGAACGCAAATTTGCACACAAATAAGCTATCTGCTTGGAAACAGGGTAGTAAAAAGTAAAAACTAATGACAGTTATGCACCTGGACTCAGAGCTACTGCTGTCCACCTGTAGTACATTGCTTTTGCTTAGTCACTCAGTCACGTCTGACTCTTGCACCCCCATGGACTGTAGCCCATCAGGCTCCTCTGTACATGGAATTCTCCAGGCAAGAATGCTGCAGTGGGTTGCCATTTCCTTCTCCAGGGGACCTTCCTGACCCAGGGATCGAACCCATGTCTCCTGCATTGCAGACAGATTCTTTACCATCTGAGCCACCAGGGAAGCCCTGTAATAAGTTACTTGACCACAGTAACACAGACATGCCACCTGTGTGCTGCATTTGTAATTTACCAAAAGCCCTTCCCACTGATCCGTTATCCTGATGCTGGCCAGGTGAAGCGGGGTGGTTTTCTCACCCGTTTTAGGATGAGGCAGCCGTGGTGTTAGGCGCCTCGCAGCTGCAGCAATACAACCCCCAGGGGCTTGTCTTTATGCCACATTTTCCCCTGAATTGCCTTCCCTTCTGTTCTGTCCCTTTTTCTTCCCAAGGAGGTGACAGGGGGCCTGAATTCCTTTAAATACCAAGAGGAAAGGGCATGGGATTGGGGTTTTAAGACCTAGATGTGACTCCTAACTGTCCCTGGCAGGGGTTCTGATGTGCCCCGGATGGCAGAGCCAGGGGCCCCATGTGACAGTGTACCTGTCACAATGTCCAGGCCCTGCTCTGCTTTTAGTTTTGCAGAAAATCAAGAAATAAAGGGGCTGCTTTTGTCTAACTGTGCAGCTGCTCATGTTAAAGCTGAGGACAAGCTACTTCACGTAGGAGTCCACCGTATGGATCGATGCAGGTGGGCTCTTCTACACCTGGAGGCACACGTCCAAAAGCTGGCAAGGACTGCGAGCCGCTGGGAGGGAGAGGAGCTCTTTAAACCAGCAGGGCCTCAGTTACCTAATCTACAAAGTGGGGACAATACTGACTCACCTTATGGGACTGCAACAAGGATGAAATAAGCTGCTATTGCTGCTGCTGCTAAGTCGTTTCAGTTGTGTCTGACTCTGTGCGACCCCATAGACAGCAGTCCGCCAGGCTCCTCTGTCCCTGGGATTCTCCAGGCAAGAATACTGGAGTGAGTTGCCATTGCCTTCTCCATGAAATAAGCTAAGATGTGCAAAAGCGACTGGCTGTGCTCCTTACAAAGCCAGGCATGGCGTCATCATCTCCATCTCACAGCTGAGAAAACCCGAGTGGAGATCAGCTGAAAGAAGACCCAGAGGTGGCTGCTTGGGGTGGGGGACAGACCCTGGCCCCTAACCTTTCCTGACACCATGCCGCCCGCTCAGTCACGGCGCTGACTTTTCCCCTTCGCCGTCCTCGTGGGACTCCTTTCACTGCTTTTTTTCTGGTTGGATCCTGGTCCCTGACTCACACATCTTCCTCTTTTTTGGTTTCCCTCTTCACGGTGCTCAAGCACAACCTCTAAGGGTTTCAGAGAAATGACGCTTGGGAGCTTTGCATGTCTGAAACATCTCTTGAGTCTACTTTCATGCTCAGGTGTTGGGTCTCATTCTAGGTTAGACTATGTTCCGCAGGATTTTAGCAGCAACGTTCCAGACCTTTCAAAGTTTCCAGGGTTACTGTTGAGACGGCCAGTCCCATCGTGATGCTTAATCCTGTGTGTGCTTTCTGAAAGCATTTAAGGTCTTTTGCCATTTCACAGGGGATGCCTTGGGGTGGGCAGGTCTTTTCTTACCGTCCTGGGCCCTTCCATCTAGTTTCAGGAACCGTCTTTCACTCGGTTGCACTCACACTCAGCTTCATTTGGTTAGCCTCCTCTGTCTCCTATTCTCTTATTGTAGAACGTCTGTCAGTTGGACAATGGACCTTGAGGATTGATCCCCGACCCATCCTTTAACTGCTCCCCCACTTTTTGGTCTTGTTTGGTCCTTTTGATCTATTTGTGAGAGACTTGTTTTACTCTATCCCTTCTCGTAGGATTTCCAATGTCACATTTTCCTACATTAACCGTCTCCCCCTCTTTAATGACAGACAAGCTGTATCCCACTCTCCCTTCCAACTTCTTTTGAGGAATTAAATGTAGCCTCTTTAAGGTTATCTTCTGTTCTTTGCATTGTCTGTTCCTCCCTCAGATCTTCCTTCTGTTTATTTTGGTCTCCTTCATTCTGGGGGCAGTTCATTTATATTTAAGAGGGAGGCATGTGGCAGCTGGCTGGCAGCTCAGTGAGACGGAAAGGGGCTTACCTCCCGAGGGGCTGGGGGATTAGGGGCTTGGGGGATTAGTCCGCAGGCTGGTTTTACACTAGAAGACCCCCCGCATGTCAGCATCTAAAGAGAACTTCCCTGGGATTGTGCAGTTTCTCCAGTTAGGGGGGAAAAAAAAGGAAAGAAAAGTTCCCCTGTGACTCAGCGATGAGGCCCTAACAAACCAAGTGCCCATGTCCAGGGAGGGAGTGGGGCTGGAAGCGGGGGCGGGTGCTGGGCTCCACGTCTGGTCTGCATGCCGTCAGCCTGTCACCTGACAAACGGGAGACAAACTTGACAACAGCCCCAAGAGACTCCAGATTAACCCGAGTAAAGAACTTCAGCACAGCAATGGCTTTTTACTCTTACCATTTCCAACTGAAACATTTCACGAGTGAGGACATGGAGAAAGACCAAGAGAGCCGTAATGATCTGGTCCTCTCCCCTCCTGGTTATTAACCCCCACGCTGTGATCCCTTGTCTCTGCCCTTCCAAGGCCAGACGTCCAAACCCACCACCATCACCACTGCAAGAATGAGGAGCTCGTTTCTCACTTGTTATGAGCTTGCTGACAGGACAAATGAAAAAGACGCTGCTGTTTGTGACCTACACAGAAAGCATTATTGAGTTCTTGACCTGGTCTGGTTGTCCATGACCTCTGGAAGAAGCTAAGGAGGAAAAAACAGGAAAGAGATGCCGGGACCATCCCCGAGTACATTCCCCTCGAGGAAGAAACTGCCCAAAGGGTCACACACCCCCTCCCTCTCAGTTCTGCCCACTTCTTCAGAATTCGGCTCCCATAACGGGGACAAGACAGGGCTGCCAAGCACAAGAAAGAACCCATTCACCCCGTTTTATCCAGCACCTACCACAGGCAGGAAGTACTCAGTCTGTACTTCCGTCTGCTTTAAAAAGTGAGTCTTTTCTTAGGTTCTGCATTTGAGAGCATGAATGGCCTTTAAATATTCATGGTCATTTCTGGGCTTTGATTATCGGTTACCTTGCTGTGTAAGACGAGTCTGAAACATATCTATTAAATACTGGAAGTTTAAATACCTACTCTCATCACCAGAAACAGGCTTACTCTACCCAGTTAAGAAACTACTGAAAATTGAACTCAGAGCCCCTTAAGAAGATGAATGCATTTATCCACTTTGAGCCTCAGCTGTGCACCTGTAAAATGCCGAGTTAAATTTTTAAAAAGTCTCACTTGAGTAAAAATTGCAATTCTAAAATTATTTCCAAGTGACCTAATGTACACAGAAAATATAATTCTTTTAGGTACTGTGGGAGGTAGGAAACATATTCCTCGCTCATCAAACACACTTCAGTTACCGTCTATGGAGCCCCCTTCCTGGCCGGAGCATCGGCCGGCACTTCCCGCACCGCCTGTTCACCGCACACGCTCATGACACTCACCAGGTTTTTGAACAGCGCCGTCAGCTCCTTTGTAAACACTGAAAATTTAAGGAACGCGCTCCCCAGGTCCGGGTCATCTCTGCACACGCAGTTGCCCCCGAACTTCTCCAGCGCCTGTGTGTACTGCTCCTCGTTTTCCACATGCGCTGCAACAGTAACGGGAGAGGCACGGTCAGGGCATCAACACTCCAGGCCCGCCCTCTGCCTGGTCCTGACGTGTGAGCAAAATTGGACATGTTAAAAGCCTGAAAAGCTGAGAAAAGTCAAGTTGCACCAGGGACAGAAATAACTGCTGTCCCAACAACCACCCATTGGACCAGCGTATGTGCGTGCTCAGTCGTGTCTGATTCTGCGACCCTAGAGACTGTAGCTCACCAGGCTTCTCTGTCCACGGTATTTCCCAGGCAAGAATATTCAAGCGGATTGCCATTTCTTCCTCAAGGTTATCTTCCTGACCCAGGGATCAAACTTGTGTCTCCTCCATAGGCAGGAGGATTCTTTACCACTTGAGCCACCACGGAAGCCCCCAATCACGCCAGCAACAGACCCCAAAGAACAAGCAGGATGACCAGGAGGGAGGCGCCTCACACAAGTCCCACCGTCTCCAGTTGATGTGATGAGATCCCAAGGGGACCTCCCCCCATGGCCCCACAATCTCTAACTGATGCAATGAAATCCCAAGACAATGTCCCCCCACCCGCCCCCGCTCACGGCCCACATGATTGCAGGACTCGCAGCCCGTGGCCCTAGTCCTCTCCTGGAACCCAGCCTCTGGTAGGACATTCAGCCAGCCACACGCCCTGGTTTCTCCTGCAACACAGACAAGCCACGGTCCTCGGAGCACAGGCCAGGGCACCTCTCCTCATCACGTGCCCTTTGCCCAGGGGCCCTGCCCTCCTCTCCAGGCCTTCCATGCCCTCAACACCGTCCTGGTCTTGCACTCAGCATGGTAAGCATGCAACCACCTGGTAAGCGTGGTCTCCAACACACCAGGTGCTTACAGGGAAGGGACTAAGTCTTATTCATCTTTGTGCTTGAGATGTAAGACCACACATGTGTTGTCTGAATGAAAAAAGCAAACCCTGGTCACCCGTCTAAAGGTGTTTTACCACCATTAGGCTCTGAGGCAGTAGTAGCTTAATGAGTGAAAAGCCTGGGTTCTCAGTCTCCAACTCTGTGGGTCCCAGGCCCCATGGGCATCAAAATCATACACGGATCCTTGTCAAATTGCAAAAGCCAGAGTCCCATCTCAGGGTTAGAAGCAGGGTGGGAAGGGGATAGGGAATTCTGGTTAGCCAGTGGGGCCGGATGTGAGCCCTCACTTCAGGGCCAGCATTTTTAAATGAACCTGCCAGTCTGTGATAAAACAGCCTGCTGGCATGGACACTTGAGTTCCGCTCCTCCATGGCTCCAGTCAGAAACGTGACACAACTCTACAGGTGTAAACAGGGCAGGTGGGCGGGCGTGTCAGCCTGCACGTGAACCACACTTGCCAAGGTCAGCCATGTCTCCAGACTGCTGCCCCACAAGGAGGACGGCCCAGGGCTGCCAGGTGACCACAGAAGGCCCCGTGCTGCAGCTCCTTCGCCAAAGAACAGATCCTAAAAAACCACCTGTGGCCCCCACAAAGTCCTCCTCAGGGAAACGGGACCACCGTCAGCAGTGCTGGGACCCACAGGGGACACGTGCTCATGGAAGGCGGCCCTGGGCCTGAGCTGCACCCCAGGATCCACTGACGGTGTGCCTGCCCACCCACCCTGCCAGCGGGCACTGCGCCCTTGGCTTTCATCAGGGGCATGTGGGTGCCTTACGGAATTCCCAAGAATCTAACAAAGACAAGAGAACACTAATTCCACCACTTCGGTCCTTCTTTCTATTATGACTATCTTCTATGCTAGAAAAGAGCCTGAAAGCTCTGGATGCATTATATGTACTTCTGGGCTTCCCTGGTGGCTCAGACGGTAAAGCATCTGCCTGCAATGTGGGCGACCCGGGTTCAATCCCTGGGTCAGGAAGATCCCCTGGAGAAGGAAATGCAACCCACTTCAGTACTCTTGCCTGGAAACCCCATGGATGGAGGAGCCTGGTGGGCTACAGTCCATGGGGTCACAAAGAGTCGTACATGACTGAGCGAGTTTCACTTTCTTTCTGAGACTATACTCAGCAACACACACACACACACACACACACACACACCACCCTTACCCCCGCTGTATTGAACAGAGTTTCACTTTCTTTCTGAGACTATACTCAGCAACACACACACACACACACACACACGCACACCCCACCCTTACCCCCGCTGTGTTGAACAGGCGGTAGCGCCGGACCTTGGAGTCTGTGCCTCCCAGTAAACACAGACGACCTGGGAGCACATGCATTTACTCTCATGGGGCTACAGTCAGGGCCACGTGAAGGACAAAGACCCACTGTGAGACTCACAAGGAGAAGGTAAGAATCAAAGAATGAGGGGAGGATCCCGCTCACCCACACCCAGCAGACGCCCACCAGCCGTGACAACGGTTAACAGCAGCACAGGTGTCATCTACATTGAGCACAGATGACATCCACAGTTCTTCCAGACCTCAACAACTTACACCTGACATGCATGACTTCTCACAATGCTGAAAGGAAACTGGGACTCAAGGAGGTCAAGGAAGCTGTCCACGGAAGCAGGGCAGAAAGTGGCTGAGCTGGGGTGCAAACCCGAGTCTGCCTGACCCCAAAGCCCATTTGAGGTTGCCCTGCTGTCCGTCCATTCTAAAAATAGCTTACCTTGCCAAAGCCAAAGGCAGGCAAGTTTTAGATTTTTTAAACTCCATTTCAGAGGCGGATCGGTTACCCCTCCTTTGCTCTATAATTCTAGAACATGTGGCCAACAGTGAAGGGCAGGTCCTTTTAAACTACACACCGTTTTGTAACTATTTCAAAACCAGCGGTCAAGACGTGGGCAATTCTGTGTGGTTCTGCGAGGGTGTGGTGGCCACCAGCAGATGTCTGGGGCTGATGTCACCACTGCCACCCCCCCTGCCCCCGTTGAAACAGACAGGAACTCGGAGGCTACAGTCACCTCGGGAGCCTCGTGCTGCCTTCACAACACGCCTGGACCCTCACAGCTGCTCTGGGTGAGGGGGGAGAGGGGGTGTCAGTTTTCAGTCAAGACTATTAAGGGGCCCACAGGCCTTTTGTTCAATTAAACCTAATGACACTACATGGTACCAGCTGCAGCATCCCTTGTTATCTGCTGAGTGAAGTACGGTTCAGAGGGCCTAGATGATCTGCCCGAGATCACACAAGGAGGTGGGTCAGGGGTCAAGTCCATCCTCTATTCATGCAGGCTGCCCCAAGCCTGGGACAACCTTGGGAGAAAGGATGCTGCCTGCTCTCCAGGGGTGATCGACCAACCCGGCACAGATGAAAACAGCCAGCGAGGCCAGGAAGGACAGATGCACTTCCTTTCATTCCTCCTTCTGGGCCTTTTAACTGACCACCTGGTATAGGTCACTTTTTTTTTTAATAAAAATTCTTTCCCTTTTAAACCTTCAAAATAATGTGCTGATCCCAGCAACCCCGATGGTGATTAATGAGTGTTCTGGACCATCACTGTCACCATCACCTCATGTATTTATATTTAAAGCATTCTGATCCACCGCAATCACTATCTTCTGATGCGCAAAACTGTCCCAGCTTAGGTCAACGGGAACCTCTTCACACTGATCTAGTTGGGGTTTTTAAGACCAATTTCTATTCTTGCAAACACACTTAAAAAGCTTCTTGAAAAATGACCACAGCCTGTGCGTTTCTGGGTCTCCCTGAAACAGCTGGGCCTGGTGCCCACCAGCAGGACAGTAAACTCTTCACACATAACGTATTGTCTGTCTGGCCTACTGGTCCACATCACCCAAAGTTTGAGATGTTCCTACTAGAGAAAGTCGTTGAGCTGCTTTATTTTTCTTTTGCCAAAACTAAATTTAAAATAGGAACCTAAAATAAATGGCTTGGGAATCAAGTTTCTGGAAAGAGCCCAACCTGGGTCTCTCATCTCCTATTTAGAGCACTGTGAAGGCTGTCCCTCTCAGAAGAGCTCACTCCCCCACCTCCTCCTTGCTCAGCTGCAGCTTCCACTCTGGTTCTCATTCACGATTCAGGGCCAAGAAACTCCAATGCAGGAGGGGCTCGGGAGGATGAGAATGTGAATCCCTGAGACCACAGCAGATGAGACTCCAGCTCTCCCCCGGCCAGCAGCCCTCCCACTTCCTGCACCTCATTGCACCAAGGTCAGATCCTCCACCAATCCGTCAAAGAGGGTGCAATCAGAGACTCCTGCATGAAGAGTTGCCGTGAAGCCAGCAAGCAGGCACACACAGTATGTTTAGGGGTAAAAGTTGGGCCTTGCTGTGTGCCTTGTAGTTTACTTGATTATGTCAGTTTAAAAACTGATACCGAGGAGGAGGCCCAGTGCATGCCGTTCAAGCAAAATGTTGGATCCAAAAGGAAAAAAGGCAGCATTTTTACTCCCACTAGATGGACCACAGCATGTCGGGGAAGCCAATCGCCTGTCTAGTGTTACCAAAGGACAAGAAGGGTCTTGCAGCCAACTCACCTCCACCACATTCACACCTCTGGGAGTGTCTGCCCCTCGCTGGGCTGTGATAGTGTGACAGAGACACGTGTGACCTACGTTCTGGGACAGATGCACCAAGCCATGTGTGATGGCCTGCAACATCCTGGGACCAGGGGTTCACTGACATCAAGAAGGGGACGTTTGAGCTGGGGCTCCAGGTCAGGTAGGAATTTCAAGAGAGACGAGCAGGAACAGGAAGGTACTGACCCCAGGGGAATGGCCGAGAGGTCCTGTGTGAGCAGAGGCTGTGACCACTGTCCCATTCTGCAAGTGCCCGCCGGCACCCAACTCCTGACACAAGGCCATCTCAGGAGAGCACTGGCCTCACTGTCCCACCCACCCGGGGCCACTCCTGGGGTCTTGGCAGTCTGGAGGATCCTGAAAAGAAACCCAGGACAGAGACCCCCCTCTGCACAGACCAGGACACCAAAACTCAGAGAGGGTGCTGACTTGCTCAGCTTCACACAAGCTAGTTTGATGCAGCTAGAGAACTAGAACTCAGCTTTCCCAGTGCCCAGTACTTCCAAGTCCCCCCAAGCATGCAGGGAAACGTTTCTTCATTTGCTCATCACATAGTCACTCTTCCCGGCTCTAGGCAAACACGAGGACGTGCTATAATCCTGCAGGCCAAGCACACGCACCAGTGACCCAAAGTTCCAAGAGCCCTGACCAGAGAGAAATGGGGGTGGGGATGGGGGAAGGCAGCCTGACGGTCTCCCCTTGACTGGGACCCTCCAGCCCACCGGCCACTCACGGGTCAGGCGGAAGCGAACCCAAGCAGACACTGCACACACCCAGCATCCATGCAGACAGCTCCACTAAGGGTGCATTTTAGGAAAGAAATACATTCTCTACAGTCGTGGCTTTATAAAAACCCTACCTAGAGGATGATTAACATTCAAATGTGAGCCACAACTCTATCACCAGGAGAACCTGCACAATTCAACGGCAAGGGGGCCAGGCCACTTCCCCTCAAGCCGTGGGCCCTGCACGTCGCCTGGTTTCAGATCTGACTCTCGGCAAACAGCACATGGGAAAGCAGTTTCCCAGAGTCAAAGATAATCCCCTCTGCTTAACAGAATCTCAACCCTGTGAACACCCCAAGGGAGAAAACCATTTTTAGAACTTTCATTTCTGGAATCATCCCAGATAACAATCTTTCCATTCACAATTTGGTAATCTGCATGACAAGTTTTCCAAACGTGGTCTGTCATTCCCTCTCATTTCTAGAAACTTATCCTAAAGAAATAATCCAGCGCTTAGAGATGTATATAGGGAACCACTGATAAGCTGAAACTGCATGAAGCTCCAACGATATGGAAATGGTTAAGAGTATCTCTTATAAAATGGAATATTATGTAAGCTTTCAACATCATGATGTAGGAATATGGTCGGGATAGAATGCCAAGTTAAAAAAAGGCAGGACACAGAACTATATATTTCATCTCAATTTTTTTTAAATGCTATGTATTTCATCTCTATTTTTTTTAAATGTAAAACGTAGGCAAAAGGCTAAAAGGAAAGAACATCAAAATGCTAAGGTGGTGTTAAAAGAGCAGGTGCTCAGTACCTGGCAGCTTGTGCAAGCCAGGTGCTTCCCGGTGCATCGCTGTGTCCTCCTCGAGCGGGCATTTCTTGGAGGAGGGGACAGACTATGGGGGCCAGGTGGCAGTTCTGACTGGCCAGGGTCACAGCCTGGGAACCTCAGACTAGGAGTTCAGCCCAGCCCCTCCCATCTCAGAGAGGCGGGCATGCACCGGACCCTGACTTTGATCCACTGCTTTTCTGGATTTTTTTTAATGCTCTAAACTAAGCTCATATTATCTTTATCATCAGATAACAATGCAAGGAATAAATAAAAGAGAGAAATCGTACATGCCAGCTACAACGGCTCACTGACCCTGGCTCTCTGTGCCTCTGAGACGACCAGAATCCATCTTTCTGTACCAGCTTCTCCTGGACCAGCTGACATGACAAACGCAGCCTCTGCAAGCTGGCCTGAGTACCTGCATCGTCTCTGATGAGCCACAAGCACCTGCCACCAAGAGGGTTTGGTGAGAACGCCTGTCCTCTCCCACAAGCTGTCTGGGTCCCGCTCAAGCCAGGCGCACAGCCATCTGGAGAGACGGCCTCGCCCCTGGGTCTTACCACTTCCTCTGCTCTCTCCAACACGCCGGGCCCCTCCTACTTTCAAAACTTCACAGGGAACTGATTTCCATCAAGACTTCCCTGGAGTGTCCCCTCTGACGTTATGGAGACCTTTGGATGTCACTGCTGCGGATGTCTGGCACAGAAAGCCAATAATCAGTTCAGAAGGTCACGGTGTGAGCTATTAAAATGTGTCAACTGTTGTCTGTGATCACCTGAAATCTTTTGATCCTGCCCTATATTAATGACGACAAAAATGACACCTGGGGGGACTTCCCTGGTGGACCAGCGGAAGGGTCAGTTCAATTCCTAGTTGGGGAACTACGATCCCGCATGATGAGTGGTGCAGTTAAATAAACAGATAAATAAAGATTAAAAAATGACACTTGGAGTCTGTGCAACTAACTGAACACAACCCCAGTCACTTTTGTATAACACTCGTGCAGCAGCACACCCGGGGTGGGGGAGGTGGGGAGGGGCGAGAAATCGAGACCTATCTACCGGATGTTGTTGTTCAGTCTCTCTTTGCATGTCCGACTCTGCAACCCCATGGACTGCAGCTCGCCAGGCTTCCCTGTCCTTCACCATCTCCCGGAGCTTGTTCAAACTCACGTCCATTGAGTCCATGATGCCATTCAACCATCTCATCCTCTGTCATCCCCTTCTCCTCCTGCCTTCAATCTTTCCCAGCCTCAGGGTCTTTTCTAATGAGTTGGCTCTTCGCATCAGGTGGCCAAACTATTGGAGCTTCAGCTTCAGCTCCTTCCAATGAATATTCAGGGTTGATTTCCTTTAGGACTGACGGGTTTGATCCCCTTGCAGTCCAAGGGACTGGATGACGTACAATAAAAATCAGTAGAACATTGTAGATTATCTCTTCAGGAAAAGGTATCCTGACATAATTTTTCATACAAATTTTGGGATGCACGGACCCTTTAGGTCTGTTCATAGAACTAACACACCAGGTAAAAAAGCCCTAGCCTAGATCAGCATAAATTCCCTACCCCCAAAATACGACCATGTTAATCATATTTAATTATGTGTGATCATACCTGATTACGTACAAACCACACATGATTCATGTTAATACCTGGGACATTAAGTCACAGATCTTAGCCTTCCTTCAGACGTGCTATCCTTCCATGATTAATATGTTGATCACAGTTGCTGGGATTCCACAAATTAGCCATCTAAATTCCAGTCACTGTTCTTAACCAGCAGAGAAGAGACAACCAGGAGCTCAGAGCCTCGCCCCTGGAAGACACCTCAAGGTCTTCACATCCACAACTCCAGCTCCCCCTTAAACTGCCCTAGAGACACCGGGCCACCCACCAGCCTTCTCTCTGCTGGAGCCCTTTCGACAACCAGCTCAGCCCGGGGCTGACCTCCCCAGCTAACTTCTCTCTCAGACCTGAGTCAAAACCTGCTGTCTTGAAACTACCCCAGAAAGGAGCAAGGAATCCTCTCACTTCCTCATTCCAAGAAAGCCTTCAGATGCACCCTCTGCTCCCCGCATATGGGCCCCTGCAAGTGAAGACGTCCCAGGTCCTTCTCACGTCACCCCCACCACCACCACCACCACGGGGTTCCAGCTCTCATGTGGGTCTCCTCTTAGAGAGTTGCTCTAACAACTCAACAGTGGGGCCACTACCTACACACTTCCCAAAGGTCACTTGTGCTCACCTCTGGCACGCCGGTCACATGCGGGCTCACAGTGAACGTGTGACCAACCAGACCACCAGGAGGTTTTTCATCAGAGCTGCTCCGGCTCAGCCAGATGAGGTCTAGGACGCCCCCATGGCATGACCGCCCCTGTAATGCCCCTGTTGACCCCTGGCACCTCATCACCCCTGTGCCCCAGGCGGTGTCTCCAGGTTGCCATGGTTACAGGAGAGCCTGGGAAGCAGACCTGGTTTTGAATCTAGCTCCTGTAACTGCCAGCTGGACGGCCCTGGGTCAGTCACTCCCCTACGGCTCAGGGACCTCATCCACAATGGAGTTACTGATGGGACCTAACTCACAGTGTAAGGATTCACTGTATTTATTCAGAAGAGGGTTTGGCCTATAAAGGACACTTTATATGAGTGTCAGACCATTATTGTTTCCATTCTTAAATTTATAAAAGTACTTCAACAGATGTACTTTCTTCACTTTATCATCAGGTGTTACAATCCATTCTTTTTTTAATCACAAATAATGGTATACACATATTTTGTAGCCTCAGTTTTATTGTCTGAAAGTTTCACCATAAGCATTTTTCTTCACATTGCTATATAACCATTATTCCACCAAGGAGCTATATTCTGACTTAGTTATAGGAGGTTTTCAGTTTTTCACTTTGATAATGCAAGTAGCATCTTTGTGCCTTTCCCCAAAAATGATTTTATTTTTCTTGATGTAGTTGTTGTTCAGTCACGAAGTTGTGTCTGACTCTTTGTGACTCCATGGACTGCAGCACACCAGGCTTCCCTGTCCTTCACTATCTCCCGGAGTTTGCTCAAACCCACGTTCACTGACTCACTGATGCTATCTAACCGTCTCATCCTCTGCCACCCTTCTCTCCTTTTGTCTTCAATCTTTCCCAGTATCAGGGTCTTTTCCAATGAGTCAGTGCTTCCCTTTCCTCTGGATATGCATGGCCAAATTTCTTTCTACAAACTCCATGCTCCAGTTCTCAATACTGCACAAAGTAACAGAATACCAGTTTCACCTCATTCTTGACAAACACTGAGGATTATAATTTATTTTCTCATGTAACAGGCGGAAAATCATGCCAGATATAGTACCTGCTTAATGCACATTACATTTCACTTCCTAAATAATTACATATATTTTTGAATTGTTCTATCCTAATTATGATATGGTGATAGAAATAATTCTCTGTGTTAACAGCCACATTCTCTTTAGCATTGCAAATAACAGGGAGAAACAAAGTTGAACTCTCATTTTCTTTTGTAGGTAGTAGATGATAAGGGTTTGAAGAAAAATTAGCGTTTCTTTCTTTGTATTTTTCATTTCAAGGATGTGCCAATTTCTCTAGGATGTTCAGACTAAGGGTAAAGAAGGAATATCTCACTCTTGGTAAAAATAGCTCCATCAAGCTTTTAAGCTAGAGTAATTCTAGAGAAGTGAAAATGAAAATCTTTTGTTGCTTCCTTTTCAATAAAGATGAATTTTCCACCCACAGATATGTCAAACAGCTGAAAAATGGTGGCGTCAACTTCCCAGGGGGAAAAAAAGCACCTAAGAGCTGAGAAAGAAATTGTGAAAGTCTAGACCACGAAACGATTAGAATAAATATGAACTGTTGTTTTGTTTTTTTTTTAAGAAGTCAGATAGCAGTCTATTGTAGGTGGGAAAAATTACTGTGGAAACAGTTTCTCAACAAATCATCATAGTAACTGCTTTTGCAAACCTGTACACAAGACAATCTAGAAAATACATCTAGCTGTGTTGTTATCCTTTTGGAAATTGGGAATAAACATAATACATTTGTTATTGTGCAAAAAAATTATTGTTTTGCATACATGGGGACATGGTCCAATGTTTAAAGTGGGGATGGGGCATATTCTCAAGACCAGCAGCTTCAGCATCACCTGGGAACTCATTCAGGTGGAAAATACTCAGGCCCCATCCTGGACCTACTGAGCTCAGAAGCTCCTGAAGGCAGAGACCAGCAGCCTGGGCTTTTTAATAAGACCTGCAAGAGCACTTTCATATGTCAGAACCACTGCCCTGAAACAGGGGCAGACAGAAATATTAAAAACTTTTGCAGGCCAAGAGGCAATCCTGAGGTTACTGGGTAGATATGCACTCAGTGCTAAAAACTATTCTTTGCTCACAGGCTGTAAATAACACAGTTGGTTGCTCCAAGACATCTCAACTGCCTCCCCTTCTACATACACAAATCTATATAAATCCTGTTTACGGCTAAAACCACAAGCTTAAACTCTACTCAATGCTCTGCAGTGACCTAAATGGGAAGGAAATCCAAAAAAGAGGGGATATATGTATACATATGACCCAGGTCTCCCACGTGGTGGGCAGATTCTTTACCACCCGAGCCACCTGGGAAGCCCTTATTAATTAAACCCACGTTCATTTCAAGGAAGCAACCTGTCGATCTAAATTTCCCAGTCACTCTGCTGTACGGCAAAAACTGATATGGGATGTAAAGCAACTATACCCCAATTTTAAAAAAGGATTTTAGAAAAGTAGGATTATAAGTTTATCTCTCCTGCACTAAGAGGACAGTGTAAGAACCTATAGGAAAACCATAACAATATACAAACGAGTATTACCAGCACATACTGCGTATCTGCCAGCCTCCATGCTGGCCACTGCAAGGAACACACAAGAAGTACATTTGCACCTGCCTCACTGTTTGTGTCCAGAACCACGTCTCTCACTTTTCCGTGTTACCTCAGCTCACTGTCACTAACAGGCCTATGAAATATTAACATTCTCATTTTACAAGTGCGGCAAGGCAACTGAGGCTCAGAATAGTAAACGACACTCCCGGTGACTTTCTGAGAGGCACCACCCACTTGGCCTTCAGGATTCTGATACCCATTAAACCACACTGCCTCTCAGAATGGGTCAGGGACCTCAGGGCTTGTCATCTAATTGGAGGGCAAAGATCAAGAGACATAAAACTCTTAGGGAACAATAAACAGCAAGATTTAAAGAGTGAACAGAGTCTGCATATTAGAGTCTCTTTCAGTTTTGACCTCAAAACTCACAATTCAGAGAAGCGTGGTCAGCAGAACACTGTTTTCTCCCCCACAAAGACATCCACCTCCTAATCCTTGGAGAGGGGGGCGGTGGGGTGTGCTGCCATCTGAGGTTGCAGATGGAGTTGTTAATCAGCTCAGCTGAGCAGGGAGGCTTATCCGGGATCATCCTGGTGGGCTCCCCCAGCGTAATCACAGGACGAGGGAAGAGGCAGTGTTGCCGGGGACTGAGTCATGAGCCGCTCCCCCACCCCCAAAGCCAGAACCCCCAGTTTGATGATACTCGGGGGCCAGTCCTTTGGGAAGTGATTAGGTTTAGATGTGGTCAGGGGGACAGGGCCTCAAGATGGGATTAGTGTCCTTATACTAATAAAAAGAGACACCAGAGAGCCCACCAGCTCTAGCACGCCTACACTCTCCATCTCTCTCTCCACCACATGCGGAGATGACCATGTGCAAGCCAGGAAGGGAGCCTTCACGAGAACATGAGCACATTGGCACCCTGACTTTGGCCTTCCAGGCTCCAGAATTGTGAGACAAATGTCTGAGGTTTAAGCCCCCCAGCTGGTGGCACTGTTATGGCAGCCCCGGGCAGATGCAGACAGTGATGGAGTGTGAGAAAGCCTGCACCAGCCGTGGCTGGCTCTGAAGATGGAAGGAAGCCACGAGCGGAGGATCGCAGGGGCCTCTAAAAGCCGGAAAGGGTAGGGAAACCTCCCTGCCTTCGGGAAAGAAGCCAGCTCACACCGTGATTTCAGCCTGGTGAGATCAGCTTGGACTCCTGATCTCCAGAGCTGGAAGATAAATCATTGTCATTTTAAGGCACCCTGTGGTAATTACAGCAGCCGCGGGATACTAATACAAAAGAGTGAAAGGAGGCCAGTACCGTGTCAGGTCCCGGCTGGATGGGGAAGGCTGGGCAGGCCTGGGACAGGAGAGCGTGTGGACAGACCAGGAGCAGGGCCACTCGGGACACAGTGTGCTAGGACGCAGACATGGAGATGACACGCTCCTGCAGCAGGAGGCACCGGCCAGCCTGGGAGAGCCCTCAGGTCGGATGGGGCCGACCCACCACCAACCATGAAACTTGGCAGAGAAGTTCCTCTGGCACATAAACTAAGGAACATGAGATAGGAAAAAGTATACAGCAGTGTGAGGCATAAATACTAAATTATCTTCACTGTTCTTCTAATAGTACATAAAATGAGCATTCTTCCTATCTGCCTAAGGAAATCAACTCTGAAAATTCATTGGAAGGATAGATGTTGAAGTTCCAATATTTTGGCCACCTGATGCAAAGAGCCGACTTGCTAGAAAAGATCCTGATGCTGGGAAAGATTGAGGGCAGGAGAAGGGGATGACAGAGGATGAGATGGTTGGATGACATCATCGACTCAATGGACATGAATTTGAGCAGACTCCAGGAGACAGTGAAGGACAGGGAAGCCTGGCGTGCTGCAGTTCATGGGGTCACGAAGAGTTGGACAGGGCTTAGTGACTGAACAACAAGAATGATCAAACCACTATGGTGACTTCTCCTGGAACTGTCTTCAGAGCCAGAAGGACGGTAGTTACAACGCTCCTAACCAATTCATCGCTAGCAGCTCAAACCCTTACTAAATCTGCCTGGCTTACTTCTGACATCTAGTTCTAAAACGGTTTAATCTATCCTTAAATCCCCCCACTAAATATAATCAAGAAAATGTGCTAGAGAAGAGATCCAAAATGCTATGAACCATGTCAGCAGCTCACATGAGAAGGTACAGGGTTTCCTCGGGTGACTGAAGGAGACAACACTTGCTCTGAAATAAAGATTCCAGGATCAGTACTCTGGCTTAAAAAAAAAAAAAAAAAAATTGAGACTCACAGCCTTATAATAACTCAAACTTGGCATGATGTAAAGATGGGTAAAAGGCGACAAAAATAGAGGCCCCCCTCCCCGCAAGGTCAGGCAGACGGTCAGCCTGCTCTGCGCAGTGCTTCAGAAAGAACAGGCTGGTGCCCAGAATGCCATGTCAAAATTCCAGGCAAACGCCTCAACCTCCTGAAGCCTCAGTTTCCCCTCCGACCAAGTGGCAGAATGCCATTTCAAGCAGCTGGAAGAGCGTGTGCTGAGGAAAGAGGACACAAAGTGTGGCACGTGGGGGCACACGGAGAGCTGCATGTGCACAAAGAAGGGCGCGGAGAGGCGGGAGGGACTCTGCACAGGTATCCAGGGCCCAGGGGATGCCAGGAGCTGGGATCGCGTCTGGTCTCCTGCCGTGTTGACTAGGCTGAGGCTCGAGGTAGGGGCAGGTCCAGGGAGATGGCAGGAGTTTCATAGGCAAATGAATTTGGAAAAGGTTAAGACCAGTTCTCCCTCACAATCCACTCTAGCATGTTACCCTTTTTGGCTAGTTTTGCAGGAAGAGAAACCTGTCACCCACGCTCTGGTCCAATTTCCCTAAAATTTTTGGAGTCCACAGAAGCGTGTCCTTCCTCATTTCTCTCAAGGTTTGGAACTTCACGAACATCAATGTGGACAAACAAGAGACACTGCAGAGTTCTGAGCACAGAAGCGACATCACCAAGTCGTGTTTTAGAAAATGACTCTGGGGGGGGGGGGGGGGAGGTACAGAAATGAGGTTTAAGGCATGTGTTCCGCAGTACAGGTCAGAAAGGTGGATCAGCCACCAGTGGTGTTCAATTCATACAGGCAGCTTCCGGACGCCAAAGTGCACACACCTTCCCCTCCTAATGCTTGTTTGCTGAAAAGCTGCCCTGACGGGCCCCAGGCCAGCCTCAGGAGCCACGGGAAATCCTTTCTCAAGGCGGGCAGCGGCCACACAGACAATGTGTGCACGTGACTTCGTATTACTTTTGATCAGAACAAGTTCTCAACACAGGACTTCAAGTTCATTTTTGAACCTAATCAGACTATGAAATATCCCTTTTACACAAGCTTTAAATGATTAACTCAAACGTTTATAAGTGAACACAATAAAAAAAATCTCTTAAGATACTTTTTGTAATCTGCTGTTTGTCAGAGAAATTGACGTCCATCTCTTAGTGGTTTCTTGATGTCTGGAAGACAGCCTGCCAGGGTCAACAGTGACAGCCTTGCAGCAGAGGAGCCACTGATCACAGCCCTGCTGGCAGGAGGCTGAGCTCCAGAAGCATCCAGAGAACACCTGCAACCTTTGCCCTCAGCGTCCTCTTTGTAAAATGAGGACCACGTGTTGCAAAGATGAGTATGAAGGTGTAGAACACCCAAGGTACACAGAAACATTCAAAAACATAAGACAATCATTATTCTGTCTACCCCCAACTTTAACCAGGAAAAATGCTTTTTTCAGGAGTGATCACCTTTTTAGATATTGAAGAACCCTTGTTTCAGCAAATGTCAGGGCTCTAGTAAGGGAGGAAGCTTTATACTCTTGTTTTTGACGTTTACTTTTAAATAGAAAAAAAATTAATAAAAATTTCCCAACATGTTTACTTCCAGTTAGGTGTTAGTCACTGAAAACACCACTTCCTTCTTCCATAAAATCAGGGGTTGTCAGGTAATCAGTTAATATCCTCGTATTGGCAAGCTAAGCATGGTGGTGGTTTTGTTTTTCTTTTGTTGCTTGTTTTTAAAAAGCTGTAGAGGATAAACAACAAGGTCCCACTGGATAGCACAGGGAAAAACTATACTCAATATCCTGTGATAAACCATAATGGAAAAAAAACATGGAAAAGTATGTGTATATATGTATACCTGAATCACTTTGCTGCATAGAATTTAACACAACATTGTTAATCAACTGTACTTCAATAAAATAAATTTAAAAAGACAGCTGTAGAGGACTGTGGGGATCTAGACGGGGGTTTCTCAGGTTTGCATTACTGACATTTGGGACCAGATAACTCTTTGCTGGGGGCTGCCCTGTGTGTCACAAGACCTTCAGCAGCATCCCTGGCCTCTAACATTAGGTACCAAGAGTGAGTGTGCATGCACGAAACACATACACACACACATTCTTCAGTTGTCAATGTGTGTGTGTGTTGTGTTGATGGTGGCAAACCACTTCGGCTGAGAACCACTGATCTGCACCCGAATCTAAATGCACTATTTCAGAGACAAGGAAGCCAGGGCTAAAAGATGCTGAGTGCTTGCTCCAGGGCACAGCAGCCCCATGCCACAAACTCCGGGCCCAAAAAGCTTTCCAATATAGTGGGGGGGCGGAGGCGGGGGGGGGACCAGCTCAGCAGGGAACCTAACTCCCAGCTCTTCTTGGCTTTCCTAAATTTATTTCACATTCATTTGGCACTTGTCACAAACAATTAACACCTGTCTAATCATCTTAACATCAATATAATTACAACATATAAAGTATGCAAAATAAAGGGAGGAGAAATATCTATAAAGTCAAAACTCTGCAACATTCATCTTTAGCCTATTTTCCTCAACAAATATTTTCCCTATGGATAAGCTTTCCTCCCCATCTTGGTAAGTTTTTAATTTTCTCTTTATCCTTGATGTCATGACAGGAGGACAAGTCTTGAGATATGCACACATATCCACCCATACATATATGTACATGTGGATATTAGTACACACACATTTATATAAAACTTATTTCCCTGAGAATTTAGTGGACTCTCTAAATCTGAGATCTGAAATCTTTCTTTAGTTCCAGGGACTTTTTTTCACCTATCAATTAAAAAAAATCCCCCTCTTTCTACTCTCTTTTCCCTCTTCTGGAGTTCCTTTTAGGTGGATGCTAATATTGACTCCTTTGAATCTATTTTCGTTGGCTCTTAATTTTTACTTCACAGTGTCCATCTGTTCAGCTCCTTGTGTTCACATAACATGGGGCCCCACTAATTCCGTCTTCCTATGTGTGTAGCTTGCCATTTATCAAATTTTAGTTTTCATTTCAACAAGTTGTTTTAAAAAAACAAAACTTCCAAGTCTTTTACCGGTTCTTTTTCACTAGTACTTGCCCATTTCAAAAATTTAATAACCTCCCTAGCCCCTTGAAGAATCCAAATCATTCATTCTTACTGAAAAGTCTTGCTTTGATTGCCTTATTAAATCTGTTTCGTCAAATATGAGTTTTTCAGCTTCTCTTCAACTGTTAGGCTATTCTTGATACTATCTGAGTAAGTTAGATTTTCATTTTGATGAAGTCAATCCATTCTTTTTCTTCTTTGTTTATAGCTTTCTTTGCCCTACCCAAGAAACTTTTGCCTACCCCAGGGTGCAAAGATATCCTCCTGTGTTCTTCAGGAAATTTTTAGGTTTAGCTTTTATATTTAAGTCTGTGATCCATTTCAAATTAATATTTTGTGTAAGCGATGGGAGAGGGTCATGGCTCCCTTGTTCCCATGTAGATATTCGGCTGTTTCGGCAGCATTTGTTAAATTTTAGAATCAGCTTGTCAGTTCCCCTGCTGACGTTTTGATTAGGATTGTGTTGAACAGTAACATCAATTTGGGAAGCAATGACATCTTAACAATATTGTCTTCCAACCCCCCACACACACCATATACCTCTTTCTGTCAGCAGCATTTTGTAGTTTTCAATGTCAGTTTCTTAGTATCTTTTGTTAAATCTGTTCCTAAATATACTTGGCTATTCTCAACTGCAGTATCATCTTTGCAGCTGAAATCTACTATTCTTCACTGTCTTGGTCTGCACCGCCCTCACTGGAGGAGAGACAGAGCAGCTAATAGAGTTGTGCTCACACGACAGGGGACTCTTTTTTAATGTTTTTATGGCAGTGTATACATGTCCATCCCAAACTCCCTGTCTCTTTCCCCCATCTGCCCGCTATGGAAACCATAAGTTTGTTCTCTGAGTCTGTGAGTCTGTTTTACAGGTGACTCTTGAATAAGGCGGGGATTAATCAGGGTATAATTTATAGCCAGCCCTCTATACCTGTGGTTCCTCCATATCCTCAGATTCAACCAACCATGGATCTTATTCGAATCTGCTACTGAAAAATATCCACGTGTAGGTGGACCTGCGCAGTTCAAACCAGCATTGTGCAAGGGTCACCTGCATTTGAGCTTGGGGACAGGGCTGTTACGTGGTGCCCGCGTGGATCACCTGTATTTGAGCTAGGGGACGGGGGTGTCACGTGGGGCCCATGAGGGTCACCTGCACTTGAGCTGGGGGATGGGGGTGTCACGTGGGCCCTGCGCTTCCAGAAGGTCTCACAGCCCTCCTCCTGACACCACACCACCAGCAGCACTCCCTGCCCTCTGCTCCAGTCACTGTCTTCCCTGAAGGGAGGGACCACGACGGTGACGGGCACAACGTGGTGCTCCCAGGGGCATAGCCCGGGCCCCTCCCCTCCCAGGCCAGTGCCTATAGGCACCCCCGGGGCACCTGCCACCCTCAGCAGGTGTTTGTCTCCCACCAGCCAGCCCTTCTCTCTGCCCACCATCAGCCCTGCTCCAACCTTCTCAGGATTCCTCACAACTGCTGGTCCCCAGAGGCTGCCATCTTCTTTCTGAGCCTAACTTCACAGTCGCTTAATGACTTAAAAGACATTTTCTATCATTTGTAAAGTCCTGTGCATGTAGCAAACCTGCCACATACGTGCAGCCTGTCACTTTTAGGTCAAAAGTTCCATGTTTTGTTTTGTTTTTTTTAACATATAATGAAGTCTAGATTAAATATTACTACAATCAAATTAGTTGATTGTGCTTTTCTATTTATTTTCTTTCCAGACAAGACAGGTAAGAGAGAAAATGGAAAGGGCATCTGGAGTAATTAACAAACAGCAGAAACCAAACTACAGAGGCAGAAGTGAGTCCATCCCCTAACCAGTCTGACAAAGCTGTTCACACAGGGCGATCACGGGAAACTCAACTGCACTTCAGAAGACAGGAAACACACACGCTCCTAAGAATGACACATCCCAGCTCACCTCTCTCTCTAATTTGTACACCCAGAAAAAGAAGTCCGGTTGATTAGTCACTCACAGTAATTAACATTATGATATCCGGACTGAGAATACAAAATTGTCCACAAAGAAGACTAGGAAAGAACGCATACTCACCCAGCCCGGAGATATTTATTGCTTTCACGGATTTCTTCATTTTGTAGAGAACCATCCGGTCCACGTCCAAGGCCTAAAATACAGAGAATGTACTCATTAACACGCGCTTGAGCTTAGATCACAGCTACAGAGAAGAGCCACACGAGAGCCACGGGGAGGCTGGTCTGGGGCCACCTCCCTGGGACCAGGGCTCAGTGTGGTAGGGAAGCAGGTGGTCCCTAAAAGCCACCGTCTTTCCATGCCCTCATCCATCTGAAGGCTCTGAGTTGTCTCTGATCGCTGTGCCCGCTGGATACTGGCCTCCCACAGTGTAGCAAGTCAACCTGGACCAACTCTGCTTCCACCAACCCTCAGTTTATCCCTGTGAATGAGCCAGGCCCGGGGACGTTCCAGCCTGCCAGGGCCTGGACCACCCACCACACCATAGGTGTGTTCAGCTGTTACGATGCCTGGCACGTAGTAAGGGCTCAAATAAAATTTGTTCAATGGCTAATCATACCTGGAGTTTTAATCACAAAAGACACAGGGGTAAAATGTCCCTTTATCCCAATGAAGAGCAAGGGGTGTCACTTTTTGTTGTGATGGGAGGGAAAAAGCATTTGTAAACCGGGACAGGGACACCAAACACATGGCTTTTGTGAAGACTAAATGCACACCTGCAGGGAAGTAGCTAGCCTAATGTCTGGTATACAGTAGATAATCAATAACAGTACTTGTTACTCATTTTGAGTTTGATCAAAAAAGTACAATGACAGATCATCTTACACAGAGCACACCTCTCCCCGGAGAGACAGATTCTGGACATCCGGCCTTCCTGAATCTCCTCTTGAATCCATTTTCAACGTGAGCTCAGTTGCTCAGCTGTGTCTGACTACTGTGACTCCATGGACTTGAGCCCGCCAGGCTCCTCAGTCCATAGGATTCTTCAGGCAAGAGTGGGTAGCCATTCCCTTCTTCAGGGGATCTTCCTGATCCAGGGACTGAGCCCACATCTCCTGCTTGGCAGGTGGATTCTTTACCACTGAGCCACCAGGGAAGCCCTTTTCAATACCTGCTTCGTAAGTCCTAGTTCTAACGCAGCAATGACTATTTTTTGCTGGACGCTAAAAACAGATGTGACTGCTGCTGACCATTTTACACAGAAAAATGATCACAAGGCACCAGATATTTGACAGAGTGGTTAAATACAAAGAAAGGATGCAATAAAAAAGCAATGTTTTCCAATATTTTGTAGAAAAGAGTAGGTAGGGACTAACATAAGACAGTAAACATAATTATAGAGAATTAGCTTTTATTTTCCTAGGAGGTCATCTCTAATCCATTCCTGACTTTCCCTTGAGATATAAAAAGATATTTGGAAATAGCAAATAACCCATGAAAATAACTACTGAACTATCTTTCTCACAAAATCTCACCAATTTTTACTGCCCACGCATGCACCGACTCCCAGAGTCCCCAGGGCCAGCAAGAAGACAGGGTTTACTCAGGGCTATGTCAGAAACACTACTTCCTGAAGCTTGGACAATGATGTGTCAGAGAACACGGCACCCACATACAAAGACACAAGTTCAACACAGGCATTAAAAGCTCCGGAATCCCCACATAAGGGGCTCCTACTGAAAAACACATCTGTTCTACTCAACGTCTCGCCTAGTCTCTGGAGAGAATTTGGTCCTGTCCAGACTTTGGAATCACTAGCAAAGAATCTGTTGTGCCTGCATGCTCAGTCGCATCCAGCTCTTTGCAATCCCAGGGACTGTAGCCTGCCAGGCTCCTGTGTCCATGGGATTCTCCAGGTAAGAATACTGGAGTGGGTTGCCATGCCGTCCTCCGGGGGATCTTCCCCCCCAGGGAGGGAACTTGTGTCTCCTGCCTTGGCAGGTGGATTCTTTACCACTGCGCTGTGTAGCAAAGTGTGTGGAAGAGTCTGACTTGCATTCAAATAATAAAACCTACTCCTCTTTCTAAAGCTTCCCACAGACAGCAGAAGACATCAACAGCAACCTGGTCAGACTATATGGAAACACTGTAAGTCAGCCAGTATTCATATTAAGCCCCTCCTGTGCGGTAGGAGGTGTGAAGGTTGAAAACATTCTGCACAGAAGAGAGAAACTCACAAGAGTTGGAGGGACCACTCCCTGCCCAGGAGGTCCTAGGACAACCTCTCAGCTCTTTGGCAGAGCTTGATGAACCTGCACCCTGATCTTCTGTTACAATGAATTAATGAAGCTCCCATTAACCTGCTACCTTCTCTTGGCTTCCAAGTACTGTACACCTCCTTCCCCCACCACCCAGAACACTCCCCCTTCCTCCTCGTGACCCTCAGCTCCCACACTGAATTTGGTTTGATTGGTTTAGAGGTACCGCTTCCTCCTCAAAGTCTTTTTGGATGGGTCATCTGGGTGCTCCTCACAGCTTCTCCTACCAAGTTCTATGCTTAAGAACTGACTCATTGGAAAAGACCCTGATGCTGGGAAAGATTGAAGGTGGGAGGAGAAGGGGACGACAGAGGATGAGATGGATGGCATCACCAACTCAATGAACATGAGTTTGAGCAAGGTCTGGGAGTTGGTGATGGACAGGGAGGCCTGGCATGCTGCAGTCTGTAGGGTCACAAAGAGTCAGACGTGACTAAGCGACTGAACTGAAGATTTACTGAGCACCTATCACGAGCTGAATATGAGCTATATTATATAGATACGATGGTACACAAAACAGGACCTGCCCCTGCCTTCATGGAGTTTATAATCTAGCAACTCATTGCCTGAAATAAACACAAATTAACTGTGACCACAGCCAGGGGTCCAGGACTGAGCTTGACCTGCTTTTCTACTTGTCCAGCTCTGCCTCGAGATGGATGCCACCTCGTAGGGTACCTACCCGGCCCAAGTGTCTGCTGAGCATGGAAATGTGGCTCATGGCACACCTTAAAGTGATGCTGTTTTGGACATACTAGGTTAAGTAAAATATAAATAAAACTAATTTTACTGTTTCTTTTTACCTTCCTAATGTTCTCTTCTAAGGACAGACAAGGGGCAGCCACTGAAGTCTTCTTGGCAGAGGGCAGAGGGAAGGAGAAGGTCATGCGAACCCAGTGAGAACATGGATCTGGGCCAGTAGGGAAGTGGATTCAGGGAAAGCCCACCCAAAGGTGGGGGACCGGCTGGGCCCTACAGAGGGAAGGTCGAGGCAGGGCAGCAGACATGCTGGAAAGGTCTGGGAGTGGCCACCAAGATCTACTCTCAACCAGGCTTCAACTCTCCAGCTCCTGGTCCTCCAAGAGAGTAATTTGTCCACGGGGCTTCGGCTCGATCACGCTGAGAAAAATGGGAACTTCAGTGTGGAAAGCAGACGGCAGAGGAAACACGCTTTATCACAAGGTTAAACTCTGACACTCTCCTCCCAGGTTATACTGCGGGACACACCCCTCCCTGATCATTCAAAGGCTTGTAAAAATATGCCGCCCCATGGAATCCTCGCCTTGTCATTAAAGGGCCATGCTGTTTCCTGAACTCAGGAAAGAGCAGATAAGCAGTAACGGCTGCTTTTCCAGTCTGTTAAGAAGAGCCTGGAAGTAAAGGTAAGGTGGGCGGTAGAGGTAATTTTTTATTAAAATTACAAGAGGGAAATGCAATCACCGCCCCACGCAAAAACACACCCCTCATTATGGTGCATATTTACAGATAATTAAGGTTGAACTTGGTCAGAAGTTCAAGTGATGAAGACTTGAGTGCTGGAAAAAGTCTCTGTCATTTATATATAAAAACAGCACAGGAATCTTAGAACAAAAATAATAAAAATTTGAGAGTTTCAAGGAACGAAAAGCTTCTACCAACTGGGCTGAGATTTCTAACCAGATCACACCCTCACCCACACCCTGCCCTTTCTAAAATCTACCCGAGTTCAGGAAAAGAGAAAAAAAAAGCTGTAATTACAACCAGAATTTGCATGTAAAAACTATAAACAAGCAAAAATCTAATAGACAATACCGCCCTAAGCAGGCACCATGCAACAGCCTATGTCTGGCCAAAGCTCATTAATTCTGAGGAGCCGGACCACAGCTGACCTTTAGTTTATAAAGCAAATTTCACAGAGTAAATTTATCACATAAACAAGGCTGTGGGGATGTGTCTCAGATATTTCAGAGGAAAATAAACAACTGTCTACAACCACTTTTAAGGCCTCTCTTTTGATCCCCTAAACTGTTGTATTAATAGCCACAGTTCTTATTTATTCACGGAAGCAGCTCTCCTCTGAGTCCACGGCTGGTCCAGGGCTGTGTGCAGCGTGGGAAAGGACATCTTCCCGGGAGGACGCACACACTTCTTTTCAGACCCGAGCTGTCCAGGACGGCAGCCACTAGCCACAGACGAATATTTAGAGTAAAATTACAGAGTCAGCTCCTCAGCCTCGTTCCCTTTCCTCTGGAGCTCCGGTCGTGGACCCGAGACCATTTCCAAGCAGGTGGCCCTGGATGCTTCTCCTCTTCTCTGCCAGTCCCTCTGTGGGCCAACCTCCAGGGCGGCCCCATAAAACACTGGGAGCACTTAGGGGCCCACGCCCTCTTCCCTCGGTGAGCTTGGCACCCACATCACCACGTGACACACCTGTCTCCCCTGTTCCCAGGGCGCCACGGGGACCTCCATTCTGACACAAAGGCA
Organism: Dama dama; assembly: GCF_033118175.1. Lineage (NCBI taxonomy): Eukaryota > Metazoa > Chordata > Mammalia > Artiodactyla > Cervidae > Dama > Dama dama. Next base: position 18,328,035 of record NC_083691.1, on the reverse strand, counting down.
TCCTGGTCCTGATGCTGGATTGTGGGACCACACCTCCAGTCGTCTAAAGCGAGCCTCAGGCATCCGGGGCCGACAGGCATGTCTGCCCCTCAGTCTGTTTACAGGCGGCCTTGAGCCAAGGATCTGTCCAATCTATGTGATGATGGGGTGATGGGGGATAGTCACTCTAAACCCCCATTGAAAGAAAGGTTCGTACATCAACTATACTTCAATTAAATAAATGAATAAGAAAAAAAAAGAAAGCGAGAGAGAGACACGTCATTCCTCCCAGAAGGAATTCCACTCTTCTCGTTAGCAGACCTGCATTACCAAAAAACCATAAAGAAGGCTGAGCACTGAAGAACTGATGCTTTCGAACTGCGGTGCTGGAGAAGACCCTTAAGTGCCCCTTGGACAGCAAGGAGATCAAACCAGTCAATCCTAAAGGAAATCAACACTGAATGTTCATGGGAAGGGCTGATGTTAAAGCTGAAGCTCCAATACCTTGGCCACCTGATGCGAAGAACCGACTCACTGGAAAAAGCCCCTGATGCTGGGAAAGACTGAAGGCAAAAAGAGAAGAGGATGGCAGAGAATGAGATGATTAGATAGCATCACCGACTCAATGGACATGAATCTAAGTAAACTCCAGGAGATAGTGAAGAACAAGGGAGCCTGGAATGCTGCAGGTCATGGGGTCACAAAGAGTCGGACACGACTTAGAGACTGAACAGCTACAACAAAACCAAAAGAACTATACTTCATCATCATGATTATATTTTTTGATTAATAAAAAAATTTTGTGGAAATTTATTTTATCTCTTATTATCTAAGCATGTACACAGTTTCCTCAGTTCTGCCTCTGGGGCTGAAAAGCCTGAAATATTTACTATCTGGCCCTTTGCAGATAAACTCTGCTGACCCCTGACCTGTGGATCTACAGAAACGTTTCTCCAGCACTGTCAGGCACCCTGCTCCTCCTGCCCTGACCTGGAGGGCTCGGCACAGGGCCAGCTTGGTCCCCAGCTCCCTAAGGCCACAGCTGGAGCCAGCAAGGGTGGCAATGGCCTGGCCTACTGTTGCAAACCAGAGATGCTGCCCTGGAGGACAGCAGACCACAGGCCTCCCCATTCGGGCCACAATCCAAGCCTGACCCATCTCCTGTCCCCTCAGTCCTTTCAAGAAGGACCAACTGGAGAGGAAATGACAGATTTGAAGGACAGAAGACCAAATAGCAAAACAAAACAATGTGCAGACCTGTGCCCTAAGGACAGCTTTGCCAAGAAAGGGTTGTACAGACATTGAGATGGCGGCTTTGCCTCATCGCACGTTTGGCCTGACTTCTGAAGTCACGGAGAACATTAATGACAGTGTCAAATATTTCCAGAAGCCTTTTGGGAAGCACAGAAATGCACTGTGGCCTGCAGGCTTGGTTTACAGCGAGAGCAATAATGGATTGCCCTCCTCCTGGGAATAAAGCAGAGGCCAGGAGAATAGCAGGTGTCATGAAGAATAAAGATCAAATAAATAGCCAAGCTGGATCACAGCTGTGTGCAACGTGTGCATGAGGACAAACCAGAAGGTCAAACTTTGGTGTTGCCTAATAAAATCAAAGTTACTCATAGTATGTGAGTATCTGTGTTGGAAGATACATACAAAGATGTTCGTGGCACGCTTCCAAGGAGCTGAAAACTGGACAAAACCAAATGCCTGTCAATGGGAAAATGGATGGACTGTCGTATATGCATATAACAGAATGCTACATAAAAATGGAAACGAACAAATTTTGCCCACCCAGAACACCAATGAAACTTCACAGAAATATTAAAGAAGTAATGTGCAAAAATAAATGTGCAACATAACACCATAAAATTTTTTAGACAGACAAAATTAGGCTGTATTCAGGGATTTAGATTATGTGTTTAAGGGTGTAGATGTTACTGAGAAAAAGTGGTAAACAGCCACAAATGCCCAACTAGGGGGATAACCACACACACGACAGTACCCTCCTAGGATCCAAGTCTAGACTTGTTAGGATGACTGATGCCAACTGGGTCACACAACTGAAGCCATGAAGTGGAAAAGAACACAGACCATGTACAAAGACCCGGCATAACAAAGGAGAGCCCTGAGGCATGTAACGCTGAAGGACCGAATATCCACAGGCTCCCCAAGGACCCTCTCCCTGGAAAGCCAGCCCCCAACATGGGCCTTATCAGAATCACTAAGGCAGAGAAACGAAAACAGATGATGTGAACCCAGCTTTATAAAAGTGCTCCCCATCCTGATTTTTACTGGGGGGCGGGTTCTGGGAGATCTGAGGAGCTAAAAGGGAAAGGAGAATTTTGGAAAGAGAGTTACACCCTACCAGAAGCAAAGAAAGGCACCCCCAGTCTCCCTGGCCCTGGTGCCCTGTTCCCGGACAGATGAGGGGCAGGGGGAGGGCCTGGCCCGGGTGCCCCAACACCTCCCACAGTGCTCTGCTCACAAACAGAAGGGACCTTATACCAGAGGATGCCAGCACACCCCTGCAGGAAGCGGGGTGGGGAACAGGCGTGGACCTGGCACCGCAGGCCTGGCCATGCAGAAAAAGCAGCAGGGGAGGCCGGGAGTGAGGTCAGCCTGGGGGCACAGGAGCAAGCCACACAAACACCATGCTGGTAACCCGAACGGGGCAGGGGGAACTGGAGATGTCGTTTTGTTTCCGGGCCCCGTGTGCAGACAAAGAGCACAAAGTAAGATTTTGTTCTGTAAGCTAAGGAGCAGGCTTCCAGAACTGCGCCCCCAGCCCTGTGTGCTGACAGTTGGGTTCCCAGGTCCCAGAGTGGCCAGGGGAGCTTAGCAAGCTTCTACATGCACTTTTCCTAACACTGGGAAATCATCGCTCTTGCACCCTGCTCCCTGGGCTTCATTTTAAGCCCCTTCCTCTAAGCTCATCCAGGTGCAGGGGCACACCTGTGCAGACCAAACCTGGGCACACCTGCCCAGACCACAGGCGTAACAAGTCTGGGGTTCTAGAATCTTCCAAGAGCCGAGGAGGGGTAGGCGGGGCCTGAAGGCAGGTGGCGGGCATGCCTAGTTCCACCATCGACTCCGGGCTTTTCCAGGGGAAGCTCAGAGAGAGGACCGCTATCTGGCCGTGTCTTGATCTTCCACTTCTCGGTTTCTGTTTCCCATCCCAAAGGCCTGGCGCCCTGCCCTCTGGTGAGGCGGGAAGGAGGGAGGAGGGAAATCCAGAAGGAGGAAGGAAGGAAGCAGCCGGCTTGTTAAGGCCCCAGAGCCGCCTGCCACACAGAGAACCACCCTCGCAGCAGCGCAACAGCGGGAGTTTTCCGGGGGCAAAAGGAGGTGAATATGCAAGTCAGTACACATGTTCCCTGACCCCTGTTGCAGAGCCCAGCCCCGTGGGCGGGTCACGTGGCTGGTCACTGCTGAGACAGACCCGGGGCTGCACAGGGCCTGATGGCTGCTCTGGGGGGCCTGGCCCCGGCTCTCCTGCAGCCACACCCTGTCCACTTAGGGAGAGAACAACGGGGACCAACGGGGCCACCTACTGGGCACCCATGCCCACCCCCCCAGATGGCATGGCAGACATCTAGCCCCCCAGGACCCTGCACTCACAGCCTGGGTCTGGGTGGGCTTGTTCCCCAGGTTACTCCACCCCAGAACCTAGGGGTGGTCATCTGTAAGGAGCATTCCCTGGGCAGACATTTGTGTAAGGGGTGAAGCTGAGGTGCCCGGGGCGTGAGAGCATCAAGCCTGCCCGGAGCCCTGATGCTCCAAGTGGGGCTCCTGGCACCAGGAAGCCTACAGATGGGTCGACACCAGGGGCTCCCCGCTCCCTGCTCCGTTTAATCACAGGAGCGTGCAGAACTCTTCAGGGGTGCGAGAGCTGAAACAAGGGTGCGGGGGGAATTCACTATCAGCACCCCCAGCCTGGAACACGGCAGGGCCACTTTATAGACGAGGCATCAGATGAGTGCATCCAAAGAATAGGAACCTCTGCTAAACACACACACAGTGGAAGACGGCTTCCACCACATCAGAAAGCAAACTGAACCCAGCCAGGAGCAATGTGGGGACCAGAGAGGAAGACTGCAGGGGGACAGAGGGCCTCACCCCTTCTTCCTCCCTCTGAACCACTCTGCCCCTAGACGGTACCCTCTCACCCAGGAAGCAGGGGGAAGCTGGGAAGTGGAGACGGTGGCTTGGACAGAAACACAGGACCGGCCAGGTCACGGAGGAGGGAAAGGTGAGGTATAAGAGGAGCCAGAAGCTTGGCAGGAGGAGGCGGCCAGAGAGTCAGCCGAGCTGGCGGGATGCGGCTGGACCCTGGGGGCAGGGACAGGCAGCCAAAGGCAAGAGCAGCTCTCGGTGGGCTGAGGCGGCTGCCAGGGGTCTCAGAGGCTGCTTATTTTCAGCATCTGGGGATGTGAGTGTTTCTCCCCAAGGAAGGGCTTCAGACCATTGGTTTTACTTTCTTTGTTCTCTATCCAAAGCAAACTAAACCCCAGCTGACAGAGTCAGAGGGAGAGCAGGGGACAGGTTCCCACAGCCCAGGGGAGAGGCCCCCTCCCACCTGCAGGCCCCCTCCCGCCTGCAGGACCCCTGGTCAGTCCTCATTCTCCTCTCCACCCCCAACTCACCCCACAACCTGCCCCACTCAGGACACATGCCCACTGCAGCTGCCATCCCAGATGATATAAAAGTAGATATCCTACATTTCTCGGACCAGAATGCTATCTGTTATTAAAGCTAACATGTGAAGTATTCACTGTCCCTCAAAAAAGCAATGATACAAAATGTGTATTGTTTCTCAAGAAATCTGCAGAAGCTGATAGTAGGCATTCTGCTAGTAGAAGCCGAGCAGCCCAATTTATGTTTATTACAGGGACAGGAATGATGGACTGTGCAAAACCAAGGGTGGGCACAATGGCCGGGAAAAGGCATGGGCAGGCTCTGTCACCTACTCGTACCATGGCCCGAGACAAGTCACTTCCCCTCTGAGGTCCCAGACAGAAGAGTCAATGAAATTACTGTCTTTAAGGCAGTTTGCATTTCAGCTATCCATCTTTCCAAGGAGGGACTATAAGTGCATTCAAACGCATCTGAAGTGAAGTGAAGTGAAGTGAAGTCACTCAGTCATGACTGTAGCCTACCTGGTTCCTCTGTCCATGGGATTCTCCAGGCAAGAATACTGGAGTGGTTTGCCATTTCCTTCTCCAGGGGATCTTCCCAACCCAGGGACCGAACCGGGGTCTCCTGCATTGCAGGCAGACACTTAACCCTCTGAGCCACCAGGGAAGCCAAATGCACCTGACATAATGGATTAATTTTCCAGGGTAACTGAGAATCCTGCCCAAGGATCTCAACAGAATAGATCGATCATTAATACTGTGAATAATCAGTCCTATTCCAAACGTACAAACAAATCCTTGGTAAGAGCAAAACTTAATTTTTAACTAAAAATGTCATAGTTCCCTGGCCTGGACTCCTCAAAAGAGGGAGAAACGTCAAGTGTATGTCAGTACGACTCACCAGAAGGTCAAGCTACCAACATGGAGATGTCGGCCAGCAGTCACCTTAGGGGTGAAGGTATTAATAAATCTCACACCTGCATGAGCCTTCAGTTCTTCAAGTAACTTCCAAAGGCCTTTAAGGTCACCTCCTCTAGGGTCACTGGCTCCTCAATTACCTGAACTCCACTGCAGTTCCAACACTATGGCCTCAGGCATCCGCCTGCCCCCCCTGCCCACAGGCAACAGCACCTCCGGTCAGCATCTGAGCAGGGAGTGTTACCGGCTGTCTGACACAGAGGATGGCTCTCCTTCCAGCCCTTCCCTGAGGGCCATGTTCTGCAGGCCACACGCAAATGTCTCCCTGTCGGAACATGCCAAGCATACAGTCTGGCTCATTACAAAGCACTGATGAGAGAAACTCAGTGAACTAGACAGGTTAATTAATGAAAAAAAAAAAAAAATTAAGGAAAGGAGAAAATGAGAGATGCTGGCCCGCACTTCCTGTTCTTCAAGTCCCTCAGTTCAGCCCAGGCCCATCCGCCGCCCTGTCAGGTCAGCCTCCCTTCCTGCTGGTTCCCTCGCTGGACCGGCCATGGTTAATCTCTCAGCTACAGCTTACTGCTTTCCAACCATGTCTGGCGGCTATTTGTGGACTCGGTTTAGACAAAAACACAGCACACTGTATTTCTCCTTGGGGAACCAGGCAATGTCCCCACATCCTTTTAGACCAGCTGTGGGATGGGGGAACACTTCACACATTCTAAAGTGTGTTAAATGATTAAGACTGAGACCATGACTGCTGCACAGGGCCCCGGGTCTGACATCCCGAGTTGTGCGTGGCACTGGGAGTTGCCAGGACTCCAGGGTTCTAGAAACGAGGATACAGTGAGACTGCCTGGCATTTCCTGCCGCTTCCCCTGACCAACCATAGAGTCTGTGGTCAAACACCAGCAGCTGAATCATGAGGAACAATCACCATGTGTGCGGCATACCCTGCAGATTACAGAACGCTAGTCAACAAACCGTAAATGCCCACTTGTGTCTGGCAGCAAGCTAAATGCTAGAAGTGATGAGGATGGATGGAGGTTCAGCCCCAAGGAGAGAGACCACGTGTACCATTTCAGCTTCATAACAACCCCGGAGGTAGTTAATGTAGGTGTTACTTCCCTCATTTTACAGATAATGAAAGTTTGAAGGCGGGAGGAGAAGTGGACAACAAAGGATGAGATGGTTGGATGGCATCACCGACTCAATGGACATGAGTTTGAGCAAACTCCGGAAGACGGTGAAAGACAGGGAAGCCTGGCGTGCTGCAGTCCATGGGGTCACAAAGAGTTGGACACGTAAAGCGAATGAGCAACGACAGACAGTGAAACTGAGGCTCAGGAGATGAAGTACATTTCCTCTGTAAGGAAACAGCACAGATGGGAGGAGCTGGCATCCTGCCTTCCCTCCCCGACGGCACCCAGCCTGACGGGCCCACACTCCCTTCACAGACCCCACGTAGAACCAGCCCAAACGAGAAGTCAGAGGTTGGCAGAGGGGTTTCCAGGGCGCCTCCTCTGTGACCAGGGCCCTCAGGGAGGTCCTGGCCTCCTCTGAAGGAGCAGACCGCCGGCGGGACTCAGCACGCCCGCGGCGTCCACTCTCTGGGCCCCATGGCACCACTGGTGCTGCCCCACCCCGCAAAGGCCCAATGGGCAGGCACATCACACCTGTCATTTCCTCCAAGGGGTTCTCCCCGTGACCTCAGCAAGGCGCTTCCGGGGCACAGTTCCGGCAAGCCCCTGGGGAGTTCACGTGGCGGACACAGCCGACGACATCCCCGCAAACCCCTCCTCATCTGAGCACAAGACAAGCTTGAATGTGTGGTTCAAGTGTATAACTACAAAACCCTATAGACGCCACAACCATCACAGACATGAAAATTGCTACATGCAGAAAGCTCTGCCACCCACGTTGGAGACCTGGGGGCAGATGGAAGAGACAGAGAGAGGGTTAAGGGGCAGGGTGAAGCCACAGACCCACTGTGCAGGCCAAGTTCATGCCAGGTTCACTTCACATTTAAGGTGCTCCTAGAGCAGGATGTTGAGCCCGGAACCTCACAGCAGAAGAACAAGGCATTAGGCCCCCATTGGCCGTAAAGAGGGAAGAAACCTGGGTCACCCAGGACACCCCAGGGCCAACCTGGCTCCACCACTAACTGTCTGTGTGGCCTTGGCCAACGGTCAACTTCTCAGCCCTGGCCTGGGCTGGCTCATCGAAGAACTTGCCACTGTCCACAGGAATGCTAGCATGGAGTTTTTTCTAGACTTAAATTCTAGGAGTCTAAGTCTCTATGGAACACAGGAGTGGATAGATTACAAAGAATGGTATTATTTAACACAAACTTCATCCATGGATTCAGGGTCCCTGACCATAAGGGACTTCCAATCTAACTGAAATACACAACCTACACATCCAACGGTCCAAGAAAATTCACCGAGTAACTTACTAGTAGACATCGGCGGGTGTTATGGCTAGAAACAGAGTGAATGCCAGGGAAACAGAGCAAATTCCCATACCTACCAGTCACCCGCATCTGATGCCTTCTGCTTGGTGCGTCAGGAATTCTCCTGGGAACCCTCTGAGCTAGGGGCATTACCTTTGTTTCAGAGAAGAAGAAACTGAGGCTCAAATAGCTCTCACTGGGTCACCTAGGAAGTAGGTGGCAGAAGTCATCAAGAGTCACACCCTGGACTGTGACTCCACAGCCCATGGTCTAACATTTCCTCATATTTGAAAACTAAGAGTTCTAAATAAATTGATTATCTGGGGGAAAAAAATAACACAGAAGTACCAAAAGTTTCTTTTTTTAAAAAACTAAAAAAAAAAGTTTTAGTTTTAAAACTCCAAAAACTAAACTTATAAAACTTAAAAAGAAAAACTTATCTTGGTTGGAAATCCCAGAAAAGCAAATTTTCTATTGTCCCGTTTTCCTAAATAGAGGATGGAGCACAATTCTGCCTAACGCTGAGGCTCACTGGGAGCACCAAAGACCGCCTGGCAGGGAACACCTGGGCGGTCCATGTGGGAAGCAGGACCACCAGGCACCACGCCGCATCTTCTCGTGCCGCATCTTCTCTGCCCTCGGCCACCGGCCTCGGCCCTCTCGGCCAGCCTAGACTCCAGGGCGGCTGAGCCAAGGCCTCTTCTGTTGACTTCCAGTTCCTGGACCTGTTTCAGGTGGCTAAGTGTCTGACCCCTAGATACGTCGGGCAAGACTGTGCCTAAGAGCTGGGGGACACGTCACAAAAAGGTTATCACAGAGAGAGAGAGAGAGTGTGTGAGAGAGAGAGTGTGTGTGAGAGAGAGAGAGTGTGTGTGTGTGTGTGTGTGAGAGTTTGTGTGGTTATGAGATAGTGAGTGTGAGTGAGAGACAGTGTGTGTGTGTGAGAGACTGTGTGTGTGTGTGTGTGAGAGACAGTGTGTGTGAGAAAGTGTGCATGTGTGAGAGAGACAGAGTGTGTGTGTGTGTGTGTGTGTGAGATAAAGTATGTACATGTAAGAGAGAGAGTGTGTGTATGTGTGTGAATGAGTGTGTAAGAGTGTGTGAGAGTGAGTGTGAGAGTGTGTATGTGAGTGTGTGTGAGTGACAGTGTGTGTGACAGAGTATGTGTGTGAGAGAGTATGAGCAAGAGTGTGTATGTGTGAGTGTGTGAGAGTGTGTGTGTGTGTGAGTGTACGTGTGTGAGTGAGAGTGTGTGTGTGTGTCTGAGAGTGTGTATGTGAGTGTGCGTGTGTGTGTGTGAGAGAGTGTGAGTGTGTAAGTATGTGTGAGAGTGAGTGTGAGAGTGTGTATGTGAGTGTGTGTGAGTGACAGTGTGTGTGACAGAGTATGTGTGTGAGAGAGTATGAGCAAGAGTGTGTATGTGTGAGAGTGTGTGAGAGAGTGTGTGTGTGTGAGTGTACGTGTGTGAGTGAGAGTGTGTGTGTGTGTCTGAGAGTGTGTATGTGAGTGTGCGTGTGTGAGTGTGTGTGAGAGAGTGTGAGTGTGTAAGTATGTGTGAGAGTGAGTGTGAGTGAGGGTGGGTCCATGTGTCTGTGTGGAGCAGAGGGGGGACCAGGCCAGAGAGGGACAGTTTCCAGGATCAGCCCAGCTGAGCGCCAGGTTTTAACCTGAACACACCTGCCGCGTGCAGTGAGGAGGAGAGAGACAAGGCGCGGACAGGCACGTTGGCACGTGCAGCAAGTAACAGGAGCAGCGCCCATGCCCCGAACACCTGCTCTGTGCCTGCTGCTGGCCCTTGCGCTCTCGGATGCCATTTCATTTAACGAGTGACTTAGCACCACTCCCAAACTGCAGAATGAGGACACTGAGGGCCAGACTGAGCTTTTAAGATGGACGACACATGAGCCAGTGAGCAGTGGGGGTGAGCTCTGAACCTGCGAACACAAACGCCAGCGCCCACCCAGGTTCCTTCTGCCATCTCATGCTCCCTTAAAGACCCTTCTCACAGAAAGTGAAAGTGAAGTCGCTCAGTCGTCTCCGACTCTTTGCAACCCCTCGGACTGTAGCCCACCAGGCTCCTCCATCCATGGGATTCTCCAGGCCAAAATACTGGCGTGGGTTGCCATTTCCTTCTCCAGGGGATCCTCCCAATCCAGGGATCAAACCTGGGTCTCCCACATTGCAAACAGATGCTTTCACCGTCTCAGCCACGAGGGAAGCAAGCAGCCAGCAAACCCACAGAAGCACACGAATCAAAAAGCGACAGTAGCACCTGAGGAATAAGGTCCCTGAGGCTGATGTTCTATCAGGGAGGCAAAGGGCCAAACCATCAATCACCTGGAGCAGAGGAGGACGGGGGGCCGCCTGAGACTCCCCACCCGAGGCACCTGGTGATGTGGGACTGTGCGGAGGTGGTGCTTCTCCCCCAAAGCACAGGTGGTGGGGAAAGTCCCTTGGTCACGTCCAACTCTGCAACCGCTTTAACTGTAGCCTGCCAGGCTCCTCTGTCCATGGAATTCTCCAGGCCAGAATACTGGACTGGGTTGCCATTTCCTTCTCCAGGGGATCTTCCCAACCCAGGGATCGAACCCAGGTCTCCTGCATTGTAGGTGGATTCTTTACCCTCTGAGCCACCAGGGAAGCTCAAAGCACAAGGTTTCCCCAGCTGACAGCAGAGACTTCAGCCTCATCAAGGCTCCCAGCAGCTGCCTCCTCAACACCAGGCCCCTGCAGACTGTGCCATCAAAACTCAGGGACAGATGAATTGCTGCCAGGCAAAGAGCCGTCTCCTCAATGAAACCCCCCACTGACTGACGGTTCTGCACAAGCCGCTTGCACGCCAGGCCTTCCCGGGGACAAGCATTTCCCACGCAGGGGTGCCACGGTGGCTGAATGACTGGGATGCAAAGGAAGGATCAAGAACACGGGGGACGGAGGAGCGAGGAAGGCACACTGTACCGAAGATTACTGAATTGAGGGTGTTTTCATTTTTTTGAAAGAATTCTGGACCGAGGGTGAAACCTTACATACAGCTGAAGGATTAAAAGTTTCACACCACTCACCTGCTCTGCAGCATCTGGGTTACTGAAAAGATACGTGCACCTCGAACGGTGATTAAGTCTGCCTATGCTAAATGAGCAGGGAGGGTGAGTCTGAAGAGACTTACAGAGAATCCCATCCAAGTTTTTTGCTCACAAATGGAAAGTGTTGTCCAAAGTCAAGCAATTTCTGAGGAGCAGACCCACAGCCCCCAGTCCAGAGCTCCATCCTTTCACTAAACTTAAATAACCGTCTCCTCCACACACTACTTGTATTAACAAGTTCTATCAGCGAGTCAAAGGTGGGGCTCACTCTTCTTGCACCTGGGCCCCAACCACCAATATTTATTGTGACCCCAGTCATGTCTCCGACTTTGTTCAGGGCACCAAAGGAGCTGGCAGCAAACAGAACCAAAGTCTCTGGGCTTTTCCCGGTGGTCCAGTGTTTAGGAACCCGCCAGCCAATGCAGGGTATATGTTCAATTCCTGGTCTTGGAACTGAGGTCCCACGTGCCTCAGGGCAGCTAAGCTCGTGCACCACAATTTATGGAAGCCTGTTGCTCCTAGAGCCCAGGTGCTCTGCAAGAAGAGAAGCCACCGATGGGAGGCCCGTGCACAGCAAGTAGAGAGTAGCTCCCACTCACGGCAACTAGAGAAAACCAATGCACAGCAGCAAAGACCCAACACAGCCAAAAATAAATAAATAAAAATCAGAGAAGAAGAAACAAAGTCTCTGCGCCAAGGAGGGTCCAGAGTCACCCCAGTAGACACAGAAAGTGATACACGCGGGCATGACGTGTCAGATAGATCAACTGCAAAGCAAGAGCATCACCGGACTCCCCAAGGCAGGGCCTCCTGTGTCCTCTGCTCCCCAGGAATACACAACAGTGAAGAGCAGTGTGTCCAGACAGAGAAGTCAGGAAGACGTGATACTTGAGCAACATGTGCCAGAAGACATAGCAACTGCATTACAGGAGGTAACTGCCGTTACTTCAAGAAATGCCCCAGGATAAATGTATGGCTCATCTTTCAGGGCTTGTGTTTACAGAACGCTCCACACGGGGCATGGTGAGTGACCGAGCAGGCCCAGGATACACTGACTAGTCCTGCAGGCCAGCTCGGTTCAGGCAGCACCATCCCGTCAACCCGAGATGTCAAGGACTAGCAGCAGCAGCACAACCACCCCACAGTCATCAACGGATCTAGAAAAAAACATCCTCCCCAACAGAGGCCGTACCAGTCTTTCTCAGACCAGAAGCTTTTGTCTGGGAGGATTCCTGCTCTTTGTATGAAAATCAACCCTAGTTCCTGGAATCTCTTACTAGTAACAATAATAACATCATCGCCACCTAAGTACTAAATCCTGACCACAGCTGCTCACTGGAAGAGGCATGTAACATGCATGATGACACTGGAGTCTCCTGACAGTCTGCAGTGAAAGAAAGTGAAAGGGAAGCCGCTCAGATGTGTTTGACTCTTTGTGACCCCAAGGACTGCAGCCCGCCAGGCTCCCCCATCCATGGGATTCTCCAGGCAAGGATACTGGAGTGGGTTGCCATTTCCTTCTCCAGGGGATCTTCCCGACCCAGGGATTGAACCCGGGTCTCCCACAGTGCAGACAGACTCTTTACCGTCTGAGTCACCAGGGAAGCCCTACAGTCTGCAGACTGGGAGACAAAGGAAACTGCCCCGGCCACACCGGCAATGAGAGGTAGAAGCTGACATCCTTCCTGGGCCTGTATGTTTCCTGTCTTGACCTTCTACATCACAGTCAAGTGTCCACTTGAAGCCCAGCTCCTTCTTTCTCAAGACTGCCTTGGCTGTTTGGGGTCTTTTGTGTTTCCATACAAACTGTGAATTTTTTTGTTCCAGTTCTGTGAAAAATACCAATCCAAGAACATGGTGTATCTCTCCATCTGTTTGTGTCACCTTTGATTTCTTTCATCAGTGTCTTATAGTTTTCTGCATACAGGTCTTTTGTCTCTTCAGGCAGGTCTATTCCTAGGTATTTTATTCTTTTTGCTGCAGTGGGGAATGGGGCTATTTTGTAATAACTTCTCTTTCTTAGTTTTCACTGTTATTGTACAGGAAAGCAAGGGATTTCTGGGTATTAATTTTATATCCTGCAACTTCACTATATTCATTAACTCTAGTAATTTTCTTAATCCTAATCTTAATGGCTTGTTAAAGCCTCACTGGCTTCAAATTCTTTAATGGTAAACTTATATAATAGTAAATTTTCCACTAATTCCCAAAAGCAAACTTCATATACATGTTTCATAAAAACTAACACACATGAACCACTTTTCATTTGAGGAAACAAAGATTGCTGGCTATTTTTACCACATTATTTCCAGATTATACCTCTCTGTCCCTTACAACTAGACTGTGAGCCTTGCAAGGTCCATGTTTATACAATTCTCAGCAATTAGCACAGTATACAAATTGCTTGATGAGTAAATGAACAAGTGAATGAATGAATAAATACACACCAGAGTGATCTACCTACCCACTCATTCTGCCTCCAATTACTCCATCTACAAACATAACAAGCTTCCATTTCTCCAAGTGGACCCTACCTCCCTGAAAAAGAGAGTATGTCTTTGATTTTCCACCTAAGTAGATCTTGAAAGTATTTTAATTAAAATTCATCTGCATGACACAGTAAGCAGATGCTTTTTAAAAAAATATCATTTCAACAGTTCCTTTTCTGATTTAGTCACATTTTCCATCTGAGTTCCTTTACCAACTGTGATTATAATTTGTGAACAAAAATGTGCATGGTAGAATTTTTCAAGGCTCACTGGGGCAAAACATTCCTGTTGATGGAAGACAAAGTACAAACCTTTATTAATCCATATGCCTTTTCTCCATTATACCTGAAGTCATTACTGAGGGTAGGCCAGAATAAAGAAAATACACAAGGTCACTTGTGCATCTTGTATGAGCACAAATGTGATTTTTATGTTACTGGGCCTCAGTTATATCCAAGCAACTAATACTCACCAAGGTCTCATACCTAATGGTCTGGATACATGTAAAGTCTCATCTGACAATCGTTACACAATCAAAAGCTGCTTCCCCAATATTGTGCTGCCCCACAGAGGGCAATTCTCCTCCATAAAAGAGGTGGGAAAAGAAAGAAAAGTTGAAACAGAAAAGGAAACAGGAAAAAAAAAGAAAGATAATAAGATGGTTATCAGCTGTGAATTCTCTCTTTGATTCTACCCTGGAACTACAAGGAGACACAGGCCTTTGGATCCTCTCCTAACAATGATCTTTGTTATTGCTAGTTAGTTGCTAAGTCGTGTCCAACTCTTTGTAACGCCATGGACTATAGCCAGCCAGGCTCCTCTGTCCATGAGATGTCCCAGGCAAGAATACTGGAGTGGGTTGCCAATGCCCTCCTCCAGGGGATCTTCCCCACGCAGGGAATGAACCCATATCTCCTGCACTGCAGGCGGATTCTTTACCACTGAGACACTGGGAAGGCCAGCAGTGATCTAGCCACCAGCTATTCTCTCCAGAGGCTTCAAACAGAAGGCTCAGAAAACAGAAGCCAGGCTCTGCTCAACACAAGATGTTCATTCCAGGTCAGGCTGCAAGACCGTCAAGCACCCATCACCACCAGACTGGACACAGCTGCTACAGAGCTGAGACTGGTCACCATCTGTAGCATCCAACCTCGCAAGGTCTGATCCTTCCAGAAGGAAAGACTTAGAAAAGCAGGTCTCCAGAGGTTACTGTAAAACCTTGGTGCATTGGTTCAGTGAACATATTTACCTTGCCTGACCCATGTGCTGGCAGTGGGTTGCTTGCTGGAAGAGCACTTGCAGTCTCAACCAGGGACTGAGCCTGCACTTCCCAAGATCCAGGCCAGAGCAGATTTTATTTGTAAACCACCAAAACAGGCTCCCATGAGATCCCAGCCCAAACAGAACACCCATCACTACTCTCTGGAAAAAAAAATAACATTCATTCCAGCAGAGCACAGACCTCTCGCCTCACTTCCAAGACAAGAAACACACACACACTGAACACCTGTGAAATACCCATTGTACCTTCATCTCCTTTGTTTCATACAAAGAAACTAGGGCTAAACAAAATAAACCACATTGCCGAGAAGTACAGAGCTAACGGCAGAATCAGGCTTAAAATTCACAGATGTCTGTCCAGTAACAAAGTTCTCGATCTGTCTAATAGGCGGCCTGAAACATTAAACTTATTTGGACTCGAACACATGCCACCAGGGAATCCTGTGTCCACCAGCCTTCAACCCTGTTTGTGCCTGTTGAACTCATCCTTTGAGGCCTTTCTCTCAGGGTGCATGATGTAGGTGCTTAGTAAATGTTGACTGTGTCCACAATGGGAAAATTATGGGACACTTTCCTGTGAAGGCACGACCATTTACTTAAATCAGTTTCATTTTCAAGTACGTATATATATATATATATATATAGCCAACTCCACTGTGTATAAGGAACTCATAATCAAGCTGTAGCTTAGCATACACAGTAGCAATAGGTGATGGCTTACCAGAAAACCTTTTACTGAAAACTATTAGGCAAGTAAAAATGTTTTACATGCCAACAGTTCAACCCAAATTCTACATTATCAACATTGCTGCTTAATATTGATAAAATATGCTCCTGGACACATGCTGACAGAGACATAGAAAAACAAAGTTACGTTTACTAAAGAGGGAAAAGGGGTGGAGGAGGGATGAAGCAGATGTTTGGGACTAGCAGATATACAAACTACTATATATAGAATAGATGAACAAAGTTCTACTGTATAGCACAGAGAATTATATTCAGTATCTTGTAATGAACCATAATGGAAGAGAAAAAAATCAAAAAATGAAGTGCAGCTAATCCTCAAATCCCAATATGACACAAAATCTGTGCTTACCCTACGCATAAGGCTTCCATACCAAAGGGTAGTCACAGCATTAAAAATGTAATGGAACTCACCACTTTTTAACAAGCTAAAAAAGGAAAACCATATGGTCATTTCAATCGATGCAGAAAAAGCATCTGACAAAATTAAACACCCATTCATGTCAGAAAATCTTCAGCAAACTAGAAATAGAAGAGAACCTGATAATGGGCTTACAGAAGACACCTACAGCTATGTTATGTTTTACAGTGAAAGAAAGAATGCTTTCCCCTTAAGATCAGGAATGAGGCAAAGATGTCCACTACCCCCCCATGATGGCTTGACATTGTACTGAAGCGCCCAGTAGTGCAGTAAAGCAGGAAAAAAATAAGACAAACAGTAAGGAAGGAGGTAACACTTGTTATTCACAGATGACATGATCATCTGTGCAGAAAATGCTAAGGAACCTACAAAAAAGCTACAAGAACCACCAATACGTTCGTCTGAAACAGGAGGAAACTTTCAGGGAGGTGATAGAAGTTGTTTTACATCGTAATTGTGATGACGATTACACGACTATCTGTCAGCATTCACTGAATTGTACCCTTAAAGGTGGTACATTTTACTACATGTAAATCACATCACGATAAAGCTGACCACAACAGGAAACACTCGGCCACTCCTCGTTCGCAGGCTGCAGGCCTGCACCCTCCTCCCCACTGGGACACAACACTGTACTTACAAGACATGAAATGCTTCAAGCTCTGCGGTTTCCCTGCCTCGAAGGGGGACTTCTGACTTATAAATCAGAAAAGGCTCTTGAGAAAGACACCTTTAAGTAACGCAGGAATAAAACAACTTCCACACGAGGGCAAACATGATCAGGAGGGACACAGCTTTAGAAGGGGACTGAGCGTGGCTGCTCGGAGGATGGGTGTTGACAAAGACCTGGAACGTCACGACCCAAACGGTTCGCATCTCCAGGGGCCCCAGTCTAGCTCTCTGGTGTCACAGGCAAGCAGATGGAGGCTCCAAACAGAGGAGGAGTGACTAGCCCAAGAGAACACAGAAGTTTCTACTGAAGACCAGAAGGAGATGAGGTTATGTTTTAAAGATGGAGCAAGCAAAAAGCCGCACTGTGTAACTTGAACCTGAAGTTTGTATTCATCGTCAGTAGATAGTACGTGTGAAAGACTGCTAAGTAGCCCATCCGGAAGCAATACCAGGAGTGCTGGAACCTGGACTGGAAGCCAGGGTCAGAGGTAAGGGCCACCCACTCACCACTGCCCGGTTGCAGAAGAAGGGAAAAAACCACAGAAATCACAACACAGCCACGCAAGACACCATCTGGGCTCCACGCCTGCCACGGAACTGCACCCGTGCGACCACAAGGTAGACACGGGATGCCACACACCACCGGGACCTCCTCGGCCTTACCGCTTGCTTTTATCTGGGAATAGGTGTAAGACCCCTTTCAATCTCTATCTGACCGTCCACGTGTTCTCAGGACAACCACTCCTCAAATTAAAGGCAGAATGCTGGGTGCCTACCTACTGTGTGTGCTATATGCTCTTCACCAGAAGATCAAGACGGGTTCCCATCCCTCCTGGAGGCTCAGAATCCAGCGTTCCAATCACACAGCGGACAGACCAAACGGACACTTCTTAAACAGCAGAAGGAAGCAGAAGCATCCTCATCTTTCCAAAGACATCACCTTTTAATCCAAAATTCACAGTACAGTAAGAAAGGCCTCAATCTAGCCCCAAGACATGGCGCCGTTTTCACGTACTTTTGAAAAGCCCAAGCCAGAAAGCAACATTAACAATCAAAGTATGCACAAAACAGGGATTTTTCCTCCCCGCTTCTTCTTTTTTTTAAGAAGATTCTACCCATGCAAGCCAGAAATTTGGGTGTTTTCCTAACTTCCCACCCCTTCCTCAGCCCCCACAGCCAAGAGGTCACTGAGACTCGTCCCTCTTGTCCATTTCCGCCCCATCCCCGGGCTCCGGCCCAGGCTCAGACCTCATCCTCTTCTCTCACCAGCCTCTCCCTGGCCAGCCAGCCTGTCTCCCTGCTTCCAGCCTCCGAGGGCTCTTTCTGACTCAGACCTTGCCCTGTCCCTGTCCTTTCGCTCAAAACCTGGCCACACCTCCCTACATAAACAGGATAAAGTCTAAGCTCTTTGGCTTAAGGCAGAACTTTAAATGAGAGATAAATCAGAAGTCAACACATTCTCAGAAGCAAATAAACATTTTTTATGTGACATAGGAAAGGAGAAAGAAAAGCAAGAGGAAAAAAGGATTTTAATTTGCTGGAAATCAATTATAATGCCAAATTTTACAGTCTGGGCATTTCAGAAACAGCAAAATGTATCACGTAACTCTCATGGCTACATACACATACACAATAATGGGGTATGGGTTGCCTTTTTTTTTTTTTATTCTATCAATCTTTATGCTTCCCTTTACCTCTTTGGTGAAAAGTCTTCCTATTTTTACAGATACTGAATTAAGATTTTTTTAAGTACAGATAATTATAAAAGTAAATGAAATTCAAGCTCTTTGTATCAGTACTAAGGCAGTTTTAATTTTATTAATCTTCATATCATAAAAGTAAGGTATCAAACTATACCCCAAAGGAGGTCATTTAGTATTCTGCACAGCACAAGGGTAAAGAACAGAAAGAATAACACAGGAAGAGATGAGAACATGCCAAGAGTTTAAGAGGATCAGCACTTTAATGCAATCCTTTGAAGGTCTTGATCGACTTAATACATCCAAGTGCCCTGAAATCATGATCTTCACTTCACTTGATTAAGCTTCAGCTTATGAGAATTCCTAAACCGTCTTCATCCTGTCCTAATTTAAGAAGAAACTCAGGCCCACCAAGACCCTCCCTCATCTCACCAGGGAAGCAAGAGTCGCCGGGGGGTACAGAGAGCTGTCCCCTGAGCCCCCCAAGCCTCCCAGGACTTGACAACCTTCCAGCCCCGCAGTTCTGGGCGCTGTGTGCACTGGAGGGGGTTCAGGAGCATCCCTGACCACCCACGGGACACCAGCAGCTCCCCTCCCCTTCCCCACCTGAAGCCATCCAGCACGTCTCTAGATGTTGCCAAAAGCCCCCTGGAAGGCAAATCTGCCCAGGCTGAGCAGCTTTGTGCCAGCCTAATCCGACCACCCTCACCATTCACGGGAGGGCATCATCAGTCCACATTCTGCACCCCATGCCGGGTACACCACCACCACGGCCGCCCTTGGGGTTCAGAGTCTCTGACAAAACAGCCTGACTGGCTCCTCACATGTTGCCACCTGCCCCTGGGTCCAGCCCCACATCACAGCGGCCAGCCCCTCCCACACCAGTGCCCACTCCTCCCATCTAAACCCGGCCAGCCCCCCGACCGCAGCCCTCTCCACAGCTCAAGTTCAGCCCCTCCTATTTTTTTTTTTCTATTATTTCACCACCTAATGTATCGAGCTCTCCAATCAGCCTGCCAGAAGGCCTCGGGCCATACAGAAGACAGCCACTGCGTGATGATTTAAAACATCCGGCCTCTGTTAGGAGGAGGAAGGCCAATAATTAAAAAAAAACAGAACAGCAGCAGTTCATGGTAAAATCAGACCATCCAAGGGAAGGGCCGACTGACTGCACACTGTGTGCGCTCTGTCTGCCCTGAGAGGCCGTCCCCATTTCTCTAATTCTCTCAACAACGCTCTGCAAGCAACTTGGTCCAGGGCACCGGGCACAGGCTCCACCACGGCCTCCCTGCTGCACAAGAAGTCGGGCCATCCGCTTGGTTCAAAAGGTCGCCTGGCGCAGTCAGGTTCAAACTCCAGGCTCCGTATCTAATTCCATTAATCCCATCATCAGTCACGGCTGCAGCCAGCCACACATAGGTTCCTGCCTACAACACAAGGAGGGAGATTCCAGTGGGCACAGTCAGGTCAAGGCACTGAAACCCCACATGTGGAGAAATTCAGACGGGTACACGGCAGGGAGGGTTTTCTGGAGGAAGCAGAAAAGCAGAGCCGTCTGGTGCCCACACCATTCATCACGGGGAGCACCCTTCACACTGTCCCGAAACGCCTCCCCCAGGACTTCCCCAAACAGGATATTCTCCGTCAGTGAGTCATGAAAAATAGGGTATTTCTAGAAATCCACTGGAAGGAAGGTGTGGGAGAAAACTTCCAAAGACAGGGAACAGAAGGACAATATGCAAAGCTAATTAAGCATTCACAAGGCCGGAAGTGGGCCCTGCTGGCCCCACCGTGCTGGTCAGCCTTCCTCTCACTCCTTCTGCTCAACTCAAGAGTCCAACCCTCTGGTTCCTCCCAACAGACCCACCTTTCCTCCACCCTGTGGTATCTCCCATCTAGTTCAGTCCTAGGCTTGGTAACTGATTAGAGCCCCAGTTAACTCCAGGAGCTAATCAAACGGACGGTGCCTGCCGTACTGATGGGCAGTGCCCGGGTGGTGTCAAGTCTGTCCTCCAACTAAGGCCTCCCAGGGCCCCACAGGAAGTCATCTCTGTTATCAGTGCTCTTCGAGGATACTTAACACACGTTACTTTCCATGAGTATAATTTGTGTACCATCTTATCTCCCTCCGCCAGGCTGCGGTAGCAGCGCCAGCTGCCACAAGCCCTCACCACACAACAGGCTGAGTGCTCTACAGAGGTTTTCTCACTTAATTCTCACACCAATCCTGCACCCAGGCAGCGTTACGACCAGTTCTTCCATTGTATGGATTTAGGAAGCTCAAGCTTGTTAGGAAGCTGGGAGGCAGCAGAGTGTCAGGACGAGAAGCATGGACTCAAAAGTCAGAGTATCTGGGGTGGAGATTCCAGCTTTGTGAGTGCCTAGCTCAATGATCTTAGGAAAGGGACCTAATCTCTTTGTCCCAGTTTCCTCCTCTTTAAACGTGGGGATGACAACAGTACCTACTACCCACACGGTTGTTTTAAGGACTAAACAGGTTTAACAAAGCATTAACTGGTGAAATCAGTGGTGGAGTCCAGGTCCAAGTGGCTTCAAAGCAGAGGCTCTAATCACTGCACAGGCTCAGGGGTAACAGAAGCTCCTCCTGGGCACGAACCACATCTCATCCATCTTGTCATCCCTGCAAAACTACAGGTCCCAGGCCACCATACAAGTTTTAGAAGTGTCGTGTTACTAAAAGAGGGAAATCTGAAAGATTCATATGGTTTCTCTGAAAAGAGCTTATCAACAGTAAAAAAAAAAAACTACCAGGGCTTACAAAAGAAAGAAGTTCAAAAAGCAGACCAGCCTCTCATCATGGTAACCCTGTAATCCTGGCAACCATTCTGAGAATGTTTATTTTGGAGGCCTTAACATTAACAAATAAATAAATTTCCACAAGGCAATACTCCAAACCAGAAAACAGGGTGAGACAGGACAGGTGGTAACCATTGCTTCTCAATTCCTTCACCATCTGATAGACTCTTCAAAGTCCCAACATAATACCAGCCTTTGTCATAATTGTCACATAGACATAAGATTGCTGTCACCAAAGCAACCCTGGAGGTGAACCTCCAAGCTCCCTTGGACAATAATTAATTGACTCACAGTTTTAAAGCCGTGTCTGTGAATTACACCAACTCCAAACTACTTTGGATCCACTGAGTAAAAGAAATAAGAAGCCGCACTCTCCACTCCTACTAAGCAGCAATCTGGAAACACACGGGGAATCCCAGACCCCGTCTGGAGATGGATACAGAGCGAGGCTGGGCACAGGTCTAACCCTGGATCTGAGCCCCCGCGGGCAGGCAGCAGCCCCAAGCCCTGCAGAACTGACCCCCTCAAACATGCTCTTACTTTTTCAGGGATCTTCATTCACTAATAAAACTTTTCAAGCACTGTCCTCTAAGAATCAAGTGTCTTCGCTACAGCCAGAGAAACAAAATTTCTTTGGGGAGGAGCGGGGAGCCCTACCACACAGCTTCCAAGATCCTAGCTTCCCCACCAAGGGATCAAACCCAGGCCCTCGGCTTGGCAAAGTCCTAACTGCTGGACCGCCAATCCCGAGAAACAAGATTTCTATGAAGCAACAGCACCAGCGCTCCTAGATCATGTGTTTCACTTCCCGCAATCCAAATTGTATTTGCTGGCCAGTTTTATTCATTCAACAAATGTGCACTATTAATAGACTGTGTGCCAGGCACAAGGCACAATTCTGGGCGCTGGAGATGCATCGTTAACTGAGACAGCCAGGAATCCCTGCCCCCATGAAGCTGATGATCTAATGAAGGGAAGAGGGAATTAGAAAATAAATTAAAACCGTAACAACTAAGTAAGTTATGTCCTAGGTTATGAGGCGCTAAGAGCTGTGCAGGACAAGAGATGGTCAAAGGGCTGGCAGCAGGGAACTGGTTTAAACAGTGGTCAGGGTAGGACGTCGAGAAGGTGATGTCTATTTAAAAGAGGTAAGAAGGTGAACCGTGCAGATGAGCAGTGAGACGAGAAGATGGTTCTGGGCAGAATGAATGGCAGGGAAAGGTTCTGAAGTAGAATCCCTGGGAGGCAGCATGGGGTGGGGGAGCAAGGGTGGCAGGGTTGGGTCAGGAAGACAACACAGGGTCCCTCATCAAGGGACTTTCACTCTAAGAAAAACGAAGGAGATGCTGATCGAGCACCAGCAACAGTAACTCCTGCGCCAAATCACGCCTGGTGACTGGCACAGACTCAGCAGACGGCAAGCCTGCTTTGTGACTCAAACCCACGTTTATATGAAGCCCAGGCTGCGGCCACACCAGATGCCCCTCAGTTCAGTTCAGTCGCTCAGCTGTGTCTGACTCTGCGATCCCATGGACTGCAGCACGCCAGGCTTCCCTGTCCATCACCAACTCCCAGAGTTTACTCAAACTCATGTCCATTGAGTCAGCGATGCCATCCAAATGGGGCTCAAAGTTAGATGTGACTCCATGCACATCCCAGAGCAAGAGCAGGCAGTGAGGAGGAGGGGATCAGAGGTCAAGTCACGGAGCCTGAGAGCCCAGTCAGGAGTCAAGGGGAGACTGTCACCTGCCTCCTGGAAGTGGAGAGTCCTGGCTGGAGGGATGGGAGGTGCAGAGTCACAGCAGAAAAATCCTTCCAGCAGATGGAACGCCACCCACCTGCCCTGCGGCTGGGAGAGGAGTTCTTCCCGCTAGACTGGTATATAAGAGGAAACAGTCAGAGGCTCAGGAAAGTGACACATAGCCACAGAGCAACCTGATCTCCTCTCTGAAAACGGGCTGGTGATTGTGCTATCAGGAGGCAGGAAACTGACCTGTCCCCTGCCACTGGAACTAGCCAAGGACCACGCCCCCCACCTCCGCACACAATGCCTGGGCCCCACGAAACCCTGCAGTCCTCTGGTCAGAGCACTGGTCAGCCGGGTCTCACGGACCCAACGGTCTACACTCAGAGCGTGGAAGCTGGGCCCCCACGAACCCTGTGGTCCACACTTGGAGCGTAGGCAGCTGGACTCCGCACGGAGATTGTTTTGTCCCCGCCACAGAGATGCCACTGCCTTCTCCAGGTTCTAGTCAAGACCCTGGTACATCTGCCTGATCTGATTGAAAGGATTCTTCCATTGATTATGAAATGTAGATGGTTTCCTGGTAATAGACCCTCAAATAGGGGAGAAAACCTATTCTCCTTCTCCCATACCTGCCCTCGCTCCCAGACTAGACGGGAAACAAGAAACATCCTCTTCACCCAGTAGCTCAGGAGACACGGGGACTATATTTAGCATCCTGGTTCTTGGCAGAACCCAGGTCAGTGTGCGGAAGCCACTCTCTGTCCCCGCCACCCCTCCCCTTCATGAGGCTGTATCTACCCAGGGAGAGCGCCTGACAATCTGGTTGTAGGACTGCCCTCTGGGGAATCGGTCCCAGCGCAGATTTTTCTTGCTCCTGCTAGAGACGTCACAGCACCCGGGCTCAGCCCACGGCTGCTGTTAAGACTTCTGCATGGGCAAACCCACTCGCTGGGGTCAGGGCAGATCCAGGCACACAGCGTCAGGCTCATCTGAGTGGTAGCGGCAGGGTACCACTCACCATCACTCCTCCACTGGGTCCCCTACAAGAAGACCCTGAGCAAGCAAGCCTATTGGCTCTCGCAGGATGTCATGAGTGACTTGGCGTTGCCATAGCAACTGCCTCTGCATCTTACTGTATTTATCAAACCATACTGTAATTGTTTGTTTACGCATCTGTATACACAGATGAACTGTGTGAAACTGTGAACGCCTGGAAATCCAGGATGTTCTTCACTCACATGAGTAAACGCCCAGTGGTGGAACGGGCCAGGGAGACCTTCAATGAATGATGGGGGAAGAAGCAAACACAACCTTTTCCTTTTGCAGAAATTCCCTCTATTGCAGAAATCATAAAGCTGCTCTCGACCAATGCCTTTCTGTCCTTGTAGAGCAAGGCTAGGACTCTTTACTCCACATGATCATTTCTCTCCCAGCCACACGGACAAAGAGCCCAATACTGCCCTGCCCCAAGCGAGAGAATCACCCACTGGGCGAAGCCCTCCAGAGCCCTGGGCTGCCTTATCTTTCTGCATGCAACCAGTCTCCCGCCTTGGGCTCAGGTACTCAGTCCCCATTCTAGAAGAGTCTCACCTCCTGCTATCATTCATTCTCCCATTTACTCAGCCCCACCTTGGACTCAGGTACTCAGGTACTCAGTCCCTGACCTAGAAGAGTCTCACCTCCTGCTATCATTCATTCTCCCATTTACTCAGCCCCACCTTGGGCTCAGGTACTCAGTCCCCGATCTAGAAGAGTCTCACCTCCTGCTATCATTTATTCTCCCATTTACTCAGCTCCCCCTTGGGCTCAGGTACTCAATCCCCGATCTAGAAGAGTCTCACCTCCTGCTATCATTCATTCTCCCATTTACTCAGCTCCCCCTTGGGCTCAGGTACTCAGTCCCCGATCTAGAAGAGTCTCACCTCCTGCTATCATTCATTCTCCCATTTACTCAGCTCCCCCTTGGGCTCAGGTACTCAGTCCCTGACCTAGAAGAGTCTCACCTCCTGCTATCATTCATTCTCCCATTTACTCAGCCCCACCTTGGACTCAGATACTCAGTCCCCGACCTAGAAGAGTCCTACCTCCTGCTATCATTCATTCTCTCATTTACTCAGGAAATATCCCAGAGGGCTCTTTTGTGCATTAGGCTTTGTTGCAGTCTACCTAATGCCTGATTATGCTTCCAGATCTAGCAAAAGTTCAGCTCCTGCACGAAGCACATTGGCCACCGGCCTCTCCCACCAGGCTAGCGGCATGGTCAGGAGGGCAGGGACATCTACCTACCAGGCAGGTTGCCCCAGCACCCGGTTCAGTGAGGGTGGGCACACAGTCCTCAGGTGGGTTAACTGCCAGATGGGGAGACGCCGCTGTCAGGGCTCAGGGGAGAGCAGAGGTGAAGATAGCAGAAGCTATCATGACCACTGTCATGACCACTAGGTGAAGCACAGCCTAGTGCCAACGTCCCCCACCAGGCCTGAGCAGGGTTCACCAGGCACACGGGGCCCAATCCCACCAACTCTACTGACGAAGCCCTTCTCTCTCACAACCTGTCTGGATTCTCTGTCCCTGAATTTGAGGTGCAATGTAATTGCCAGAAGGAGAAAAGAAGGACTCAATGTTAAAAAGGAAAAGATAACTTTCTTCCCAAAGCAGTCCCTTGTCTCAGCGTCACGCCCCGCCCCCCAAACTGGACTAAGACCCCTCTTCTCTGCTGAGTCATCGCACTACCCTGACCATCCACTTTCACCCTGCCCTCAATCAGGGCATTTCCACGTGGGGAGAGGACAGTCAAAGCCCTTAGGAGTGAGGCATGCAAACACTCACTCCGGAAGACTTGGAATCTTCCATCTCTGGTGTGACAGCCCCTTAGCCAGCTTTGGAGCAACTGGAAATGTCACAGAAATTCAGCAGGAATTGTACTTCACCATTGTGACGATAAAACAAAAATTTCAGTTATATAACACTATTGAGAAACAGTACCATTCATAATGTCTTTGTCAACCAAGCAGCATAAATTTACATACATTAGGTATCAATAGAAATCATTTGCATTTGGGCAAGCCAACTCATATACACATTCTGTTGTCCCCTGGGAGTCTGAGAAACTCAGTGTTCAAACGGCACCATCGTTTTCGCCTATCTGTGTGACAACCAGATGGAAAGAGACCATTCATTTGTCGATCACAAATCAGCTCCACTCAGGAGGAAGGGCGCTGCTTACTTGTCAAGCATAACAAAACTACATCCTCTAGCAGCCCCTAAATGGGCCCAGTTCCCCTTCAGCCACCAAAGTGACCTTCCCCAAAGAAAGAGATCTAAAGTCAAATATCAGAACAGCAACAAAAAGGACTGAGAAAACTGTAAAAATGTGGAATATGATTATAGACCCAAAGACTGGGTACCACATAGCTACCACCTAAAACCCTCTCTCTCTTCTCAAGGATAACCAAGTAGAGTGGGCAGGATATAAAAAAAAAAAAAGAAAGAAAGAAAGAAAGAAATGTGCAATGTAACTAGAATACTCACTATGACACATGAGAGAAACATATTTTTAACACTGAAGAAGATATGCTTCTCTCAAAAGATACTTCATTCCAATGATGAATAATTCAAGATTGATGACGTCTCCAAGGTTACAGGGCCAAAAAATACCTCCTGCTACATACAAGACTGGAGTTATGCCTTACACTACCACTCAGCTCTTAAAACCTTGTATTTAAATACCCCCCACCATGGAATTTAAATTATAATTACACCTACACTCAATGCTATCTGGGCTTTCCTCTCCAATCTTGCTGCTATTATCTGCTTATTATGAATAAACAGTACCTTTTCCCAGAACAGCTAATACCACTAGTATTAATAGTAACGGGTACTATTAACTCTCTTCTGATGTAAGGTGCAAATATTTCTAAATTATCTGTCCTCCCTAGCCATTTCTAAAGACAGTAACTCATAGCAAATGATACATGTACATCATTCTGAATCGCTTTTAAAATAGACTGAACGAAGAAGCTTTAAGCATGTAGAGTCTGTGCATAAATACTGTACCCACATCTTTTTTTTTTTAACTCAATAAAACAATAACTAAGCAGGTACTCAGTTGCTCTGGGAAACAGAAAGATCCCTCAGTGACAAGAGCGGTGAGATCTGGGCTCAATTCTCAGGGCTACCACTGACTGTCTTCTTTAATGAAGCCACAAGACGCCTGGGAGGCTGTTTTCTCAGCTGTAAAATGGGCATAAAACCTGTCCAGCCCAAACCGTGTTTTGAAAAACAGTCGAGTTTAAATAAAAACATAAGCATATTATTTTTTTCAAAAAAAAGAGCTCCTGCTCTCAGGAGTCTGCAGTTTGGTTTCAGGAAACGAGAACACAAACGCAGGAAGCAGGTCGACGGTGGGAACGCATGCCTTCTCCAGGCGAGTCACCCCGACCGCTCCTGCGGGCAGGCCTGCAGTCGGCTCCCGCAGGACTCAGGGTGCAGAACACCAGGTACCCCTTCCAAGGGCCTCCCCCCACAATGAAGGGCTGATGCTTTCCCCCCGCCCCTTGTTCACCATGCCAGATGGGCTGCCTGAAGCCCAGCCCTGCTCACTTCACTCCTCTGCTCAAAAGCTGAGGTGTTTTCCTGCAGCCTGGGGCAGAGAAGGTGCTTCCACAGGGAGAAGACCTGCTCAGGGCGCTTGTGTGACACGCGGACCACTGGACTCAGCCACCCAAAGGCTCCACACACCCCAGCCCTCTGCCCACTCAGCCCAGACTCTACACTCAGAGCCCATCCGCGTAACTTGGGGCAGAAGCACTTGCTGTGAAGAGCCCCACAGGAAGTATTTCAAGCTTTGCAGGCCACATCCACACAGTCTCTGTTGTACAGTCTTCAGATTTGGGTGCGTTTTTTTTTTTATAATTCTTTTTAAACTGCCAATACCATTTTCATTTTAGTTTACTTTGGTTTTTGTTTTAGCTTTTTTTTTTTGCAAACAAAACCAGAGTGGACTATAAGCTTGCCATCCACTGTCCTGACCAAACAGGGACAACTCTGAGGACCCCAAACCCTCAGACAGGTGACCCCCTCCTGTGTCTTCTCTGATCAGATCCCGGCCCTGTGGAAGCGAGTGAGCACCAAGGAGGGAAGCATGGGCCACTCTCCGCACACACGGAGGACCCGCAGCCGCTGTGGTCCACCACACTGCACGCAGCACACTTCATGTCAAGCATGAGACATCCCAGGTCTGCCCCAATGATGGATGGACAGACGGACGGACAGACAGATGGATGCCTCAATCCACCACGGATGGATGGATCAATAGATCAATGGGTGGACGGATGGATCAACCAAACCCTGAATGTATGGACGGACAGATTGATCCAAAAGTGAGTCAGAGTAACAGCTTTAAGATTTCAGAGAAGGGCTTCCCTGGTGCCTCCGTGGTGAAGAATCTGCCTGCCAATGCAAGAGACATGGGTTTGATTCCCAATCCAGGAAGATCCCACATTCCTCAGAGCAGTTAAGTCCATACAGCACAACTACTGAACCTGGAGTCGAAAGTACTGAAGCCCACGGGCCCTACAGCCCTTGCTCCACAACAAGAGAAGCTCCCACAAGGAGGAACCCACACATTGCAATTAGAGTAGCCCCTACTTGCCACTACTAGAGAAAATCCCATGCAGCAACAAAGACCCACCACAGCCAAAAAATAAAATAAAATTTAAAAAATTATTTTTCAAAAAGAGAAGAAAGTTCTGATAGATGAGGGATGTTAGGGAAGGTTTTACAGAATAAAAGAGATATTTTTGAGTGAAGAAAGTCGATATCAGGGTGCTTTAGAGAGAGATTCCGGTAATTCTTATAGAGATTTACCTGTTTCAAAGGATAACATGACAATCTTGATGATGCAAATCAAAACAAATTTATTTCTAAACATACAGCAAGCCACTTGAAGGTCAAGATATAAAATCACAAAAACAAAGATTACCTGGACCTTCACACTCAACAGACAATTTCTGAGAACCATGGGCTGGGAAGCACCTGGGACTCCAAGGATTCAAAAAGAAGGGACACTTAACCTGAGGCACTCTCAGGGTCTGGCAGGAGGGTCCAACAGGAAAACTAAGAGCAGGCCTAACTGTGGATTCTGAAGCTCCCTTGCCCCCGAGAAGGAAATGCCAAGATACTCTGAGGTCTGATAGCAAACTGCATGCTTCTTAACAGCAGACATCTAAGAGCCCAGGGTTGTCCTCACGAAAGCCTGCGTGACCCAGAAACTGATTCCATGTCATTCTGCCATGGCCCAAACCCCATCCTGAAAGATGTCCTAAATGCCACATTTGGACTAACACCAAAGGAAGGAGTTGTTCCACGTAAGTGAATTTTCTCAGTGAACTAAAAGTCATCAAAATTACACAGCAAAGCTCAAAAACCATCCTCGTGCAAACTCCCCTCAAAGGATCACATGCCTCCCTGCCCACCAGGGCAGACAGCACCAACTGGAACTCTTGTTAGACCTGCTGCTGAGCGGGGAGAAGCCTCGGGGATCCCTAGAGAAGAGGTAGCCCCACACTCTGAGTGAGTCCAGTGTTCTCTCTTCCTCCCTTCCACTGGTCTCAGCTGTTGAGCGCTGGTCCCTGTTATTTCTATTTCACTACTTGGCCTTTTTGAGAACCCTGAGGATGACCCTGACCTACAGAGAAACAAGATGGTTGTTCCAGCAGCTACTGACAACAGCTTTTTCTTCTATTTACCTTCTAACACACGTCTACCACTGGCTTTAATTATTCAACCTAACAGTACATTTTCCTTGGGAAAACCAGTAACAAATTCCTGAAACACTCATCTGCTGACACTGCTACTCCCTAATTCAACCCAAAACCTAGCCAACTGTCAGAACGCTCTACCAACTCACAGTACATCAAGGGCAGGAATAAAGCCCTGAATGTGACACCCCAGGCCTCGCTGGCTTTGTGCACAGATGCTCAGGGATGCAAGGAGGTTTATAAATTAAAAAGAGCAAATAAAACAGAAGCCCTTAAGAGACTTCACATTAGCTATGACTAAAGCAACTGTGTCATAAGATCAATCAAACCTTTACTTTGCTCTGGCCATAAAGAAGAAGACGGTGCACTTCAAAAAATTAAGCTCCTTCCACACTGTTACAGAAGACAATAAATCATTTTTAAAAGACAGAACAATAAACCCAGTTCCTGGAAAACTGAGAGGAGGCAGGGTGGTAGGAAAGGAGGCCACCGTGAAATGTCATCACCAAAGAGCAACTCCCCAGGAAAGAAAGTCGCAGACTAAAACCCCAAACTAAATCTTCCCTTGTGTGTCCCCTCTGGCTGGAAAATCCGCTTTAAAAAGGATGTACAGGGCCTGGGGGTCTGGAAATACACCAAAGGAGTGCAGGCAAGAGAACGCAGGAGAAAAAACAAGGGAGGTGAGAATTTTCAGCTTTGGACACCGCCTAGTCGGCAGCATCAGCAACCTGGTCTCCAAGGAAAAGAAACCATAGCGTGGAGGAGGCAAGGGAAGGGAGATGGAGGAGGTGGGGAGCCTTCTGCCTCCTTACGATTTCCGCCTTGCACCACCCTGCCTGATACCTCTTCCCCATGAGAAAAGCCTATGGCCTGGCAAGCTACCACCAGGGCAAACAAAAGCTGCAGGTTCTGACAACCCAACAGCCCAAGGAGTAAACACACCTCATTCCTACTGGCCACAAAAGAAAAAACCACAAGAGAACTTACAAGATGAGAAGAAAACCAGGAAGCTCAACAGTTATCTTTGGTCAAGAAGCAAGGGGTCCCCACAGTGAACAGGTCAAGATGACGCTTACAGAAAGCAGCAGCCAAAAGGCCAGGATAACCGGGAAAAACAATGGACCGTTCTGAGCTCGCTGCTGCAAAGACAGACGAGGCCTGGCCCTGGACTGGAAAACTCTCAGGTACCACGGTACATCCGGCCAAATGAGGCACGTATCTGCAACCAGGCGATCAACAGTGACGCTCCCGCTAACAGACTTTGCAATCAGAGACCACACGGGCAAGTCCTGTTTCTTTTCACCAGGGAAGCCAAGCACAACAGCGCTGTGATCAAGAGACCAAGGCATACACCTGGAAAGACCCTTCATGAGACGGGATGGCAAAGTACAGAGCACCATTTGTCCCAGACAAACTAGTGATGCGCCCAAAGAAATTCCAGCCTCTGGGCCAACCACCTTATCGACTCCAGGGGTGTTTTGGGGGAGGGAATGTTTAACGGGGGAGTAGAGAAAGGAATATTTTCACCTCTAACCTCTTGAAAGGTATGGATTTTCTTGAATGGCCATGAGAAAGTGGAGGAGATGGTCAAGAAAAGGAAAGAAGGCAAGAAGAGGCAGGTGAACTGTGTTGCAGACACAATGTTAAGAAACATCTCATTCATCCTCCACTTTACAACCGAGGCCACTGAGGCTGGACCAGTGAAATCAGCTGCCCAAGGCCCAACACCAGGAGAGCTATCAGATCAGGGCTAGCAGAGGAACAGACACAGTACAGGGACTGAACACTCTCGCTTCCCCTCAGAATCTCCCCAGAGTTCCCTGACTGCCAGCAGGGTACTCAGTCTGCCTAGACAAGTCACATCTGTGACCCTGCAGTGGTCACTCTCCAAGCACACATCTGCTGACACCGGGGGGATACTGCATGGACTGGTCACTGCCTACGTGGCTCTGGAGTCCTCTACAAGCAGCTCTGATAGTGTTCTCAGCTCTGGGGGTGGGGGGACGTGTCCTAACTCACTCCAAAGCAGGCAAGGCCGCTTAATAAACACCTCTGACGTGAAGCACCTCCCCAGGGGTTAGAGTCTGACAACCCTGCCCAGGCAACCTCACCTCAATGGCATCGACAGTGGAGACCCACCTGCAGAAGGTGGACGACTATCAACCTGCATGACTGAAGCCCAGAGAAACACCCATAAGAGGGATCTTTACAGGCAAGAGATGCCAGCAGGAGACCATCAGGGAGACATTAAAGGACCAACAGGAAAACAGTCTTAAGCACACAGGCTGATCTCGGCGTGGCTGGGGTTCCTGGTTCCATCATCTGCTAACTGGGGGGCAGGCTAGCTACCTGCAGTCACGGCACTTGTCTGAGCTTTGGTGTCTTCAACTATAAACCAGAGGTAACAGGATCTACACCAGACAGGCCAAGTGAAAGGATTCAATCATCAAAACCTTCCATTTACAACACAGCACGGCCCTTAACACAGAATTAGTGCTCAAAGAAATGTCAGCCATTGGTGTTAAAAATTAAAACAACAACAAAAAAACTCTATTAAGATTGTGATTTCTAGGAAACTAGGGAAAGAGGCCCTCAAATCGGGATTACCTGGCTAGAATCCTAAAAGCCAAGGCAATTCATCATTTGCGGGAACTGTCTTCACCAGCCAAGGACTTTGATTGCCAGCATCTGCGTATAAAATCATATTGACAGAGCCATCTTCAGCTGGAGCGAGAGATGATAATCCCGTTAGTAGGGCAGGCCTCCTGCCAGGGTGTGAGCAGTGCCCAGGGCCACCAAGCTCTGCAGGGCTGGGCATGTCAGCAAAGCAGTGAAGGGAGTAAAGAGGAACCATTTGGGGGGCAACACAGACAGAGGAGGCAGAGAGGCAGCAAGCATTCCCCAGAAGCACCCACTCAAGGAAGGCAGCAGGTGCGTGGTACTAAACTGGACAGCAAGAGAGAGGTCGCGCCAAATAATCACAGAGGCATCAATACAGACAGCGTTTTCCAGGCCAGGCTCCACAGAGGCAGCCGGAGGCTACAGGAGCGGAAACTCGCAGGTCAAAATGCTTGCATTTGAATCCTGGCTCCACCACTTCCTAGCTCTGTGCTCCTGGTAAAGTGGTTTAGGTTCCAGAGACCTTACAGGATTTTCGTAATCATTGAACAAGTTAAGAGTTAATATGTGTAAAAAATTTAAAGCAAGCCTGGCATACTGTAAGCATCCAATAAGTGCTAAGAGGCAAGAGAAAAGAAAAAAAAAAAAAAAAACAGCGACTGACAGTAACATTTCAGCTATGCTGTAGACACCCCAAACACACTCATGCAACAACAGCATCGTTTCAAATACGTTACCTTCACTGAAAACAAGGCAGAAGTCCAACTATCACTTCACACCCAAGCCTGCCCTTCAGAGTTAAGGACAGCAGATGACAAACCAGAAAAATAAGAAAGGTAAAAATAGAACTGAGCAGCCCAGCTCAGGGTCCTAACTACAGGACTCATAGATGCAATTCATAGTGTCACTGAACTCCAAGGCATGCATGAGGGTATAAACTAACCTGGGATCACATGAGAAACTGCCCTGACCTTGAAAAAAATTCGGAGAGCATGGCTGTCCAACCACAACTGACAGCTTTACCCTCCACCCCTAGTTCCTCTAAGCACCTTTACTACTCGATGATTGTAACACAGGCTCGGGGTGTCACCCCTCTCTGCTGAACTCTAAGAACCAATTCATGACCATGACACTGTAATAATCACAAGGCTTGTTTAAACAACACTGTTACACAGTCACTCACTCACTCACTCCAAAAGACAATCAACTAAAATAATCTTGTCAAGCCTGGAATTCTTAGTCTGAATTCAGAGAGCTGGGATTGGAAAAAAGAATTACATCTGTATTTCATTAGCCCCCAACTAAAATTTAGCACTTCCCTCAATTATGAATGTAAGCAACACACCATGGTAACATCAGCAGTACCTGTGACTCCAAAAAGAAGACTCAATATTTTTAGAGTCGTTAGAAACAGCTCCCCACATTGCTTACATTCATCAGGACCTCAAAATTAAAGTATTTATTGGACCCACAACCAACCAGATCTTGATATTCAATGCATTAGTAAAGAAATACATATTAGTGTTATAGATTTTTTTCAAATATTTTTCTAACTGTATTTCAATAGATCTGGTCCCGTTTAAGATTGTATGAGGGGACCCTGGTAGCTCAGCTGGTAAACAATCCGCCTGCAATGCAGGAGACCCCACTTTGACTCCTGGGTTGGGAAGATCCCCTGGAGAAGGGATAGGCTACCCACTCCAGTATTCTTAGGCTTCGCTGGTGGCTCAGACACAGTAAAGAATCCGCCTGCAATGCAGCAGACCTGGGTTCAATTTTATTCGATGCATTAAAACATCTTTCTGAAATATCTTCACCAGAGTTCCAGAGGGTCCACAGCACAAAAGAAGTGCTGAAGGGATAAACACTAACTGCACACAAAAGACTGAGAAAATAAGGGCTTTAGGGGAAGGAGCTGGTCCTGCCCGCTTTTACGTCACTGCACCCCACAGTGACAATACACTGGTAGGTGCCCAGGCCTATTTACGTATCAGGAGACCCAACACAACCAAATACAAATGAAAACACAGCTCCAGCATTCCAGCTCTGGTTCATTTACTCCACATCATCCATATGATAAAACCATAACGGTACAAAAGTACCTGGAAGGACCCTGGCAACCACCTGAAGGCCGTATGACACAGAGAAAGTATAAGCAAAGCAGGCAGGTTCCTATTGTGGCAGGAGGGGAGGTGAATTCACCACCTCTTTTTTAGTGGAAAGAAGAGTGTTTGGGGAGCTGAATGGGAACAGTGTCCCAGACATCTGACACCGCTAAGAAAGTGTCACAGGCTACATCTACCTACAAACAAGAGGACGGAAGCAAACACCCCGTCCACGCAGCTCTGCGTCCTCTCTCCCTTCTCTGACCTGCGTCTGTGGAAAACCAAATGAACGTCCAGCCTTGGTTCCAACACAACTTTCAGAGCAAGCTGTGCTGAGCAGCACCGCGGGCCTCCACCCGCTGACACCTGGGTGTCAGCTTCGCCAGGGGGACACCAGGAGGTCCACTCTTCGGGGGCCGGAGCCTGGCCTCTGCCTCCACTGGGACAGGGACCCTGTTCTGTTCAGCTCACCCTAGCGCACACCATGACCGTCAGCACAGAGGGTCTCCACTGGACTCTCATCGCCCCCGCTGCATCCGCCTGCGGGAAGACCCCCAGCCCCCACCAATCTCCCTCTTTTCTCTCCTGCCCTGCCTGTCTATCCTGCCTGGAACGACCACCCTGAAATACCAATAATGTAAATCAGATCAAACCCTCCAACGGCTTCCCACCACATGAGAACAAAACCCAGCCCCTCCCGACATCGCCAAGGTCTCCTGTGATCTGGCCTGCCCGGCCCCCACCCTCACCCCTCCTCTCCTCCAGGATGGCTGAGTCACCCCCACCTTTTCACAGGCTGCTCCTCCCTGGCTCCTCACTGCGTCCTGGGCTCTGCTGCAATGCCACCTCTTCAGAGAGGCCTCTCCTGATTTCAGTTTCCTGCTCTTCAGAGTCTCATTCTATTCCTGTATCCTGTGTAACTTATCACTTGTCACTACCTGGCATTACCTTACTTTACTGCAGTGATCATCAACCCCATTTAGGGGGTGGCTTTAGAAAATGCCAGTGCTTCAGGACCCACCCTAACTAATAAAGTCGGAATTTCATGGAGCTGGCCAGGCATCTCTCTATTCTACAACCTCCTCCCTCCCTGCAAGTGATTCTACTGTCCATCACGGTGAGAACGGCATTTCGCAAACCTTAACGAGCACAGAATGCACCTGGGGATCTTGGGAAACCATAGATTCCGATTCCAAGGCCTAAGGTGGGCCCTGACAGTCTGCGTTTCTAACAAACTTCTAGGCGATGCTGATGCTGCTGTCAGTAGACCCTTCTGAGTTGCAAGCATCTAAAAAGCATTGTCCGGCAGAACTTTCTGCGATGACAAAAATGTTCTAAACCTACACTGTCCAATGCACATGTGCTTATTAGCACTTGAAATGTGGCTGGGGCAGCCAAGAAACTGAATGCTTGATTTCAGGCTGCCATGTTGGATACTGCCTAAAATTAACCATCACTAGTCACTCTTGAGAGTCCCTTGGACTGCAAGGAGATCCAACCAGTCCATCCTAAAGGAGATCAGTCCTGGGTGTTCATTGGAAGGACTGATGTTGAAGCTGAAACTACAATACTTTGGCCACCTGATGCGAAGAGCTGACTCATTTGAAAAGACCCTGATGCTGGGAAAGATTGAGGGCAGGAGGAAAAGGGGACGACAGAGGATGAGATGATTGGATGGCATCACCGACTCGATGGACATGGGTTTGGGTGGACTCCGGGAGCTGGTGGTGGACAGGGAGGCCTGATGTGCTGCAGTTCACGGGGTCACAAAGAGTCGGACACGACTGAGCAACTGAATTGAACTGAATCCCATCACTTCATGGCAAACACTAGGGGAAAATGTGGAAGGAATGAGATTTTATTTTCTTGGGCTCCAAAACCACTGTGGATGGTGACTGCAGCCATGGAATTAAAAGACGCTTGCTCCTTGAAAGGAAAGTTATGACAAACCTAGACAGTGTATTCAAAACCAGAGACATCATTTTGCTGAAAAAGGTCTGTCTAGTCAAAGCTATGGTTTTTCCAGTAGTCATGTACAGATGTGAGAGTTGGACCATGAAGAAAGCTGAACGCCAAAGAATTGAGGCTTTTGAACTGTGGTGTTGGAGAAGACTCTTGAGAGACCCTTGAACTGCAACGAGATCAAACCAGTCAATTCTCAAGGAAATCAACCCTGAATATTCCCTAGAAGGACTGATGATGAAGCTGAAACTCCAATATTTTGGCCACCTGAAGAGAAGAACGGACTTATTGGAAAAGACCCTGATGCTGGGAAAGATCAAGGGCAGGAGGAGAAGGGGACAACAGAGGATGAGATGGTTGGATGGCATTACCGACTCAATGGACACGAGTGTGAGCAAACTCAAGGAGATGGTGAAGGACAGGGAAGCCCGACATGCTGGTCCATGGGGTCACAGAGTCGGACACGAATGAGTGACTGAACAACAACAAACTGGACAGTGCAGATCTAAAATGAATGTGCTCCATGAAGAAAGGCATCAGGGCCTGGGAATGGGGAGGGTAAGAATCAAGGATTATTCCAAATTCGTGGTCTGAGCAGTGCTGTGAATTGGCTATGAAAATTCAACCAGAGGCCTAGATGGCCACCACCTCAGGAGTGGGTCAATATTTACCTAAGGCGGGGAGACAAATACAAAAGGCTCTATTGAGACAGCTTAGTACCTACAGATGACTATCCTGACTTCAAGACTCGATCCCATGTCATCATGCAAGGCCCTCCTATCCATGACCCCAGACACACCTGACCCCTGCCATCCCTGGGCATCCAGGATTTTGGACAATCTTGTGGTCACAGCCTAACCATGTTTTACTGCACTGATTTGTTTATAGGATGGCTGTCTCTCCCACTCAGCTGCAGGCTGCTTCAAAGATAGAACACATTCCTCCTGGGAACTCTCTTCCCATCACCTGGCACACAGCAAGCATTTACTAAATACTGAATGAGGGACAGGCCTGAAACCCCACCAGGAAGGCATTAGTATTTTAACTGTTAATCACAAGAAAGAGACAAATTGAAGGGGCAATTGGGGGAGGGGGGTGCGGAGAATGGGAATCTCGTAAGCAGAGATCATTCTCTCAAATCACTCCAAGATTTCCAGACACCTATGTCCAGATTACAGAATACAGCATAAAAAGGCGGCCCTCGGGCTTCCCTGATGGTCCAGTGGTTAAGAATCTGCCTTGTGCAGTGCAGGGGAGACAGGTTTGAACTCTGACCAGGGAACAAAGATCCCACATGCCATGGAGCAACTAAACCCCTGAGCCACAATTACTGAGCACCCAGGCTCTGGAGGCAGCGCAATACAGTCAGAGTCGGAGGGCCACAGCAAAGATCCCACCTGCTGCAAGTAAGACCCGACGCAGCCACATAAACAAACATATATGTCTTTTTTTTTTTTTACTGTGGTCCTGTCTGACCCATACAGGCTCATTTCTGAAAATAAGAATGGACTGGGCAAGTAGGTGATGTCCTTTCAGTCAGTCGTGTCCAACTCTGCGACCCCATGGACTGTAGCCTACCAGGCTTCTCTGTCCGTGGGATTCTCCAGGCAAGAATACTGGAGTGGGTAGCCATTCCCTTCTCCAGGGATCTTTCCAACTCAAGAGATCAAACCTGGGTCTCCTGCATTGCAGGCAGATTCTTTATCATCTGAGCCATCAGGGAAACCCGACAATAAATCTAAAATCCATTAATCTGCTATTTGGAGGAGGTGTTTTTCAAACAAATCACACAGGGTTTAGAACCATACTCTTGCCTAAAAAGTACACAGGCCGGGTTCCCACTAACAGCTGCTGGGAGGGGCATCTGGCCCCAAGGACAGCAAGGCCCCCGGGAGTCTGGGCAGTCCAGATGCTCCCTCTCTCCCTGCAGTTAGAACCCTGTGCTTGTGACAGCAATGAGATTTCCAAGGCAACCAAGGACAACAGAGTGGAGAACTATGGCCCGGAAGGAAGCAGATTAAATTTTAATACTTACAAGTCAACATCAAATTTATTTTTAAAACTATGTATCTGACAAAGCCAAATAAGCACGACAGAGTGGCTGATGCTTTAAAGGAGGGTCTAACTATGAACATTTCACATACATGTACAACTTTTCCCTATTCTGAGAATATTTCAAAGGGCTCAGAGACTCAAAGAACGTGAGACAGCAATAAAACCCCCACAAACAGTAGAGGGGAGGGTTTTCAGATTCAGTCACTACTGATTTTTTCCATTATTTCCAAAAACACAGGGCAGATCCCAATTGAAGCATCAGACTTGGCTAAAACTGTGCAAAACAATTACTTCACCAAGAGATCACCAAGTGAAAATTTTAAAACACTGCTGTGCTGACCTGCTGCCAAGACAACAAACCAGTTAAAAAGCAATGGTTAACAGACATGTAGTAGCTTTCAATTCACTTACTCATTCAACCATTCCTTTCCCCCTACTCTCCTAGGCCACATCAACCCACCCATGTAAATCTCATCTTGGGGCCAAATATCTGCATCAGGTTCTATGGATTAATTATAATACAAACTGTTAAAGCAGTTAGCATGTATTACACCGGTTGTCTACCAGGTACTGTGTTGTGGACTATCTCATTAAACTCTCTCACCTCTCCAAGGCAGACAGGTATTGTTATCCAGACTAACATCAAGGCAAACGAGAAAACATTAGTCGTCTCATCCAAGTTCACACAACTGGCCAGTGGTGGAATCTGAACTTGGACAATCTGACAAAAGAGTCATTTAGAGAATTCAGCCTTACTGAAAGTAACAAACAGCAGCATCATTTCTGAAAACGGCATGGAGCCAAGTTCAAGCTCCAGCTCTTCAACTTACTAGCTCTATAACCTTGAGCAAATTAGCATCTCTAAGCCTCAACTTCTTCAAGTGTAACTCGAGAATGAGAAATAAATGCAACAGATGAGAGGTTCATGGTACTGGGTAGGATAGTCCAGCTACAGGCACGCGTATCAAAGAAAAAGTACACTTCAGTTGTAGGATGATTTTTAGCAGACATAGCCTATCCTGGAAATAACAGATACACAAAGGTTACTCGGTTCAAAATTAGTTTACTAATTCAGTGACATGTATGTTTAAACATAGGACCATGGACTTGCAAATTTTATATTTATTTCTGTGAAATGAGTAACTCTGTTCCAATAACCACTGTCTGCAGGAAGCACATGCTTGGTTAAAATCAAAATATGAAGACATACTTGTTAAATAAAACTGTTCCCAATTCAGTTCTCTCATAAATGTAAGCTCACATGTGGCATCATCTCAGTATGTGTACTGGATCTGCTTAAAGTGAGACAGAACTGTAATTTTTTTTTTTTTTTTGAGATTTTAACCAATTCGTGTGTGTTCTTAAGACGCAACATGGAGCAAGCCTGCAGTTAAATAAAATGACCAAATCCGGTCTCTCTTTCATCCACTCAGTAACTGAGCTCTAGGGTAATCTGCCCAGCACACTAAAAGAGCTTTGGAACTACACACCGCAAACTAACATTAATCACGAAAGGGTATGCCAATTTTAATAGCAACTCCTGTTTGCCTAGCTTTCCAACATCTGCCAGTGTTAATAATATTTAACCGACAAACTGCAGTAGGGAAAAGAAACAGAACTTTAAGCACAATTAAGCATTCTTTTTAAGGCATGGTGTATAAAAGCTCCCTTCCCTGAAAACACACTCAGCTACCTTTTGGGTTGCTATCAGTCAATAAACATTATTAATGATGTATTTTCAAAACACTGCGAAAATTTTTTTCTTGCTTTTCAACCAGCACTTCTGAAGAAACTTCTGACACTCATCCCCCACCAGCCTAATTTGAAGGCATCATTTTGAAGCCTTGCTAATAAGAGTAGAATTAAGTGATGTGGGATCACACAGCTCACCGCAAAACGTTTACATGCAGCTCTCTTCCACCAAAAAAAAAATGGGGGGGGGGGGTGGGAGGCGAGGAAGGAGGGAGGGGAGGATGCCCTTACTACACTTAAAACATTCAGAATGCTGAATGTGCTGCTTTTCATTTAGCCTATTATTGACTGTTAATGCCTACAAAGGAAATTTTTTTTCATTAAGGGAAAACATTCTGGATTTATTTTTTCCCAAGCAGTTCCTAACAGCAGCTGCTTTGTTCAAGTGGGCAAAAAAACTGAATGCCATCGCTTAATTAAGCTCTTCTGGTGACCTCCCTTCACTCACTCAGGCCCAGTCCTCTCCTAAAATACCTACCATACCCCATTTCAAGAATGTACCTTGACATTGTGGCGGAAAAGAAGGTGATCATCGATTCAACAGCGGCACCGTAGGGCTTGTAAACCAAGTACATTTAGTACATACCTATTTAGTATAAACCAAGCACTTGACACATAGTTGTCTCTGACCCTCATCACCACCCTGGAAAGGATGCACTGCTCGTCCCGTCTGACAGGTAAGGGTAAATGAGGGCAGAGAAGCGAGAAAAAGCCCCAAACCACAGTCAGCGGTGGCCCTGGCCTCCCAAACCCTGCCCTTCGGTAGCAGGCCGTTCTGACCGTCACCTAAGCCTGCTGGTCCTAAGTGCGCTCGCCCAGGACGTGGAGGGCTTCCTAGTTAGCAGCAGACGATGACTCTGCACCTTGCCTAAAATCAGGCCTTTTCCAGGCTGATGAGGAAGGGAGGCGTCCGGGGGGAGCGATCAGGTAAGACACACACATCCCGGGGTGGTGGGGCTGGGGAGAGGAAGGGAGCAAAGTCCTTCGTATCAGAAGCCCGGCTCCCCGCACTCCTCCCCGGGCGCGCTGCGGGACCGGGCGGGCCTCCCTGGCTAAAGGTGCGCACACCTTTCCTGGGCAGCCGGGGTCCCCCGGACCGGCCCTCGAGTCCGGCAGAGCCGGGCCCCGGGCACAGAGCGCCGCGCCGGGCAGGCTAGGCACCCGGGCAATTCCCCAAACTGGGGACGGGGGGGGGGCGCCGGGGACCCGCTGGCGAGCCGATGACCCTGCCGCGACGGCCAGGGTGGGGGCTCCCCGCTCACCACTGCCCCGACTCTCGGGCCAAAGTTGGCTGGGCGCGGGCAAGGGGGACGGGATATGAACCGTCCGGCCCGGCGCCCCGCGGGGGGCTGGGGAGGGAAGGGGCGGGGGGTGGTCTTAAAAAGGCCCAAGGTAGCCTGGCAGCAGCAGCCTTCTCCTGGAACAAAGGGCTTCTGTTTCGGGCAGGGATCGCCCGGCCGCGTCCGGATTCCGAGGGAAAGAAACTTTTTCCCGGGATGCCGGAGCCGGGCCCGGGCGGGGGGGGGGGGGCGGGGGCAGGCGGGGGCGGGGACGCACCCGGGCGCGGCGCTACCTGCGGCCGGAGCCGCCCCCGGCCGCCCCGCGAAGCCCGCGGGCGCTGCTCACCTCCTCGATGGCCGCCACGGTGTTCCGGCACTGCGCCGTGCGCGTGGTGAAGCTCGAGGCCGTGGGCGCCTTGTAGTCCTCATGGGTCTCGGCCACGAATTCCGACACGGAGATCTGGTCCGGCATCGCCTCGGCGCGGCGGGCGGCCGGCCGCGGGGCAGCCGCCGCCTCAGCCGCTTTGCGCGGGCTCCGATCGGCCGCCCGGACGCCGCCTGCCGGCCCGCGGACAAAGGGAGGCGCCGGGGCGCGGGCCGCCGCCGCGG
Source organism: Dama dama (assembly GCF_033118175.1). Taxonomy (NCBI): domain Eukaryota; kingdom Metazoa; phylum Chordata; class Mammalia; order Artiodactyla; family Cervidae; genus Dama; species Dama dama. Next base: position 18,285,952 of record NC_083691.1, on the reverse strand, counting down.
GAGCCGCACGAGCCGCCGCAGGGCGCGGGTGGGCCGCCCGCGGGGCCGGGCGGCGGGAGCAGGGGACGCGCGCGCGCAGCGCCGCGCAGCTCGGGCGCGGCCCGTCCGTCCGTCCGTCCGTCCGCCGCCGCCGCTGCCGCCTGCGCTCGCGATCGGTCCCCGAAGCGGAGGCGCACAGCCGGCGGGAAGTGCCCGCCAGCCAGCCAGCCGCGGGCCCCGAGCGACTCCCGCGGAGAGAGGGGCGGGCCCGGGCCGGGGGGCGGCGGCCGGCCGGGCGCTGGGCGGGGCGGCGCGGAGGGCCGGGCCGCCAATCCGCGCGCTCGCCGCCGCCGCCGCCGCCGCCGCCGCCGCCGGGAAGCCGAGCCTGCAGGAAGGAAGGCGGCGCGCGCCCCGGGCCCGCCGAGCTGCTCGCCCGCCGCCGCGCGCCGCATTGTCTCGGCGTTCGGGCGCCCAGCCGCGCGCGCCGGGGTTCCATGGCGGGCCCCGCCGGGCCGGCCGGACAGACCTCCGGGGCGCGTCCCGGGCCCCCCTCCCGCCCCGTGCCCGGACTCGCGCGCGGGGTGCTCTGGACACCTCCCGGGCGGCGCACCGGCTTCCCCCTGCTCCGTCCCCGCCCCACCCCAGGAGTGGATCCCAGGAGTGGATTCCCTTCTTGGCCGTCCCCCACCCCCGAGCCTCCGGGGATGCCCGTCCGGGCGCGCGAGAAAGTGTGGGAGGAGCTCGCCCCCTACAGGACGACGCGCCCCCCGCCAGCCAGTTTGGGGGTTCGGTGACGGTAATGAGAAACGACCATGGAGTCACCCAGTCCTCCCAACCTTGTGAGGCAAGTAAAGAGATGGCTATTCGTTTAACACGGAAGACAGAACGGTGCTCCCGAGAGTACAGTGAGGGGCCCACTGGGGTTCAGATCCAAATCGGGCCGCTTCCTCCGAGGGCTCACAGGACCCCTGGTCAGTGTCCCTGTCCGTGTTCCTGCCGTCCTGGGTCGTTCTCGGTTAGTTAGAAATAGTCTCGAGGTACTAGGCCAGAACTCACTCTAGGCAGGTAAGAATACGCTGAAATGGTGCACCTGGGGGAAGTAGAGGGGCCCAGTGTGGGGAGTAAGACAGAACCAGGAGAAGGAGCTTTTTCTTATGATTTCAGCCAGAACATGCAACAAAAGGGGGCGAAGCTTATACATAACTGGCCCAGTAAAGAGTTTGAATTAGTACAGATTTCCATTGAACAACTCTTAAGGAAAGGATCGTAATCATTTTTTAAAAGGTGGGGGGGGGGGGGGGCATAAATTGGGAAATGAAGACTGACATAGCACTACTATGGGCTTCCCAGGTGGGGCTCAGTGGTAAAGAATCCGCCTGCCAATGCAGGAGACTCAGGTTCAATCCCTGGGCCAGGAAAATCCGTGGAGAAGGAAATGGCAACCTACTCCGGTATTCTTGCCTGGAAAAATCTCATGGGGACAGAGGAGCCTACTATATACAAAGTACATAACTAATAACCTACTGTATATAGCATAGGAAACTTTTCAATACTCTGTAATAACCTATATGGATATGGGAATAGAATCTAAAAAAGAGCGGATATATGTATAACTGATTGACTTTACCTTATAGCAGAAATTAACACAACATGTTAAATCAACTATACTTTAATAAGGTTTCCTTGGTGGCTCAGACAGTAAAGAATCTGCATATAATGCAGGAGACCTCCGTTCAATCTCTGGGTGGGGAAGATTTCCCTGGAGAAGGAAATACTACCCACTCCAGTATTCTTGTGGGGAGAATCCCCTGTACAGAGGAGCCTGGCGGGCTACAGTCCATGGGGTTGCAAAAGACTGAGCCACAACTGGGCAACTAACACTTTCATACTCTAATTTAAAAAAAATTTTTTTTAATCCAGGAGTTCTGAAGACACTGGTCAAATAAAATCCCACCTCATAACACTACACCAAGCATATGGTGTGCCTTCTGTAGCTGCCAGCAGTGAAACCAAGAGAAACTTTACAAAAAGCTTTTGTGCATCGGAAAAGGAGGAAGTGTGAGAGACATTGGAAATTTAATATCTGAGACAAAGCAGTCTCCTGACACTGTAGGACAGTGGACCAGTCAAACAATCTTTTTAAAGCTCCCTTGTAAGAATTTGCTATATGAGGTGGCAGCATGGGTCAGACATTATGTATGGCCTTTGGTATTTTAGTAGCATTTCATATGAAATTTCGTTTTTCTGAAATAACTGTTATTAGTGGATAGCTTTTATAACTGTACCAGGCAATAAGTTACTGTTTTTAAAGCTGTAGTATCTCTCTTTCTATCTTCTATTTATGTTTTTTCACCCTTTTTGGTGTCTTTGGTAGTTTCTGCTATTTGCTCGTCTCTACAATTCAGGTTCTATAGATATTATTTATATTAATGCACCCTCTCCGATGAGCTTTCCAGGTGGCACAGTGGTAAAGAATCTACCTGCCAATGCAGGAGACTTAAGAGATTCGGGTTCAGTCCCTGGGTCTAGAAGATCCCATGGAGGAGGAAATGGCAACCCACTACAGTATTCTTGCCTGGGAAATCCCATGGACAAAGGAGCCTGGCGGGCTACAGTTCATGGTGTCACAAAGAGTCAGACACGCCTGAGCACATCATCTACACCAGGAGGATTCTATTCCCTCCTAGGTAGCTCTCTAGCTACAGTTGTGTTGTTTTTCTTATCCTGGGTAAGTTTTCAAGTTTTGATTTTTAGAGGAATAATATCTATCAGGCTACAGATTTAAGGATATAAGAAGAGAAGAAAGTAGTGTTTTTCCTTGACAACTAGTATGGCATTAACCAGACTGAGCCAAACTTCTTCTTCTACAAAGACCAAGTTGAGCTTCGTGTTCTTCTCTATCCTCCCTTCATGTGCAATTACTGTCCTTGTTTTTTATAATGTAATAGTATTTTTCAGGTACAGAAACCTGTACTGTGCTGTGCTTAGGTGCTCAGTCATGTCCAACTCTTTGTGACCCCATGGACTGTAGCCCGTCAGGCTCCTCTGTCCATGGGGATTCTCCAGGCAAGAATACTGGAGTGGGTTGCCCTGCCCTCCTCCAGGGGATCTTCCCAACCCAGGAATCGAATCCAGGTGTCCCGCATTGCAGGCGGATTTGTTACCATCTGATACACCAGGGAAGCCTCAGAAACCTGTAGTAAACAAAAATAAAATGGCAAAGGTGCACTGTGTTATACACAGGGATGAGAAGGCTGGTGGAAAGCAAGTCATCCTACCAAGTCCACTGCAGAGAGAACATCCGTGATAGAACACCCAAGCAATTCATTCCTCCAGCCATCCCTGAGAATCTCAGAAAACCTTGCCCAGCACAAAAGCCAGAATTAAAGCAAGATCAGAACCAAACGTAGCTAATGTGTCTCTGAAATTAATAGAATGAGTAGTTTCCAATAAATAAAAAAAAAATGAGAGTTGAATGTGGATTAAGAAGACATTATAGACACACGCTTTTTTGGGGGTGGGGGGCAGGGGGGAATTCATGGAGAAAAGAAAAACATGCTGGGAAAACCATTACAGGCCTATACTCCCTTATCTAGAACTTTAAAATTCTGAATATCTGAAAAATCTAAAGTTCAAAAGCAACACTTTTAGTAGTAAAATTGACCTAAATTAAATTGACATGACTATTTACAGTCTTGCTTCATCGTAATATTTATGTTTTCCTGCAAACTATAAATATACTTGCTTATGGAGTATGGCCCCAGACCTCACTGGGCGTGACTTAGAATAGCTAGTGTATGTGGTGTATTAACTCTCAAAACTCTGACAAATTCCGGACCCATCTCACCTTAGGGGTTGGTTTCAGATAAGAGGTTGCAGGATTGTATTATTAAGAAAAGAAACATGGTGTTGCAGACTTGTCATTTCTAATGAAGAGGAAAGAAACTCTTCTCTCAAAAATGAAATTTTCAGCAACCCTTTGCGATTGGACAACAGCCCATTTTCCAAAGGAATTTTCTAACCCTAGTAGTTCTCAAGAACCTGAGATTTTTCACTCTGAAATCAAGGTTTAAAATACATTCTTATCTCTGAAATTTGCTTAAGGGTTGGCTGACTTAACACAAGACTTAGCCAGTTCACTTGCTGTAAATGATTAATTTGTAAATGATTATTCTTGGAAAGGAGAGATCTATATCTTAAAAGAACTATGGTTAACAGTGTAATTAAATAGAAAAACAAGAAGAAATGTGCACCCCCCCCTGCCAGATGTGAACATGTAAACTTAAGCAGAAGTTCCATTTCCATTCTTAGCAATATTCACCCTCAAACAGTATTTCTTAAGGGACCCATTTATCTGCAAAGTGAGAGAAATTTGAATACACTTAACCACAGTGATCCCAGCTTAGCACTTGAAGGGGGAAAATCAACATGCAGAAACCATTTTACAAATGAAAACTTAGGTTCTGATGTCAGCTTTGCTTCTCTATGACTTTGAATAAGTTATAATAATTAACCTCCCTGGACTCAGCCCATTGGTAAAATGAAGGAAGCTGGACGAGCTAATTTCAAAGGCTACTTCCTGAGCAGGCATCTCATGATTCCATGATCCGTATTCTGTGTTAGTTTAGGCACCAGAGGGAATTGCTGCAAGGGCCACGTTGCTACTGGGGAAATCTAATCAGTGGTCCTATTCACTTGAGAACAGGCCTGTTTTAGATGACGTTGGGGGCTAATTTTTGAGAATGTTGTCTTTTTATTAAGCTGGTAGATTTAGATGGCAAATTGATTTATTCATAGCTAACTTCACTAGAAGATACTTTAGGTCTGTTCATTTTTTGGTTTTGTTTTAATACTGATTACTTATTTTTATTGGAGGATACTTGCTTTCCGTGTTGTGTTGGTTTCTGCCAAACATCAACATGAATCAGCCATAAGTATACATATGTTCCCTCCCTCTTGAATCTCCCTGTCACCTCCAACCCCATGCCACCCCTCTAGGTTGTCACAGAGCACCAGCTTGAGCTTCCTGTGTTATACAACGACTTCCCACCAGCTATCTGTTTTACACGTGGTAATGTAGATATTTCAGGGCTACTCTCTCAGTTCGTCCCACCCTCTCCTGCCCCCACTGTGTCCATAAATCTGTTCTCTTTATCTGAGTCTCTATTCCTGCCCTGCAAATAGGTTTGTCAGTACCATTTTTCTAGAGTCCATGTAGATGCATTAATATATGATATTTGTTTTTCTCTCTCTGCCTTACTTCACTCTGTATAACAGGCTCTAGATTCATCCACCTCACTAGAACTTACTCAAACACGTTCCTTTATATGGCTGAGTAATATTCTATTGTATACATGTACTATAGCTTCTTTATCCATTGCAAAAATCAGTTCTAGATAAATGAGGTATCGTTTACTATGCTGTAGGCAGCTCCTGCTGACTCCAGAGAGCTGACTGTTAAATTTCCAGGTGTTTTGCAAACTGTAGGTTGTATCTGTGTGGTATGAATACCACTATAATGGTGTACTACGACACAACTCTTCCTAACTCTACATTCTGTCAGTTTCAAATTGTCCACAGTGGGACTGTTTACACCAGCACAGTTGGCAACTGTAAAAAGAAAAAATCACAACTTTATTGTTTTGTTGATTGTCTAAGTGTAATAAAGGGGTCAAGAAAATGTTAAAAGTGCAGATTTCAAAGCTCAGAAATAGAGGGCATAATTGTCACTCCCTTTATTTATACCTTTCAGTGGCATCACTTTGCCAAAAAAAAGATGTAAACTTAAAAGTGTGTCATGTCTGTAGCCCTTACATTATGAGTTGTGAAAATATTTGAGGTAATATTCTTCCAGTATTTACAAACTGTCATATGATTCAGCAAAGAGGGCACTCATCTCATTGACAGATGAGTGAAGTCACAGCAGGCATTTCATGGCTTCACTTTCATCTTAGCCATTAACATAAAAATGTCAACCAGCATTCATGTCGGAAGCACACTTATTTGTCAATGACATGAGGAACTTCTCTGCCAAACTGGGTAATAATCAAGCACTTACTTGTAGTCTTATTTTGTCAGATCGTGGTTGAACTGCAAACACCGATTGGCTTTAAATACAAGAGCTGGGCAAAAATCAACAGAAGTGTTCTGTGAAAATCAGTGAGCTCGATGAGCTGGTGACTTAGTGGTAAAGAACCTGCCTGCCAATGCAGGAGATGCAGCTTCAATCCCCAGGTCAGGAAGATACCCTGGAAAAGGAAATGGCAACCCACTCAGTATTTTTGCCTGAAGAATTCCATGAACAGAGGAGCTACAGTCTGTGTAAGAAGAGTTGGACACGACTTAGCAACTAAACAACAACGACAAATGGAATTTATAATAAAGAGTATTATATAATTTGTTATTATTTACAAATTGGGTGCTCTACATCCTTTGTAGAATTAAATGAAAATAAACTTATGTATGTATGCACACACAGACATTTTTTGCAGAGCAGGTTGTTAAACATTTACCAGCTCACTGCTGAGTGTAATTGCATCTTCCCCGCCAAGAGGCAGAACATGAGACCTTCCCCCTCTGAGTCATGCCAACAGGATAAAGCCCACATAGGACAAAACCTCAATAAACTGGACTACACATGCAAATTAAGGCAATATTTAATATTAAAATATTAAAGGCAACTTGTGTTCATAGAAATTGTCTTCAAGTAATTAAGAAAATGCCATTTGTTGTTTTCAAGTACTTAGACCAACACGAACCAGTGCCAACAGAGGGTGTGGTCTGTTTGAATCAAAAAGCAAAGAAAAAACCCTTTAATTAGCTCTCTGTATGCACATGAATTTTGCTAAAACTTTTATTAAAGAGTGCCTGCAATAATTTCTTGAGTTCAGTCACTCTCCCACCATTTCGACCCATTCTTAGGTTTTGTGGGACACCCTCTTAGGTGGCCCAGCAGTCCATTTGTACATGATCCCGGCTCTAAAGACCTCCAGTGCTTCCCCATTGGCCACAGGATTAAGTTTAAACCCTTTAATGTGTCCCAGGCTCTGTCCTAACTCCCCTGACTGTTAACCTTCTCCCAGCCAGGTCAGTAGACTATGGTCCAGGGCCTAAAGATGGCCTGCAGCCTGACTCTGTACTGTCCCCAATGAAAGAATGGTTTGACTTTTATTTTAATTTTATTTATTTGGCTGTGCTGGGTCTTTTTTTGGCTGCATGTACTTTTCTCTAGTGGTGGCAAGTGGGGGCTACTCTCTAGTTGTGATACATGGGCTTCTTATTGCAGTATCTTCTCTTGTTGCAGAGCACAGGCTCTAGAGCGTTTGGGCTTCAGTAGCTGTGGTGCGTGGACTCAGGAGTTGAGGTTTCTGGGTTCTAGTGCAGAGGCTCAGTTGCCCCGCGGCATGTGGGATCTTCCTGGATCAGGATACAACCTGAGTCTCCTGCATTAGCAGGCAGATTTTTTTTTTTTTTTTAACCACTGAGCCACCAGGGAAGCCACTGACATTTTTTTAAGTGGTTGAAAAACATCAGGAGAAGAATATTTTTTTTAACACATGAAAATGATATGAAACTGAAATTTGAGTGTTCAGAAAGTTTTATGAGGTGAGATGGCTGGATGGCATCAGTGATGCAATGGACATGAACTTGGGCAAACTTGAAGATGGTGAGGGACGGGGAGGCCTGGCATGCTGCAGTTCATGGGGTCTCAAAGAGTCTGACACGACTGAGTGACTAAGCAAAAACCACAGTTTTATTGGCACCCAGCCACAGCCGCTCAGTTACATATTATCCAGGGTGGTGGTGCAGTTGAGTCCTTGCAACCCACCTACAACCCACCTACCTAAAGTATTTAAGGAATTATCTGGCCCTTCAAGGAGGAAGTTTGCTTACCCTGTTCCAACCTCACCAAGCTTCTCATTTTTTTCAGCCCATAGAGTCCTCTTATGAGGTGAATTAATGCAGTTATCTGCCTCTAACCTGCTTCCTAGAAGGTCAAGTCCTAACTCAGTTAGCAAGACCTCTCATAGCTTTCTCTCTGCTCCAGCCTCATCCCCTCCCCACCCCACACCCCCAGGTTCTCACCACCCTGCAACCGCAACCAGCTCAGGCCACACCTAACTCTCACTGTTCATTTAACATTAAGTGTTCCCTCACCCGCAAGCCCTTTGGCTTGGAGCCCTCGTCTTCTGTCCATCTGACACACTTCTGGCCACCTTTTGGGGTCAAAGGCAAACTCGCCTCTATGAAGTCTCTTTTGAACGAACATTCTAGGCAGGGTCAGCCGTCTCCTCTGTGCTTTCACTGTGCTTTAGACCTGTGTCGGATGCTCTTGCTAGGAAGCAAAATGAAGTGCCTGTTTCCACGTCCTAACACCGTGGAGAAGGTCTCCAGTCTTTCCTCTCTCCTGTGCTCCCCACCACCCTCTCTCCTCTTCTTGGCATGTGGAGTGATTGCATTAGCCAGACGAGATGGGGGCACTTGTTTCATTCCACTGATGAGCCTTAACTTCACCCTGGAAAGAAAAAGTGCTTCACCTCCCCCAAAGAACGGGATGCCTCCATGACAGGAAGTTCCACGTTATAGCATATGGCCTGAGCATTTGTTTCTCATCTCACCACCTTCAGAGACTAGGCTCCTAGGGGAGAAGAGGCCAGGTTTGGTTTATCTTTGCCCCAGAACGCAGAACATGCACAAGTAGGTGCCTAATAAACGTGAATTGGATTGCTTGGATGTGCTTCTCTTCTGATACACAAAATGAAGGAAGACATGAATTCAATACAAGGAAAACCTGTAGGTTTGAGAGATGAAGATGTAGGCAGCATCCTGGGTTTTTCCTTCTCTGTTGGCTGGAGTTTCCTGGTAAACATACAGTTGCAGAGGGAAGTCAAGACTTGGGGGTGGGGGGCAGTTTGCTTGATGACCCGACTTCTTCAGAAACGGACTTGTTCAGTCTCCCTCCCTGGATGTCAACACCAGAAGACCTGCTGCGTGGCTGGTTGCCACCTGGTGGCGGGGTGACCTCTCCCCATGTAAACTAAGGCACTCTGTCCCCTCCACCCTTACCTCTCAAAGTGTGGTCCCCTTGCTGGCAGCATCAGCCTCAGCTGGGAGTTTGGTAGAACTGCAGAGTCTCAGACCTACCGAGCCAGAGTTTGAACTTTCACAGGACCCCCAGGTCATTTGTTTAAAAATTGAGGTCTAGCAAACGTAAAGGATGCAGACACCGCAAGCTGGAACCTGACTTTCCATCCTGTCAGAAGCCCAGTATTCCAAACTATGTAAACTGTACCGTGCCCACGGGACTTGATAAAACCTAAAGGGTTAAGGTTCTTTCTGATGCTGAGGTTCGTGAAGGTTCCTCTCAGTTCTGAAAAGTCATGCTGTAGTCCATTCTGTCTAGTTGCTGTTTTACTCCATTGCTCAGTAATTCAACTAGCACTTACTATCTACTGTAGGCTAAACACCACCCCCAAAACCAGGATGTAGTTGCGAGCAAGCCAGAAAAGGTTGCTGCTGTTATCATACTTAGATTCTAGCAGGAAAAGGAAGATAGTAAGTAAATTAATAAATAAAATAATTTCATGTGAGTTCCATTGACACACATGGACAGGATGAGGTAGTAAAGAGTATCTGGTGTGGGTGAGGGATAGCGACATTAGGGAGGGCAATCACGAAAGACTTCTTGGAGAAAGGAACAGTTGAGCTGAGCCCAGAATGAAAAGAAGGAGCAGGGGAGCTTTTTACAAAGGCAGAGTGAACACAGAGTTTCCAAAGCAGGAACTGGATAGACATTTAGAGAAAAAAGGACAGAGCATTTGGGTTGTTGTGAGCAAAACAATATCAAAAAAGAGAGGGAGGGAGAGAAGAGAGGATGTGAAGTGATGAAGGAGGAGGATGGGGGCAGATCACGTGACACCTCAGAATCTTGGAGATTTTCCTGCACAAGAAGGATGGCAGGCTTTGCTTTATACTTAAAAATGAAAAAGATCACTGACTGGTCTTGGAAAAATGATTGTAGGCAGGTGTAGCAGCAAAGCAGGGGGTTGATTAGCAATGGATAATTAGCAATGGATAAATTGGGCTTCATAAAAATTTTAAAATTTTGTACTTCAAAGGCACATCAAGAAATTGGAAAAAATCCACAAGTTGTGGAAGAGTATTTGCAAGTAGACATCTGATAAAGGTTTTGTATCTAGAATGTGGAATATAAAGCTCTTACAACTCAATAATGAGAAGACAACCTGGTTTTAAAACTGATACATCTGAATAGATGTATCTCCAAAATAGATCTACAAATGGCCAAGAAGCACATGTAAAGATGCTCAACATTATAGTTATCAGAGCAGTGCAAATCAAACCAAAGTATGATGTATTTCCAACCCACCAGGGTGGCTATAATAAAAAAAAAGACAGATAATAACAAGTGTTGGTGAAGATATGGAGAAAACTGGAAACTTCACACACTGCAGGTGGGAATGTAAAATGGTGCAGCCACTAAGGAAAATAGTCCTCAAAAGTTTAAACACAGTTATCAAATGACCCAGCAATTTCACATCTAGGTATATACCCAAAAGAAATGATGGCACACAATCACACAAAAACTTGTCCACACATGTTTACCTGGTTATTCATAATAACCAGAAAGTAGAAGTAACTCAAATGTCCAACAACTGATACATGGATAAACAAAATGTGGTCAGTTCATATAATGTGTATTAGATTGCTAGGGCTTCTGCAACACGGAACCACAAACTGGGTGGCTGAAACAGAAATGTATCATCTCACACTTCTGGAGGCTAGAGTCCAAGGTCAAAGTTGTGGTAGGACTGATACCTTCTGACATCTGGGGGGGAGAATATGTGCTTGTCTCCTAGCTTCTGGTGGGTTGCTGGCAATCTTTTCTGTTCCCTGGGTTGTACAAGCATGGCTCTCATCTCTCTCTCTCTTCGTGTTCACATGGTATTCAACATGTGTGCATGTCTTTGTGTCCAAATGTCCCCATGTTATAAGGACATTGATCATACTGGAATATGGACCGACCTGCTCCATACGGCCTCATCAAGGCTAATTATATCTGCAATGATCCTTCTTCCAAATAAAGCCACACTCTGAAGTTTTAGGGGATAGGAATTCAACATACGGATTTGAGGGAGCACAGATCCACTCCTAAAACAACAGAATACTCCTCAGCCGTAAAGAGAAATGAAGTACTGACACAGGCTACAACAAGAATGAGCCTTGAAAATGTGCGAAGTGAGAGAAGCTAGCCACATATTATGTGATTCCATTTATGTGAAATATTCAGAAAAGACAAATCTATAAAGACAAGTAGATTACTGGTTGCTCAGGGCACGGGAGAGGTTGGAGGAATAGGAGGGTGATAGTTAAAGGGCACATAGTTTCTTTATGGATGATGGGAATGTTCTAAAATTGCTTGTGGTGATGGTTGTACAACTGTGAGTATGCTAAAGATAATTGAATTGTACACTTTAAATGGTTGAGTTGTATGGTAAGTGAATAAAGAAATTACCAAAACACAAATTAGCTTCATAGAAAGTGTTAAAGACATTTTCCAAAAGTGTAACCTAGGATTTGGGTCCAAAATTCAGATCCTGGCTCTCCAACTTTCTGTTACTTTGAGCAAATTGCCTTAACTTCTCCACTGAAAAGATGTGGATATGGGCAAAGGAGTCTAGCAGGATAGTTCAAGAATTAGAGATTATCTAGGCACACAGCGTGTTGTTTAGTCACTGAGTTGTGTCTGACTCTTTTGTGACCCTATGGACTGTAGCCCTCCAGGCTCCTCTGCCATGGGATTCTCCAGGCAAGAATACTGGAATGAGTTGCCATTTCCTTCTCCAGGGGAATCTTCCCAACCCACAGATTGAACCCTCATCACCTGCATTGGCTAGTGGATTTTTTACCATTGAGCCACCTGGGAAGCCCCAGGCACACAGCAGTTGCTTAATAAAATCATTACTAGTCCATACATTTTACCCTTGAAAACGTAGTGTGATTCTATCATGGATAAATCTTTCTTTGAGTCATTTATTTTTCTAAATGGCCCAATAAGACCTTTATCATGCCCCTCGACAATTAAACTCCCAAAAGAGAACTAAAACTTAGAAGAAAAACATATCCCTTCACACTTTTCATGCCACACGAGGACCAACTCTGTGATGTTTTTCTGCCTCTGACACCTCTTCCCGCCTTTTCTTTTTATTCCTTGAGTTGATAATTGAAGCTGTCAAAGAAGGCTCACACTACTTGGTGTTTCAGCAACATGTTCCAGCTGGGACAAAAGAGCATGTTGCCGAGTTGGAGAAAGAGAGTGAAGGTTCCCCAGGAAGGAGCCCACCCTTGAGCTTCCGGAATGTTGGGTTATTAAATCTGTGTCTGGGGGGGTTTCCCAACACATCCGTTTGAAGGGACGGACCTGAGTCAGCATTGAGTCTGAAGGGAATACAGAAAGACTTGAGAATAAGTCTCTGAAATGCCACAGGTCTAAGCATTTCCTGATGCTTTATAGAGAAAATCAGAATCAAACCTCACCCCGGTCATGAGTCAGATGGCTTCATCACAATGCCAGGAGATGTAAGGTCAGAAAAGATGCAAGACGCTGCGCAAAGACATTTGGCGGCCCTCGTGGATGGTGTGTCCGGTGCTGTGCTGGGCCCGGGGATGCAGAGGTGATGGTGAAGTGGTGTCTGCAGAGGCCCCTGGTTTCATGCACAGAAGCAAACTCACGCCCTTCACAGAGGCGTTCTGTGGTCTGTGGAACAGGAGCTCAAGGTCACACACGGAACCTATGATCGGTGCCTGTGGTCTGGGCATCCAGCGCCGATGAAACCTCCCCAATAATTACGTTTTCTCCCAACTCTCCAGACAGTCTATGAATTCCTTCCTGTCACTACATCCCAAACAGGTCCTGTCCAAACAGTCCTGTGGCGGTGATTCATAATCCTGGCAGATGCAGCCTTATTTAGAACATCTTATTCAGAGATGATCTTCTTGTGAACTTTGAGGAAATGCAGAATGGTTGGCAAAAGTCCCTCTGCCTCTCCACCCTGTCCTGGCACCACTTCCTTCCCCCCAGAGCATTCCTGCCTGTTGTCCCCACGTTACCTTCTGGTCACCCAGGTCGGCATGCTCTCCTCCTCATTCGGTCATTGCTTACCTGTCTGGGGTGCAGTAGGAATGACCGTGGGCTGGCCCACCCCCTCTACCAGAGCCCCTGACTCAAAAATAGTGCTTTTACTTGCCTAATCTCAAGCATTTCCAGGGACCCTTTAAAAAGGCCAGATTCCATCTAGAAAGATGGTACAGATGAGCCTGTTTGCAGGAATAGAGAAAAAGACCTAGAAACAGGACATGTGGACGTCATGGGGGAAGGGGAGCAGGGGATGAATCAGGAGAGTAGCACTGACGTATATACATGGCCATGTGTAAAACAGATAGTCAGAAGCTGCCGTAAAGCACAGGGCACTCAGCTGGGAGCTCTGTGATGACCTGGAGGGGTGGGGTGGGAGGGGATGGGATGGGGTGGGAGGGAGGTTCAAGAGTGAGGGGATATATGTATACACGTAACTGATTCACTTTGTTGTAGCAGAAACTAACACAAAATGATAATGCAATTATACTCCAATAATATATATGTATTATATTATTCCCCGGTGTCTCAGATGGTAAAGAATCTGCCTGCAATGCAGGAGACCAAGGTTTGATCCTTAGGTTAGGAAGATCCCCTGGAGAAGGGAATGGCTACCCACTCCAGTATTCTTGCCTGGACAATTCCAAGGACAGAGGAGCCGGGAGGGCTCTACAGTCCATGGGGTCACAAGAGTCAGACACGACTGAGCGACTAACACTTTCACATTATATATTATATATCCTTTTAAAAACAGCAAAAAACAAACAAAATCCATATTCCAGAAGACCCTACTCTAGACCCACTGAATCAATGTTTAGGAAAAGGGTCTGGAAATTTGGATTTTTAATGTGAGCTCCAGGAGATTTTAGATAAAGCAAGTTTGGAAAGCTACATCTACCATTTTAGAGGAGAAACCCAAAACCAAGACTGTTGAACTCATTTTCAAGTGCATTGCCTGTGTCAGAACAAATCCTAGAGGGGAGGTTTGAGGTGAGCAAGCCCTCTCCACAAAACAATAACTCTTTCTCTGGAGAACTCCTGACAAAATTATGATCTGAGAGCAAAAGTGTTCCCACAGGATCTGAGAATGCCCAGTACTCATTCTGAAAGTGCTTGCTTAACTGGCACTCGGGGAGGGGTTGGTTTGCCAGTAGGATCTGGAGCTATAGACATGCACTGCCTCTAAGCAGAAGTAATAATCCTTAGTCATATAAGAGCCCTTGGCATGACTTTAAACGGAGACTTCATTTTCTCAGTTCCGTGGAATTCCCAGTGTCTTCGAGGCCGTATGTGTGACTTTCCTTGGAAAGGGGCTGTGAGTCGTTTCCTAAGGCCGTTTAACTTGACTGGAGGGTGCTCAGGGCTGCCTCGGGCAGATACCAGCTGAGCAATGGCTGATGCCTCTGGATCTGGAGTCAGGACCCTTCCTCCAAGGGCTCCTTTTTCTGTTCTCGTTTTCAAACCAGGGTGACACCCGGGCGACGTGTGCTGCTTCATCCCTTCCTTCCTCCCCAGACTCTGCCCCTACCCACCCCTTTCGAGGTTCGCAGCCAAAGCTGACTTCACTCACCGACTCCGCATCGCATTTTGGTGAGTCCCACTTACAGATGCCAAGATGTGGGCTGTGTTGTTTGCTCAGGCCCTGATCAGATTTTCCATCAGCTCTGAGCACAGCAGCTCTGAGCCTGGGCTTCTGGGCTCCGCCAGGGTCCTGTCCTGAACCTCCCCTGGGCACTGCTCCCCAACGTGGCCAGAAGACCCCCCACAGGGCCAGACTTCTGGAAACAGGGTCAGGCACACTGGGTCAACTGGAGTCATTACCCTGGAGACAGAACCTGGCAGAGGAATGGCCAAGGGATTTGATGGGAGGAGAAGCAGCTGATCAATGACTCTTTTGTGCCCTGCTCCATAAATTGACACTGCAATCCAGCCTGGAGCTCTCAGAAGCAAAAGCTTACAGACCTGAATCAGATACCAAAGATAGGGATGCTGAAACAGGGTAGGATGGACTCACATCGTTTGAGGAGGGCTTCAGAGACCCCTGGTTTGCAGGCTGAATAAGTAGTCTTCACACTTCTTGAGTGTAAGTCTCTTGCAATGCAAAAAGCCAGACCTCCTCACCTCCTTGCTCAGAAAAGCTGACCCCAAACCAGAGGAAAGATGGCTTTCTTTGATTGGGGCCCCAGTGAATGCTAACCCAAAGCAAAAAGACAATTCACTTCATGGTTCTGTTCATTTAACTTGCTCTTCTTCATCTAGTTGCCCAAACAGAAACTGTGGAGTCATCCTAAATCCTTCTCCTTCCTACCACACATTCAGTCAGTCATCCAATGCTGGTGCTTCCACCTGTTTAATATCCACATGGTTGTCCCCTCAGTTCCCCCCTCATCCTTCACTGATTCAGATCCTCATTCTGTCCGTGCATGAAGAACGGGCTTTATGACAAGTCCTCCTGTCTCCGGCCCAGGGTGCTTGCATGCATTCATGCTTAGTCGCTAAGTCATGTCCAACTCTTTGCAACCCCAGAGTCAGACTCCTCTGTCCATGGGATTCTCCAGGCAAGAATACTGGAGTGAGTTTCCATTTCCTCCTCCAGGGGATCTTCCTGACCCAGGGATCGAAAAGTCCTCCTCCAGTCCCTCCTGTTTACATGGAAACCAGGGTTATCTTTCCGAAAATGACCTTTTAAAAATACCAGTCTAGTAATGGCTCCCCACAGTCTGCGAATAAAACCCAGATTCCTTGGTGTACTGTATAGGGTCCTTCATGGTCTAGACTATGTAACTGTTCAGCCTAATCTCTCATCAAGCCTCACATACATCAAGAGATGCAATCACACTTGACTCATTCCTTCATTTGAGTTCCTGTCGTGTATCAGATCCTGTGCTGGATTCTGATAATCCAGTGATGCAAGCAAGGCACCCACTGTCCCTGATCCCCTAGAGCTGGCAATCGAAGGCAGAGGACAGACTTTGGACATGAAGGTATATACTTCATTGAGTTCAACAGGTGCTTAGCTAGAGCACAGCAGATGGACATCTCATGACCTCGAAGGCAGGGATCCCTCTGATCCAAAGGAATGAGTGAGAAATGATGAATGTGAGTTGGAAGTTGGTGGTGAAAGCCTGTGTGTGCGAAGGGTCACAGATGAGAGATCTGAGTGTTTTCAAGTAACTGAAGGAAAGTGTGGCCTGTCAGTGATGAGAGAGAAAGCTGGAGAGGCCCATGGATCTTTCTGGTCATGGAAGAGCTCAGAAGATTCCATATTAAGGACTTTGTGACGTTACCTAGAGGAATAGAGAGCCACAGAACCATTTAGAGCAGACTTGATTTTTGAAAGACCTCTCTGGCTGAGTTTAGGGAATGGGACAAACCACTGATAGCGCCCCAAGGTGCTGTACATTTCTGCACAGTTGGGTCTTAGCACAAATCTTTTCATGTCTCTGGGATGCCCCATGGCTCTCGTCTACTTAGTGAGTCCCTTCCATCTTTCATAGCTCAGCTCATAATCCTTAAAATTCACAGCCCACCCCTTCCCTCTGTCCAGGTAGAGTTGGGCATATCTCCATCTTTGCTCCTATAGCATGTGGTTCCTTTTTTGTTGTTCAGTCACTCAGTCTGACTCTTTTCGACCCCATAGATTGCACCAGACCAAGTTTCCCTGTCCTTCACTATCTCCTGGAGTTTGCTCAGACTTGTGTCCATTGAGTCAATGATGCCATCCAACCACCTCATCCTCTGTCATCTCCTTCTCCTCCTGCCCTTAATTTTTCCCAGAATCAGGGTCTTTTCCAATGAATTGGTTCTTCACATCAGGTGGCCCAAGTATTGGAGCTTCAGTATCAGTCCTCCCAATGAATACTCAGGGTTGATTTCCTTTAGGATTGATTGGTTTGATCTCCTTGCTGTCCAAGGGACTCTCAAGAGTCTTCTCCAGCACCAGAGTTCAAAAGCATCCATTCTTCGGCGCTCAGCCTTCTTTATGGTTCAACTCTAACATCTGTCACTGACTACTGGAAAAACATCATGTCAGTCCCCATTACTAGACTGTGTGTTTATAAAGGGAATTCAGCCTGTTTTCCTTTCAGCTTTATATCCCCGAGACCCAGCATTTAGTAGTGGCCTTAAATGTGTTAAGTATACTTTGAATGTGTGAATTTACACCAGAGGCAAAAAAAAAAAAAAAAAAGGAAAGTTGAGATTCAAGACCTCCATGACTCCCTCCATATCAAGCCCTTCCCTCCCCACCGGAAGTCTCTGTCATTCCAGACCCAGAAACCTCACAGATTTGCCCGTCCATTTTTTCTTTCCCAAGCAGCGCATTTTAGCAAATGCTCCTGAAGGAACGTGGTCTCTACAGCCTACTCCAGTCTTCTATGATGTGGAAACCCTCGACTTTGTACCTAAGTTTGGACAGAGGCCTGGTCAGATAGTCGAATTTAAAATCGTCTTCATTGAAGGGGCCCAGGGCTGGTTGTGCAGAACGGAGCTCGGGGCCCTTCCTGTCGGTCACCACCATGCTGCGAAGGTATTAGACTCTGAGGGCAGAGTCCTGGAGGCAGCAGTGTCTCCGAAGGGGTCCCTTTCCCAACCAGGCACTGAATGGCTCTGTGTGGGCTTGATAAACTAGAAGGCGTGTGTCTTTATGATTATTAATAGTTATATTGTTGACTTGTGTGCTCTAAGTTTTAGTTGTGCCACGTGGGATCTTTTGTTTGTTTTAATTGTGGCCTGCAGGATATTTAGTTGCAGCATTGGAACACTCAGCTGGGCAAGTGGGATCTAATTCCCTGATAGGGATCAAACCCAGGCCCCCTGCACTGAGAGTGAAGAGCCTTGAACGCTATATCACCACGGAAGTCCCAGGAGTAGGTCCTCAGTGAAGAGCTTAGAAACTTGATTTGGTTGATGACTTGATTATTTGCAAGTAGCTTCTAGGAGTTTTTAGTTAGGACTGATTGATGTAAGGAGACGGCTGGCTTTTTTGAAAGGGTCTTAACAGGAGTTGAGTAGAACTGTTTGATTTGCATCACCTGCCACTTGGTGGGGCCCGGGACTCCAGAGACTTTCAAGCAGTAAACCTCTGCTGAGGCTGCAAGTGAAAACTCATTGGTGAAAACAGACATGTATTCACTCATTCAGTCCTTTATTCCGTCACTTAACATAATCATGGAGCATCTTTGTGGGGCCTTCTCATTTGCCATTTACTTTACACAGGTTGCTGCTGCTGCTGCTGCTAAGTCACTTCAGTCGTGTCCGGCTCTGTGTGACCCCATAGACGGCAGCCCACCAGGCTCCCCCGTCCCTGGGATTCTTCAGGCAAGAACACTGGAGTGGGTTGCCATTTCCTTCTCCAATGCATGAAAGTGAAAAGTGAAAGTGAAGTCGCTCAGTCATGTCCAACTCTTCGTGACCCCATGGACTGCAGCCTACCAGGCTCCTCTGTCCATGGGATTCTCCCGGCAAGAATACTGGAGTGAGTTGCCATGCCCACCTTCAGGGGATCTTCCTGACCCAGGAATCTTACCTGTGTCTCTTAGGTCTCCTGCATTGGCAGGCAGGTTCTTCACCACCAGCACCACTTGTGCCTAGGGTGCATACCTGGGAGGGAGGCACTTCTGAGTTCACCCACCACGGCTTGCGGAACTTTGCCTCCTCCTGGGAAAGGCGCATGTGAGCAGGGACCACTCATCAACCCAGCCTTCCTCTGTCTCCTCAAGAATTTCTAGTCCCACTGGGCATCTTTGTGGAAGGTTGAAGGTCAGTCAGAGAGTGTCGAAGTATCAAATGGCTGCTTTTCAGAATGGTCTGACCTATGGTGGACCTGGCATGCCTGTTCTGCCGCTTAGATGTCACATCTATTCCAAGGAGCTGGCTGAGAAGCTGCTCTTAGCTGGTGCCAGGGACAGATGATGGTGGTTTAGTCACTAAGTCATGTCCAACACTCTGCGACCCCACAGACTGTAGCCCGCCAGGCTCCTCTGTCCATGGCATTTCCCAGGCAAGAATACTGGAGTGGGTTGCTGTTTCCTCCTTCCCAATGCAGAAATCGAACCCGCGTCTCCTGCATTGGCAAGTGGGTTCTTTACTGCTGAGCCATCAGGGAAGACCCCGGGGACAGATACCCTTTTTGCTTCCCCATGCTGTGGAAGTTCTGGTTTTAACTGTTCTGTGCTGAGCCCAGATTACCGAGCAAGTCAGACTGGAGAACACAGCCTGGCATGGGCACAGAGGTGGCTCGTGGGCTCATGGCAGAGCCACTCAGGGCCCACTTGACCTTGGGAAGCTCTGAGGGGTGAACTGGTCCCAGACAGGGGGCTCCAAGGAGGGTCAGGCCACTGCTGTTGGACCGCACAGCCCGAAGGCAGCAGCAGAGCCTGCCAAGGACCTGCTAATAGCTCCATCAATCATCTGGGAAGCAATTTCTGGCGCTAGATAATTGACTTCTGTTCATTGTTCCAGATGAAGTTTTGAAACGCCGGAGTCCATGCCTGTCTCTTTCATTAGTGACAGGCTCTGCTTGGGATGGCAGTTCA
The DNA here is from genome assembly GCF_033118175.1 of Dama dama. NCBI lineage: Eukaryota > Metazoa > Chordata > Mammalia > Artiodactyla > Cervidae > Dama > Dama dama. Next base: position 18,266,284 of record NC_083691.1, on the reverse strand, counting down.
GCGGGTGAGAGAAAGTGCATATTCAAGCTTTTATCCCAGTGCGGGGGTCACACTGAGACCCAAAGTCATTATTTCCACCATTTAGGTCCCAAATCCCTACTGTCTCTGTCTTTACAGTTATCCAGGGAGGATCTGATGATCTCGAACTTCTAATCCAAACAGTTGATAACTGTTTACACTGGCACACAGTTTTTAATGCTTTTTCACAGTTTATCGATTTTATTTATGGGATCTTAGTTCCCCAACCGGAGAAGGCAATGGCAACCCACTCCAGTACTCTTGCCTGGAGAATCCCAGGGACAGCGGAGCCTGGTGGGCTGCCGTCTATGGAGTCACACAGAGTCGGACACGACTGACGCGACTTAGCAGCAGCAGCAGCAGCAGCTCCCCAACCAGGGATTGAACCATGGCAGTGAAAGCCCCGAGTCCTAACCACTGGACCATCAACGAACTCTCCTATCAATTTTTCTTTAATTCAAAAGTTTTTTTAATTTTTTTTTTTTATTTTTGGCTGTGCTGGGTCTTTGTTGCCGTGTGGGGGCTACTCTTTAGTTGCAGTGCACAGGCTTCTCCTTGCAGTGACTTTTCTTGTTGTGGAGCACTGGCTCCAGGCGCAGGGGCTTCAGCGGTTGTGGTACCCAGAGTCTAGAGCATGGCTTAGTATGGGCTCAGTCACTCCACTGCATGTGGGATCATCACTGACCAAGGATCAAACGCGTGTCCTCTGCGTTAGCAGGCGGATTCTTTACCACTGAGCCACCAGGGAACTCCCCTATCAGGTTTTGGAATAACGTTCATAACCACCCTTTCCTTGGCGTGACACCGTTGACATCATTTCACTCAGTCTGCCCATGCACAGGTGGAGTGAGGAGGGCACCATCATCCTTTCTGAAATTTGGAAAGGTCAAGTGATGCTCTTGGGGTCACGGAGCAAAGAGAGCACAGAGTTGGGACCCAAATCCAGGTCTTGTGGGTCTGACCTGCTCCAGAACTCCACCACTCCTCCCCCTCCCCCCGGAGGGCACACGGTGGCCTTTCCCACTGCTTTGGAACAGGTGTTCACACTCCAACTCAGTCTTCCTCGACACCCTCTCAAATCAGCTTCTCCTCCCGATGCCCTGCTAGTCACAGCGTCCCGTTCTCCTCACCCCGTCTCCTTGTTCTTTCCTCTGCTTCCACATCCAGTTGCTCAGCTCGTCCTCAATCTTCCTGTCCAGTCGGATGGTTTCCAGGCTGTCCCTTCTTTCCTGTGCTCTCGTCTCTGCTCAGGAGCGCATCCCCCCAATAGCAGCCCCCGACAGTATCCCCACCATGTCCAGTCTACCCAGACCTTTACCCCTCATACATGGACCATTCATCCTTCCAATAGCACCATTTTCCACCATTGTGAGCCAAGTGTGTTAGGTCAACAAGCACTTACACAATGCAAGACATTGTCAAGCATCACTTAAGGGAGAATTTAACAGTGTTTTTCTCGGGGTGGGAATCACCTGTATTTATCAGTGGATGATCCAGCCCAGGGTACCCTGGTGGTGCTCAAATGTATTCTGAACATTAGTGTAAACCAAAGGAGGAGCTTGTTGACTCAAAACCTCCAGAGGCGCCCACTGCCAACAAGTCAATGATCAAGCTGCTGAGTCCGGCACTCTACACACTTTATAGGCTATTTCTATATTAGGGCTCTTTATGTTTGAGAGAGTTAAAATCCCATTCTAAAGAACTTAAACATACAGGAGAGAATTTATCGGCTTGTACAACTAAGAAGGCCTAAATATACTAAGGTTGAACTCAATTGAGCCAGCAGGTTCAGAGGAGGCTGTTGCAGCCCAGGGTGCCTGTGGAAGGTGGGCACCAAGGCTGGAGACGCAGAGATGCTGGAAGGGGTCAGACCACCTGTTGGTGCCCAGCTGTGCCATTTACTCAAATGGCTCAGTGGTAAAGAATCCTCCTGCCAGTAAAGGAGACATGAGAGGTGTGGGTTTGATCCCTGGGTCGGGAAGATCCCCTGGAGTAGGAAATGGCAACCCACTCCAGTATTCTTGCCTGGAGAATTCCATGGACAGGGAAGCCTGGCAAGCAACAGTCCACGGGGTCATAAAGAGTCGGACACGACTCAGCACGCACAGTACATGTCACTTACTCACTGTGTGACCTTGGGCAAGTGACTTACTGTCTCTGAGCCTGAGCTCTTCATCTGGAAGGCTATGAGAATTAAAGGAATTATTGTACATAGAGCATGTTTATCACACAGGGAGAGCTGTAAAAGTGTGTCCTTAGCTTCTTACAATTATTACAATAATCAGGAGGTAATATAATTATTATTATTATATTTTTATATATTTTATTTATATTTTATATAATATATTATATTTATATATAATTGTATATAATTTATTATTATTATTATGTAATAATAATTACTATTACAATAAAAGGGAGATAATTATTATTATCTCCTTGCTACTGAGAATGACCACCCAGAAAAACAACGTTTCAGAAGAACAGGCAGTATCCCTTCAAATAGAACCCCGGAAACACTAATAACCCTGGGGAAGCCGGTCTTCCTTCTCCCGTCCTGGTCAGTCTGTTCCTGGGGACCCAGGCTCAGGACGAGGCCCTCACGGGGGAGGTCAGCCTGAGAGCTTCGGGGGCTTTGCTCTTATTGGCCTAAACTAGATGGTCTGATGGTTGTTTGGGAAAATGCACTGCATTCTTTATGTATTTTCCTCACCAGAACACGTCTGCTTCGTCCTCTTTTAAAGGGCAGCCATGAGTCATTCGGCAGGAACAAAGAAGCTTCAGTCTGAAACTTCCATGGGGAAGAATTTGAAACAGCGTGGTTCACGTGGTTTTCTGAAATCTGAAAACATGTCTTAGAGGTGCCTAAAGCGCCTGATCCCGGTTGTTCTCTCTCTTAACAGCTGGATTCCAAACATAAACACTATTTGTTGGAACGCATTGCCATCACTCGCATGCAGAGGTGGAGGGCTCTGTGACGGCCGGGCGTGCTGGGCGTCGGCCCGGACACTCTTCCTACTGCCTCTGCCCACGGAGCCTGGCACGTTCCAATTTCACTGCCATGATTCACAAGGAGTGGAGGGTCAGGCCAGGAGCAGTTCTCTTCTTAGAGGCGACTTCAGCATCTGAGCTCTGTCCCTTGTCCTCAACGTGAAGACACCTGGGGCAAATGGGCGAGAGGGTGTCCCACACACTCCAGGGCACCTGGCACCTTCACCACAGGGCACCTGGACCTGGCCTGGCTAGACAGATGCCCCTTGGCTCTCTCCAAACCTGTGCCCACCTGTCCACATTCAGCCACAGGTGGCAGGCAGCACGTGGGCATCTCTGATTTAGGCACTTGCCACTCCTTATCGAATGACCCTGCAAGTTATTTGGCATCTCTGGGCCTGTTTCACCAGCAGCGTTTACAGTTCATTTCAGTCCCTCAGTCGTGTCCAATTCTTTGTGACCCCATGAACTGCAGCACGCCAGGCCTCCCTGTCTATCGCCAACTCCCGGAATTTACTCAAACTCACGTCCATTGAGTCAGTGATGCCATCCAACCGTCTCATCCTCTGTCATCCCCTTCTCCTCCTGCCTCCAGTCTTTCCCAGCATCAGGGTCTTTTCAAATGAGTCAGTTCTTCAAATCAGGTGGCCAAAGTATTGGAGTTTCAGCTTCAGCACAATGATAATAAATAATAAATCCACCTCCTGGGGTCATAGTGGGGATCGGATGACCTCATGCACGTAAAGTGCCAGCCCAGAGTCTGGGTCGTGCTGGGTACTCGCCCCTGTCTCCCTGTGGTTCAGTCAGCCCGTGGGGCCCCATGGCGCTCCTGGATGATCACATGATCTCTAACGGCTCCCCTCATTCCCGTCCTCACCCCATTCCCATCTATCCTCGACTCAGCGGTAAGAGTCGGCGCCCTAAGTTCATTTACTAGCCTCTCACTGTCCTTCTGGAAACCCTTTGTGATTGCCCATGACTTGGGTACACTGGTCAGCTCCACCCATGACTCATAACAGCCTTGATGACCTGTGTCCTCATTCACTCAACACATGTGCCGGCCCCAGGCAGCAGGGTGGTGAACACACAGTCCCCAGTTTCTGCCCCCCTGGAGTAAGGGGGTCAGGAGGAAGGGAGGGAGGACCTCGAGATTCTTTTTTTTTTTTTAATGTAGACCATTTTTTAAAAGCCTTTATTGAATTGGTTACAATATCGCTTCTGTTTTATGTTTTGGTTTTTTTGACCACAAGGCACGTGGAATCTTAGCTCCCCGACCAAGGATCAAACCCACATCCCCTGCGTTGGAAGGAGAGGTCTTAACCACTGGACCACCAGGGAAGTCCCGAAAGTGACTTCTGAGCTGAAATCTGAGGATGCCCCGGAGTTTATGGACCCTGGGGGTGGGGGTGGGACACTGCTGCAGTCTTGCCCTCCAGGACCTGATGGAGAGCATCCGGGAGGTATGCAGAGCTGGCCCTCTTCTCTGCCCTCCCTCATCCATCCCCTCACACACTGTCTGTGTCTGTGTCCTGAGGCCCCAGGCCCTCTGCACCAGCTCTAGCTGTGCTGTTAGACCCGTGATCAGCATCCTCTTCTGGCTGACTTCTGGTCCCTCCAGACTCCGCTGGGCACTCTTGTCCCTCCACCCAGACAGTGGACAGTAAGACACTGGACAGTGGACAATAACACAGCACCTTAGTTGGTGCTCTATGAGCCCCTTCAACTCACCTCTGCCCAATCGTTTCCTGTCCTCTGTTTTCATCGTCCATCTGTCTGTCTCCCCAGACTGTGAAGTCGTTTTCCCCAGGCCCTGCCTCACTGGATAACCATGGGGCAGCCAGCAAGAGCCTTAGTCTGTGCTGGGTGAGCCCTGGCAAAGGAGTAAATGGCCTGGGTGGCTCACACTCACTTGGTGTGGGTCTGCCCCAAATCCTCTCCAAGGGCAGTTGAGTTCAGTGTTGGATTCAGTTCTTCGATTTTATTCATCTTTCTGGAGCCCACTTGGGAAGCACAGTTTGTTGGGGTTTGGTGTTGGGGTGGCCAGCAGTGATGTTCAAAATATTTAACAACTGGTGAGGCCCAGGCACTGGTCAATCTGATTGGCCAGCAAGACCAAGCCCTAGGGCTTCCCTGCTGGCTCAGTGGTAAAGAATCCACCTGCCAATGCAGGAGACATGGTTTAATCCCTGATCCAGGGAGACCCCACATGCTTCAGAGCAACTAAGCCCGTGGTCCACAACTACTAAGCCTGTGCTCTAGAGCCCAGGATCCGCAACTGCTGAGCCCATATGCCGCAACTACAGAAGCCTGAGCACCCTAGAACCTGTGCTTCGCAACAAGACAAGCCACCAGAATGAGAAGCCAGCGCACTGCAACTAGAGAGTAACCCCCACTCGCCACAACTAGAGAAAAGCCTGAGCAAAAAAGAAGACCAGCACAGCCATAAATAAATAAATAAACAAAATTATTTTTTAAAAAAAGACCACGCCTGACAAGGAGGCTGTTTGATGAGCAATGATGCCCAGTGCTTATGAATTGGCAGTTTGGGGAAGTATGGGAGCTTCTGTATCCTGCCACACACTCTGTGGACTTCGGTGGCCAGCACTTCTACGACAGAGCACCGAGAATATTTTATCATCAACCAGACACCGAATCAGTTCTGTGGGTGAACCCTCTTGCTTTCCTTCTGTGAAGAGTGCTGAAATTCTGGAACCAGGCAGATGAGCATTGGAATTTCTGCCACTGCGGCAAAGTACCTAAGATCTGGACCCTTCAGCTCCTTTTCTGTGAAATGGAGGTAATAAGTTGTATCTAACCTAGCAGCTATGAAGTTAGATCAGAAACTGTGTGTCCAGTGCTTGGTATGTAATCAGTTCAGTTCAGTTCAGTCGCTCAGTCGTGTCCAACTCTTTGCGCCCCCATGAATCGCAGCACGCCAGGCCTCCCTGTCCATCACAGACTCCCAGAGTTTACTCAAACTCATGTCCATTGAGTCAGTGATGTCATCCAGCCATCTCATCCTCTGTCATCCCCTTCTCCTCCTGCCCTCAATCCCTCTCAGCATCAGGGTCTTTTCCAACGAGTCAACTCTTCACATGAGGTGGCCAAAGTATTGGAGTTTCAGCTTCAGCATCAATCCTTCCAGTGAACACCCAGGACTTATCTCCTTTAGGATGGACTGGTTGGATCTCCTTGCAGTCCAAGGGACTCTCAAGAGTCTTCTCCAACACCATAATTCAAAAGCATGAATTTTTCGGTGCTCAGCTTTCTTCATAGTCCAACCCTCACACCCATACATGACCACTGGAAAAACCATAGCCTTGACCAGACAGACCTTTATTGGAAAAGTAATGTCTCTGCTTTTTAATATGCTATCTAGGTTGGTCATAACTTTCCTTCCAAGGAGTAAGCGTCTTTTAATTTCATGGCTGCAGTCACCATCTGCAGTGATTTTGGAGCACAGAAAAATAAAGTCTGACGCTGTTTCCACTGTCTCCCCATCTACTTCCCATGAGGTGATGGGACCAGATGCCATGATCTTAGTTTTCTGAATGTTAAGCTTTAAGCCAACTTTTTCACTCTCCTCTTTCACTTTCATCAAGAGGCTTTTTAGTTCATCTTCACTTTCTGCCATAAGGGTGGTGTCATCTGCATATCTGAGGTTATTGATATTTCTCCCAGCAATCTTGATTCCAGCTTGTGCTTCTTCCAGCCCAGTGTTTCTCATGATGTACTCTGCATATAAGTTAAATAAGCAGGGTGACAATATACAGCCTTGACGTACTCCTTTTCCTATTTGGAACCAGTCTGTTGTTCCATGTCCAGTTCTAACTCTTGCTTCCTGACCTGCATACAGGTTACTCAAGTAGCAGATCAGGTGGTCTGGTATTCCCATCTCCTTCAGAATTTTCCACAGTTTATTGTGATCCACACAGTCGAAGGCTTTGGCATAGTGAATAAAGCAGAAATAGATGTTTTTCTGGAACTCTCTTGCTTTTTCGATGATCCAGCGGATATTGGCAATTTGATCTCTGGTTCCTCTGGGCAACCGATAATATTCGTTTCCTCTTTCTCTATGGTGAGTGGAACTCAAACGAGTTCTACGTGACAGATGAATTGACACTCTCACTCTGAAAGCCGTGTGCAGGCTGATAGTCCACAGTCAGCAGGCTCCTCCCCGGAGCACTCACACCACTGTCACTGCATCTGACAGCAGAGCTGCATGCTGATCAGGAGGCAGCTGCTTCTTCCCAAACCTGTTTATTCCAGCGTCACCTCCTATTTTAATTATATTGTTTAATTATATGTAATGCAATAAAATATGTGGGTGTAAACAGCATCGTCTAGAAACAACCGATGTGTTAGTCACTCAGTCGTACCCAACTCTTTACAACTCCATGGACTATAGCCCGCCAGGCTCCTCTGTCCATGGAATTCTCCACGCAAGAATACCGGAGTGGGTGGTCATTCCCTTCTCCAGGGGATCTTCCTGACCCAGGGATTGAACCTGGGTTTCTGGCATTGCAGGCAGATTCTTTTCGGTCGGAGCTACCAGGGAAGCCCTGTTTTATTTATTTTTAAAATTTTTATTTGGTCACACTGTGTGGTGTGAGGGACCCTAGTTCCGCAACCAGGGTCTGAGCCTGCACCCTTGGCAGTGAAAGGGTGGAGTCCCAGCCACTGGACACCAAGGCATTACCAACAATTTCATTTTAGAAAAACGACTTCATGAGAGTGCATGACAAGTGGAACTCTCATCAAGAACAACTACTCAAAATATGAATGAATAAACTTCCCTGGTGGCTCAGACGGTAAAGTGTCTGCTTACAATGTGGGAGATCCAGGTTCAATCTGTGGGTTGGGAAGATCTCCTGGAGAAGGGAATGGCAACCCACTCCAGTATTCTTGCCCCCACCCCAAAAAAAGGGGCTCAAAGAAAATATGAATGAATAAGTGTACATTTTAAATTAAAATAAGACATATAAGAATAGGTAGGCATTTTTTAGGACTTTCGAGTTTACTCTGCCCTTTTGGTATACTGACCAACCGCCGGTCCTGGTCCCATCAGAAAGGCAGGTACCTCATTAGAGACTTTATGTGTATATCTCGTCATCCCCACCACAAGCCAAGATTAAACCGAGCTGTGTACGGCCAAAAAATTTTTTAAAATATTTAAGATATTTTATTTCTTTTTCACGCAGAGGGATTCTAGAGGTTGGAAATTCTCTATGAGGTGTCATCAGGGAGCCAGGCCTCTTTTTACTCTTTTGCGTCCTCAAAACATGACTTCCATTCTCAAGGTTTCCTCTTGGGTCCAGGATAGCTGCTAGAACTCCAGTTATTACACCCATAGTTCCAGTTATGACATTCTTGTTTCAAGCAACAGGAAGGAAAAAGGAAAGGGCTGGTAGTAGAGAAGGTCATACCTCTATCCTTGTAAAGCTGAAAACTGTAGTCTTTTCTTCCTGGTGGCAATACGGCCACCAAAATTCAGGATTCTGTTAAGAAGGAGAAAGGTGAAAATGGATAACAGAGCAAGCAATTAGCTGTCTTCATCATACGTTTTTATCCTCATGGTACAGTGAGGAAACAGGCTGAGATAGGAAAGATCACATAGCTGGTAAGAGGCAGAGAAGAGATCCAAACACATACCAGCCAAATGCCTGACAGAATAGAAACATTTTCTTGCTGTTGAGTGTATGCTAAGGCAGCCCTTAACCTCCGTTCTGAGTCATGTGTCTCTCAGGAATTCTGTTCATTTAAGATTCTGAAGTCTGCCCACTTCCGCTCTCATTTAAGAGCTGTGAGATGGCTCCTGGTGGTATTTGTCCACGGTAGGTGTTTAATTGGTTTCCATTTTTGAAAAATAGCCATGGCAACTTTGGTCACTACTGTGACACGATTCTTTGATGCAGTTTCTTGTTACAGGAAGATAGAATTGTCAGAGGAACGTCTTGAAGATTGAGTTAGAACATTATCAATAAATGGGATTGCCCTGTGGGCTCAAAATCAGTGGTTCACGGCTGAGGCAATTTAGCAAGGTCTGGAGCTATCTGGGGGGTGTCACACTGGGGAGGTGATGCTGGCATCTAGTCAAGGAGAGGCCAAGCAAGCCACAATGTGCTGGACAGGCCCCCACGACAAATGACATCAGTAATGCCCAGGCAGAGATGCCCGGGTCTGGCCCATTTGAACTGATGGAGCTTACATAACAGGACATCTGCTGCTTCATGAGGATGTCCCAGTAAGAATCTCAGGCTCTACATTCTCTCTTTTTTTCTTAATGTCTCTGCCTTTGGCTATAGGAAAAAGTAATCTTGCAGAAGTCTACTCAGTGGATGTTCATTATTTGATAATAAGGCTTAAATGGACATTTTTTTTAAAAAGCAATCATTAAATATTTCCTGAGTAGCTTCAATCTACTGACCAGGAACCTGGAGATCATCCAATTCAGAGACCTGTTTATTTAGGTCTTCTTTAATTTCCCTCAGCAATATTTTGTAGGTATAAGAGTGCAGGTCTTAAAAAACCTTTGTCATGTTGATCCTTAATATTTCAGATTTGGGGGCATTACTGTTAACGAATTTGTTAAAAATTCCATTTCTGATTTCTCACTGCTAGCACATAGCAATACAATAGCAGTAGCAGTGTTAGTCAATAAGTCGTGTCCGACTCTTTGTGACCCCGTGGACCACAGCCCACCAGGCTCCTCTGTCCATGGGGTTTTCCAGGCAAGAATACTAGAGTGGGTTGCCATTTTCTTCTCCAGGGATTGAACCCATGTCTCCTGCATGAGCAGGCAGATTCTTTTCCATTGAGCCACCAGGGAAGCCCCACTTGGTATGTAATAGGCATCAGATAACTCCCCTTGGGCATCTGGGCTGCATCACCAAGGCTGTCTGCAGGTTTTCTCAGTCACTCACTCTGTAGTCCCATCTGTTTATCTCGCCCTTAGGAAGCCCTGTTGAGTTGTGGGAGAGGAACTGGCTTCTGATAGCAGCAGGAAGAGAACTTCCCCTTGGAAGCAATACAAACCCATTTCCATGGCATGGCCTGTTCCTTCTGTTCTAAAGAGACAGGGCCAAGCACCATCAGAGAGCAGGAAAATGCCTGCTTCATACTTTTGCTTTTAATCATCTGATGCTCAACCCCTGTGGGTTACATCCTCGGTAAGGAGAAGATTTTTTTAAAAAATTTAGCAACTACCTTCGGGCCTCGATGCAAATATTAACAACTTGTTTGCTTAGTGGAGATTTCTGCCTTGGACTGGTTAGAAGCTTCACAGTGCAGTTGAACTTGGCTGTTTGAATGACTAACATTTTGCTACTACTGTCCAAGATGCTAATAAAAGCACATATACAGTTATTCTATTTTCAGAACACTTTATGTGCACTGACCACTTATTTTTCATGACCTGTGTGTTGACTCTTGGCTTTATAACGGGGATATTGAGGTAAAGGGCAAACTTTGGGGTAAAATGAATACCAAACCCATGATTTCTAGCCACATGTTTAGGTCTTGGTCTTAGAGCATAAAGTACCTTGACATTCCTAGAAAAGAATCAGTTCAGGAAAATTCCCGTATTGTAAGGAGAATGTTCAGGTTTCTATTTAACTGCCTATCTCGTGGGAAAGCAAATAGCCTTAGACTTTTAATAAATATGAAAAGCACACTTCACCCAGGGTCATAAGAGTCATCAGTGCAATCTCTTCAGATTTTTCAAATGTTGGTCAACTCTCAGGGCACTTAAGTGTCACCTGTCCTTTTATGTTTGAAGTCAAAGTTGAAAGCACAGTGTGGAGAACGCAGGGCTTCCATTGTCTTCCCAGCTAATGATGTGTTTGGGGACCCAGACTGGAAGGATCTGTCGTATTGCCCTGCTGAATATTGACAGAAGGGTCAAGTGGACATAACTAAATGCACAATCCTGAGATGAAAGGGTCTTGTTATGCAAACAGACATTGTTGATCAAACGACACAGGCGGAACAGTGAGTGGCTGACAGATTTCATTAATCCTCAAGCCGGAGGGACGTTAAAGGTCACTGACTCTGGAGTCCAGGGAGCAGCAGAGTCTTGGTGAGAACCCGCCTTCCTGACTCAGGGTCCAGGACTCAGCTCTGACCATTGATTAGCACCTGGGTGCCATCTGGGTCAGTGGGGCCAGGAAAGTTCACACCTCTGTCACACAGACCACTGAGGAAGCACTCAGCATCTTTCTGGCTAGTTCTCCCACTTCTTTGATTCACGGCCCCTGGGAAGTGAGTCATCCAGAGAGACGGGTGCTTCTGCAGATGGCAGGAAGCCTGGAAAGACTGCTAACTCATCCCGCGGCTTTGGGCAAGTCACATCACCTCTCTGGTCTCGGACCCTTTATCTGTAAGTGAGGATGCTGGCTTCAAGACCTTGCTCCAGCCTGCCAGCTCTAGCTTTCTAGATTTCCGCTTTCCTGATATCAGTCAGACAGGCCTTTGTCCATAAGCAAACCAAGCAAGAGCTCATGGCAACAATTTAAGTCTCAGTCCTGGTTTTATGAAGCCTCGGGCTTCACCTGTTATCTCAAGCTGGATGTGGAATTCTCAGGGCAAAAGGTATTTAAGTCCCTTTCATTTTTCTACACCCTTGAAGACTTCCTTGGTGGTAAAGAACCTACCTGCCAATGCAGGATACTCGGGTTCCATCCCTTGGTTGGGAAGATCCCCTGGAGAAGGAAATGGCAACCCACTCCAATATTCTTGTCTGGGAAGTCCCAGGAGCCTGGCAGGCTACAGTCCATGGGGCTGGAAAGAGTCGGACAGGACTTAGCGACTAAACCACTACCACCACCACCGTGCCCTTAGGATGCGAGGCCAGCGTGAGCTCCCTCAGATGGAGAGTGATGTCCACACGCGACGGAGGTGAGGACCCCCAGTCTATGGGGCTTGTTCCTCATTCCCAGCTGCCCACTCCCAATCTGAAAGCCCCACAGTTGCAGCTGACCCCCAGGGGCCACTGGAGAAACAGCTGCTCGAACCCAAACCAAAAGCAGAGAGTAACTTTCTGCTCAGCTAGAATTCATGCCAAGTGTATTACTTACTGAGTGCATTTGTCCCAGCAAACCTCCTCTACAAAAAATACAAGAGGGAGACCTAAATCAAAGGACCCAAGATAGGAACTCAATTCCGCATGAAGAAAGAATGAACACCAGTAAATAAAACTACATAGGTGTGGATAAAAGACATTTTTTATTTGCAAGTCACCATGGGCACCTTAATCTTCTCCAGCCTCAATTTCTTCCACTGTGAAATGAGTACAGTCACAATGCCTCTCTCGTAGGGTGTTTGAGGATTAACAAAGTAATGTGGGACAGTTTCTTAGCAGTGCTTGGCAGATGGTAAGTGCTTGACTGGGGTCTCTGATATTCACTGTTTTCTGTCCCTGTCCAGCCTGTATTCTGTTGGGAGCAATGTCATTCATTCAACCTTCAATCACTCACTTGCATATTGCTGGCTGATCGTTCCCTGGTTGAATGGGCTGTAGCAACGTAATATTATGTGGGGTTACTTAAGCACATAAAAAACAATTCTTGACATACCAGACTTTAAAGATAATCTCTATAATCTAGCCCTGAATAAATCATACTTATTATAAGACTATATTTACTTCCTGATTAAAACTGGTTCACTAACAGTGTCCTAAAAATGCTGTTAACTGGTGTACCTTACTTACATGCTGACTTTGTGGTTATTTTTGAGCAAGAGTTACAATTTCCAAGAATTTTAAATCTTGGTAACCTTCTGAGCCCCTGTTCCCCTGTCAAAGGAACTGCAACCCATCATAAACAATGGTCCAGGAGGCAGGAGCAGCTAAGGGGTTTGGGGTGGTTCCCTTAGTGATGGTTCTGCAAACTCCAAGACAAGCTTCGTTCCTGCTCTGGGGTCTTCTCCCCAAGAAGGAGAATCTGTCACTCCCTCACTACTCCGTCTTCATAGCCATGAGGGTAGAAGAGAAGCCCAGCCTTAGGAACTAATAGTTCTGTAGATTTTATTCCAGACTGGGTACTGTATGGGTTATTTCTTGACAACCATTTAACATGCTACGGTTATTTTGATACCTTCTTAATGTACTACGGCTACTCCCTTCTCACTTTCTGAGACTGAATTTGGCTGCTATTAACAGATAATATCAGAGAAGGCGATGGCAACCCACTCCAGTACTCTTGCCTGGAAAATCTCATGGACAGAGGAGCCTGGTAGGCTGCAGTCCATGAGGTCGCGAAGAGTTGGACACTACTGAGCTACTTTACTTTCACTTTTCACTTTCATGCATTGGAGAAGGAAATGGCAACCCACTCCAGTGTTCTTGCCTGGAGAATCGCAGGGACGGGGGAGCCTGGTGGGCTGCCATCTATGGGGTCGCTCAGAGTCGGACACGACTGAAGCGACTTAGCAGAACAGATAATGTGAATAACAGTAAAAAGCTATGACCAACCTAGACAGCATATTAAAAAGCAGAGACATTACTTTGCTGACAAAGGTCCATCTAGTCAAAGCTATGGTTTTTCTAGTAGTCATGTATGGTTGTGTGAGTTGGACTATAAAGAAAGCTGAGCACTGAAGAACTGATGCTTTTGAACTGTGCTGTTGGAGAAGACTATTGAGAGTCCCTTGGACTGCAAGGAGATCAACCAGTCCATCCTAAAGGATATAAGTCCTGAATATTCATTGGAAGGAGTGATGCTGAAGCTGAAACTACAATATTTTGGCCACCTGATGAGAAGAACTGACTCATTGGAAAAGACCCTAATGCTGGGAAAGATGGAAGGTGGGAGGAGGAGGGGATGACAGAGGATAAGATGGTTGGATGGCATCACTGACCCAATGGACATGAGTCTGAGTAAGCTCCGGGAGTTGGTGATGGACAGGGAAGCCTGGCGTGCTGCAGTCCATGGGGTCGCAAAGAGTCACACACAACAAAGGAACTGAACTGAACTGAACTGAACCCAAGATAGGGATGTATGTTTCTCTCATGCAAAAGAAGTCCAGGGGAGGGCAGTCCAAAACTGATACAGCAGCTCCTCAGAGACCTGGGCCCCCTCTACTCCTGCTTACAAAAATCCCTGGCAGGAATTTGTTGCCCTGTGGTCCCAGGCTGGCTGCTGGAGCTCCAGTCATCATGTCTCTGTCCCAGGAAGAGAGAGGTGGAGCTTAAAAGGCAGGAAGGGCCTAGAAACCTGGCCCAACATCTTCCATTGACTCTCCTTTGACAGAACTGTGTCACAGAACCTCACATCCTTACAGAGTGACTGGGAAATTTAGATTGATGTGTTGTTTCTTTGAATTGAACATGGGTTTAATTAATAAGGGCTTCCCAAGTGACTCAGATGGTAAAGAATCTGCCCACAATGTGGGAGACCTGGGTTTGATCTCTGCATCGGGAAGATCCCCTGGAGAAGGAAACGGCAACCCACTTCAGTATTCTTGCTTGGAGAATTCCATGGACTGGCTGGCTCCAGTCCATGAGGTTGCAAAGAGTTGGACATGGTTGAGTGATTCACACTTTCACTTTAGTTAATAAGGAAGAAAGGTTCTTGGGTTCCCCTTTCTCAAGCCCAGAAGAGGTACTATCACAGAACAGAATGGTCAACAGTAGCCCAAGAAGAAGAAAGGACTCAATGCCCAGAATTTGGTTAACATCCTAATAGGTACCTGTGTGCCCAGGGACCACTTTATTGGGTCAGGCATCTGGGAGACGCTCCTAGTTCTTCACCAGCCCCTGGGTTCCAGCTGACACTACGCTCCTGCTGACTTATTTCTCCTGCCCTTCTTGCCCAACATTGGATCCATCATGTGTAGAATTCCAAGGATCTGCACCCCTAACCCTTTAAACAAGGCATCACACAGCTGGAAGCTATTTAAATGGACTTGTTTTATTTTTAAAATGTAAAGCATCTGATTTGTTGACTTTTAAAAATGGCCACGGAAAGGAGCATGGTTTAAGGAAGTAGAAGTTACCTCTTTCCCCAGCCTTAAATAGATTTATCTCACTCCGGCTGTTAGACATGACAAAAGCCAGTGAGATGGAGACAGATGCGGTCAGAGGACACAGCTGGCGCTCTGGCTGCTCTTTCTGAGAAGCCAAACCTCCTGGGAAGATCGATCAGATGCAATTTTTAACTAATTGATGAATTGCTGTCGAAAGCCCATTCATTAAAACACACTTTCACCGCTGATGGAGTCGTAAAATTGCAGAAGCCCCAGCAGCAGCGGGGGGAGATGCTGTCCCTGGAGGCCCCGGATGGCTCTCAGTGCTGGTAGGTCTGGGCTGAAGACCTCATGCAGGGGAGAGAGCCGGGCTTCAGGACAGACAGACCCTTGCTGTGACTCCCAGGTGTTCTGAGAGGAGTGCGTGCATCTCTGAGGCTCCTTTTCTAAAAGTGGACACAGGAATCCACCTCCTAGGATTCAACTGCATCACGTAGAGAAACGCTGCTGCAGGGCTCGTTAAAACTCTGCTTTTGCTTAAAAAAAAAAAAAGAAGAAAAGTTTTAAAAGATTCATTTATTTGACTTTTCTGCACCTTAGTTGCGACATGTGGGACCTAGTTCCCAAACCAGGGATCAAACCTGGGCCCCTTGGATTGGGAACACAGAGTCTTAACCACTGGGCCACCAGGAAATTACCAAAGCTCTGCTTTTAAACACGGCATTTGAGGCTTGAGCAGAAAAGGGGAAAGCGGGGTACCAGGCCATTTGTGAGGCGCCCTCCAGAGAGACTATTGCTAACTTTCTCTTGTAAAGGAGAAGCCAGAATCACACTGACTTTCGGGGGTTCAGATCATGCCAGGAAAAGACACCCTATTCTGGTCGGTAAAACCTGGCTCAAAGTTGTTTACTAGAGTGAAAGCCATTGAGCTGCTCATGGTTAGCCCTCTGTTCTGACCAAGACTTTAGGCAAGGAGGTGATTTGAGAAGAGATTTTCCTTCTCCTGTCTTCCTTTCGCCAGCCTTGGGGAACCAGGCCTCAGGATGGGAGGACGTCATAGACACGTCCTCTGGGCCCTCGGGCTCTATCTGAGACTCAATGCATGAACAGTGGATGAGACACACCCCAAAGGTAGCTGTTGATGGTAGACTTTTCTCTCATGATTTGGGACAAACAAAAGGAGCCATTAGTGCTAAACATCTTGCCCTCAAGCCTGCGGAGAAGTGTGATTTTTCTCTCTGTAGCTTGCCCTCTCTGCGTCTTCACATCTTTCTTCAGACAGCTTTGGGGCAGAGGGGAGTCCACTGTGAGCGCTGACTTGTCTTCCTTCTCCAGGTCCCCCAGCAGCCCTCCTCTTGCCCGAGGACTTGGCTGAGCGACAGAGCAGAGGGCTGGCCCTCCTCGGGGTCCCACCCACCCCCAGGGCTGTCACGGCCACAGCCAGGGTCAGCTTTGTGGTCACAGAAAAGCAGTCTGCATCAGCGGCCACTGGTCTGATCCCCCTGGGGGAAGAGGCCGATGGTGGCCTTCCCAGGGCCTGCATTCTCAAGGTCAGCGCAGGGAGGGGCGGTGGGAAGGCCTGGACTGAGTTCCATTCAGAGGGTCTTGGGGTTCAGCACCCCCAACTCTGTCTCCTGCTGGCTGTGCCATCAGGCTGCCTGACCACTCTGGACCACCGTTTCTTTAGCTGTAAAACGGGTTTCAAAGGGACCCATCTCAGAGATTGCCAAGATGATTCTGGGAAGTAATGAATGTGGACGTGCCTGGTGTGGTGTCTGGGGAATGAGAGGCGAGCCTGGCCCAGCCCGCACGTGAAGACAGCCCATGAAAGAGGGGAAGGGGTGGAGGGAACCCCAGAGAAGGGAGTCAGAGTCTTTGGCACAAAATCAGGTTTTGTGATCCCTCTTGCCCCCTCCCCGGCTGGGAGACAAAGCTTCCTCACTGTTCAATTTGGTTTGAGTGGTCATTGAGCATATGTGAGAGGCACAGTCGTGGTGTGGGGTGAGAATGAAGCTTGCCAGACCCTTCCTGAAATGACCACGACGACCACTTGTGTTATTATGAAGATGTTTGTGCTAGTTCTCACTACTTGCCAGGCCAGGGGAAGCACCTTGCAAAGACAAACTCAATTCCTAGTGGTTACATAACGGAGTAAGTGCCATAACTGCACCCATTTTATGGATGAGAAAACTGAGGCACAAGAGGCTAGAAAACCTTCCCAAGGTCACAGACCTGGGGTTTGTGCCCAAGAATCTTGGAGTAAATGCCTTAAACCTACTCTATCCAGATGACTTTCCTCACTTTCTCACCAAAAATTGCATGGGTAGACATGGTTAGCCCCATTTGACATGGGAAGAAGCAGCGGCTTGGGGAGCTTAAGTGACTTCTCAGATGGCATACAGATCTCAGGGTGGCGCTATGGGGATTCAGACCATCTGTCTCCAAAGTGCCCTGACCCAACACCTGACCTCTGAGCAATGTAAGAGTTGTTGTTCAGTTTCTCAGTTGGACACGACTGGGGTCTTTGCAACCCCGTGGACTGCAGCACACCAGGTTTCCCTGTCCTTCACTATCTCCTGGAGCTTGCTCAAACTCATGTCCATTGAGTCGATGATGCCATCCAACCATCTCATCCTCTGTCACTCCCTTCTCCTCCTGTCCTCAGGCTTTCCCAGCTTATTGTAGGCATACGTAATGGCCTGCCACAGAGAGAGAACCTGAGCCAGCCCACCTGTGAAGGACAGTAAAGAAGTGAAACTAACACAACCGCCTACCGGAGGCTTGCCATTCTAGGGGACATTTGCAAGG
This sequence comes from Dama dama, assembly GCF_033118175.1. Lineage (NCBI taxonomy): Eukaryota > Metazoa > Chordata > Mammalia > Artiodactyla > Cervidae > Dama > Dama dama. The sequence continues at coordinate 18,248,506 of NC_083691.1, read as the reverse complement.
ACTGAATAGTCTTTTTACTTTGTTTCTTCACCTCTCCACCCATCTCTGATCCATAAAAGAATCTGACATCCAAGCCCCGACAAGATGGTTATTCTGAGGCACTAGCCTGTCATCTCCTCAGTCGGCTGTCTCCGGAATAAAGTCCCTTCCTTGTCCCAACACTTCATCTCGGATTCATTGGCCTATTGTATGGTGAGCTGGGCAAACTTGGACTCGGTAACAGACGGAACACACACTGAGCTCCTTGTTTAACCCACGGAGCGTGATTTCCAGGCACTCTTGTCCCCGTTTCCCAAAAGAGACAACAAGCTGTTGGGAGGGATGAAGCAACTTGTTCAAGGTCCACACCCAGCAGATGGTGTAGTCAAGGGGATGCAGTTCTTTCTGAAGCTCCATCGGTTCTGGAAACCAGAGGTTCAGGTTTTGCTACTTGATGTGACTGACTATGGTGAACTGTGGTATTGGAAAAGACTCTTGAGAGTCCCTTGGACTACAAGGAGATCAAACCAGTCAATCCTAGAGGAAATCAGTCCTGAATATTCATTGGAAGGACCAGTACTGAAGCTGAAACTCCAAAAGTTTGACCACCTGATTCAAAGAAGCGATTCATTGGAAAAGACCCTGATGCTGTGAAAGATTGAAGGCAGGAGGAGAAGGGGAAGACAGAAGATGAGATGGTTGGATGGCATCACCAACTCAATGGACATGAGTTTGAGTAAACTCTGGGAGTTGGTGATGGACAGGGAAGCCTGGCGTGCTGCAGTCCAAGGGGTCAAAAAGAGTCAGACACGACTGAGCGACTGAACTGAACTGAACTGTGACTGACTAGGAGCTTTCAGGTGATGCTTGTGGCTGTCAGTTACCAACTGCACTTGCCAATAGCATTGCCAATGAGTGAACAACAAGGGTGTTTGCCATCTGCCTCTGCAGAGATTGGACTCAGACTCAGTGGAGATTGAGCTTCCCTGGTGGCTCAGACGGTAAAAGAATCTGCCTGCAATGCAGGAGACCTGTGTTCGATGCCCGGGGTGGGAAGATCTCCTGGAGGAGGGCATGGCAACCCACTCCAGTATTCTTGTCTGGAGAATCCCATGGGCAGAGAAGCCTGACAGGCTATAGTCCAAGGGGTCGCAGAAAGTCAGACACGACTGTGTGACTAAGCACACACACCTGTGGAGATTGAACCTTGTGACCTTCAACATGGCCTTAGGGACTTGTTCAGGGTGGAGTGAGGCCCTCTGTGCTGCAGGGAATCTGGTGGGACAGATCTTTAGATAATTGGGTATTTTCAGGAACCGATTACATGATCCCAATTTTTGCATCTTCTGGTATCTAGAAAAGCACTAAATCCCTTCAAGATGACATCAGATCTTGTGAGGAGCAGAAAACTTTGTAAATTAAGTGCTTGATTGCATTGAACTCCATCACCAAAATCTTATATATCAACCTTCTCCCATTACCTCTTTGGAGCAGTCTCTCAGAGCTATCTGAGGTGCTGCCTCCCAGGCTGCAGTCCTCATTTTGCCCCCAAATAAAACTCAACTCGCAGCTTTCAAGTTGTGCATCTTTTTAGTCGACATAGTAAAGACCCTGCTTGCCAGTGCAGGAGACGTAAAAGATGCAGGTTTGATCCCTGGGTTGGGAAGATCCTGGCATGGCAACCCACTCTAGTATTCTTGCCGGGAGAATCCCATGGACAGAGGAGCCTGGAGGGCTATATAGTCTATGGGGTCACAAAGAGTTAGAAATGACTGAAGCGAGTTAGCACACACGCACATGACCACCTAGACCCTTACAAGTCCCGCGTGTCTGTCAGCCTTAAATCAAACATCTCGACTCTCACCAGCCCAGGGTGCTGGCCCTTTATTTCTGAGGCCTGGTTGATATCAAGCTTCAGTTTTACTTCAGCTACTGTCCAAGAGCCGCAGAGCTGGACGGTGGTTAAAGCAGTCAATGCAGATTTTAACCAGTAGCTCCTGCAGTGGTGAAAAGAGCCCTTAGGACAGAACTGGGCTCAAATCCGAGAGCAGCCTGGCCACGTGGGCATTTATGGCCCAGGGACCAGGTAGGGGTCAGTGAACGGAAAATTGCTAAGAGGAAGCTTTGGGGTAAGGGGTGGTGGGGGGTGGGGTGGGGGGGGTGGGCGGTGTTTCTGGTTAAACTGGATTCTTGCTGGAGGCAGGCCTGGGGGATCAGTCATGGAGTTTGATCAGATATTCAGGGTGATTAGAGGGTGGGGTTCCTTCTCCACTGACGTAACAAGATTCTTGCTACAACCGGACTGTGCCGGCCCAACAAGGACAGCAGAGGTGGAGGCCTGGATGGTTCGGAGAACCTGAGTGAGCGAGGCCTGAATGTTGTTGTTGTTTAGTCGCTAAGTCGGTCTGGCTCTTTGCAATCCCGTGGACAGTAGCCCTCCAGGTTCCTCTGTTCATGGGTTTCCCAGACAAGAATAGTGGAGTGGGTTGCCATTCCCTTCTCCGGGGGATCTCCCGACCCAGGGATCGGACCCTCGTCTCCCGCGTTGCAGCTGGACCCTTTCCCACTGAGTCACCGGGGAAGCCCGTGCTCTCAGACTTGAAAGCAACTGCTGAGCACTTGCTGCACCTGGAAGGCAAAATGCCAGGATGGTTTTTGTGTTTGAAAAAACGCGCTGGGGCTGCAGGCTGAAGACAGGCCTGAGGCAGGGGGTCTGGACTGTGGCCTGGAGTTCCTGGGGAGACTAGGAAGCCGCAGGAGAAAGTGGGTGGGGGGTGGAGGTGGGGGAGGGTAAAGGGGTTCCTCAACCATGCTAGTTTGAAGAGGCTGCAGGAATCTTCACTGGGGGACGGTGGCTGGACGCACAGTCTTAGAGCCCAGGACAGAAGCGTGGGCTGGACACTTTTCTCAAAAAAAAGTGCTTTGTCTCACTGTTCACTGAACCCAGGGTAGGCAAGGCATGAGCTAGGGAGCAGAAGGGAAGAAGCTGGGAGAAGATGCCGTAGGAGCTGCAGACATTCTTTATCCGCTAATGGCAGATGCCACTACAACACACAGCAGGGGCTTTTCAGGTGGTGCTTATATAGGATGGGCTTCCCTGGTGGCTCAGGTGGTAAAGAATCTGCCTGCAATGTGGGAGACCTGGGTTTGATCCCTGGGTTGGGAAGATCCCCTGGAGAAGGGAAAGGCTACCCACTCTAGTATTTTGCCCTGGAGAATTCCATGGACTGTATAGTCCATGGAGTCACAAAGAGTTGGACACAACTGAGTGACTTTCACTATATAGGACAGAATAAAAGTGTCACGTGGCCAAGCAAATACATCATGATGTGTGTGCACAGGGCTATAAATGACCTCAGGTGTTACATAACCAGGCAAAGTCATTGTTTACAAAACATGGGGTGAGAGAGCCTGATCATTGCCATCTTGGCTAACTGCTCTTTCCCTACAACCTTTAAAATTTCAAATAATTGCAGATTCACAGGGAGTTGTAAAGAAAAAATAAAAAGAAGAGTTAGGATTTCACCCAGTTTCGCTTGATGGTGACATCTTGCATAAGTACAGAATCAAAGCCAGGGAGCTGACGCGGGTGCCATCCAGAGAGCTGGTTCAGATTTCAGCGGATTCATATGTTGTCTGTGGGTACAGGTCTAGGCAATTTTATGACGCGTGTAGACTTGGGTAACCAGACCAACATCAATTGTGTGTGTGTTTATTTGCTGATGGAATGTCTTTATGTTCAGTAGTGGTATCTTGGAAGCATCTCTGATGGACACTTAAGGCTCCAGACCTGGATGAGATTTCCAAGGAGAGGACACAGAGGAAGAAGAGGAGGAGGCTTGGGTGGGGCAAGGGTGGCAGATACCAGATGGAGGAAGACGGTTCTGCCCTAGCTCCTGGAGGCCTTCCTGGAAGAGACGTTTCTGAGAAAGGAAGGGTCTCAGTCTCCCCTCAAAGGCACCATGTTGTCCTCAGTCCACCCCAGCCCATCTCAACCCTTGGCCCGGGTTTTCCAGACCTTCTCCTAGGTCCCCAAACCCTCAGCCACAAATGCCAGCATGGTGGTCCCTGTGCCAGGCTCCCCAGAGAGCAATCTGCATCTGGAATGCTTTGTTGCGCCGTGGGTACCAAATCTGGGCTTCCTTGGTGGCTCCACAGTGAAGAACCCACCTGCCAATGCAGGAGATGCAGGAGACGCAGGTTTGATCCCTGGATGCAGAAGATAACCTGGAGAAGGGAATGGCTACCCACTCCAGTATTCTTGCCTGGAAAATTCCATGGACAGAGGAGCCTGGCGGGCTACAGTCCATGGGGTTGAAGAGTTGGACACAACTGAGCGACTGAGGACGTGAGCCTGTGCACCAAATCTAGGCTTGGAAAGTTGTAAATGTACTTGAATAATATGTCAATGACACTTAGTACTATAACCGAGGCTGTGGGGGCCCTGGTGTCCCTGTCGTGAAGCTGGACACTGGAGTCTCACCCCATCACAGGGCCCGCTGCACAGGGCATGCTCATGTGCACTCAGCTGTCTGCGGTTAGATGTTATGATTTTTGGCATCTTTTCCCATAAGAGCACATAGCCATGCTGTCTGCTTTAACAAGTCAGCTCCTACTTAAAAGTAAGGAGGGTATTTTCCCCAAGGAGGAGGGGGTGCCTCAGTATCAATTCCATGCTCTCTCTATTTTTATTCTGTCATTTGCACATTAATTCTTTCATCCATGAAGTTTCAGTTTTGCAAATTCTGCCTATCACAGCAGAATGGGCACTTGCCCAATGGAAACCCCACAGTGGAACGCCCGGGGCTGTGGCCGGGCCTGAATGGTGCAGCGGCGCCATCGTCTGGTGGAACTGAGAGCTGCACCCTGAGAAAACCAAAACGCTTTTCTCCTCTTCTGTATCTTCTGCAAGCATCAGGTTCACCCACCCCAGAGGCTCCCAGCTGTCCCAGTTCTGGGAAAGCCCAGGTGTGGACCTGGGAGACAGGGACCAATGTTCAGGGAGCCCTACTGGCTGTGTCTCAGAAATTACAATGAGGATCAGGGATGAAAGGGAAATGGTCCCTGACATCCCAGAACTCACACCTGGTGGAAGACTAGAGCCAAGACAATGATGCTTAAGAGTTGAGCTGCCTGGGGGGGGGGGGGGGGGGGGGGGCGGGCGCGGGTAGTTCTGGCTCTGCCCCTGCCGGCTATGGGACCTGGGGCAAGCGGCTTAGGCTCTTTGAGGCTCAGCTGTTTTGTATTAAACAGGAAAACAAGGCTAATAATTAGTCCCTGGTGTGGTTGTTTAAAATAGACATTCACTGTGAAATGTACATAAGTTCAGTTCAGTTGCTCAGTCCTGTCTGACTCTTTGTGACCCCATGAACTGCAGCACGCCAGGCCTCCCACGCCAGCACACCAACTCCCGGAGTTTACTCAAACTCACGTCCATCGAGTCGGTGATACCATCCAACCATCTCATCCTCTGTCGTCCCCTTCTCCTCCTGCCTTCAAAGGAATGTAATTATATTTCTTACTGATGTAATAACAACGAATCAGACAAAGAAGGGGGTGCTGGGAGGTGGGGATCAGGAAAGGTTTTCCAAGTGAGGCTACATTTCAGCTGGATTTTGAAAGATGTGTAGGAGTTTTCCAGTCCAACTAAGGGGAAGGGCATTCTGTGTGGGTGAACGGCATGTACAAAGGTACAGTAAGAAGTACTATGGCATTTGGGAAATGGCACATAGTTTAGTCTGATCTAAGCAGAAGTGGGGGTGAGGGGGATGTAGAGCTGGTAAAACTGAAACTGGGCGGGTGAGCTTCATCAGAATCTCTAGGAGGGGGTGAAAACTCTGTGTTTCTTGCAAAGATTCCCTGGGGATTCGGAGGCCTCCTGCCAAAGGTCTAATGTCTGAAAACCATAATTCTACCAAGCATTCTGCATAATTCTCTCTAATCTACACCACAGCCTAGCAAAGTAGACATTACACACAGCAGAAAGCTGAGGCTCGGAGAGGTTAAGTGACTCACCCAAGGTCACACACTGCATGTGAGCTGAGAGTCACTTCCTGGTGGTTTTGACTTCAAACCCCCTAACACATAGCACGTGCTCCGCAAAAGCAGATACGACCCTAGTTCTGACGCTCTTCAGGGCTGGGCTGCCAGGGGTGCTGGTGTTGTGTTTTCCTGACATCTGTGCTCTCAGGGTTTGAGGGAAGATAGGCCTGGGGCCAGGGAGGCCCACTCCGGGGGCCAGATTCTCAAGCTGGGTACACAGGCTTAGAAATGTTTTCTTGGTTGCAATTCCTTATTGGAAAGAAGAGACCCCTGCTTTTCCTTTCTCAGGAATTTCCAGAGATCGTTTTGTGGGTGACTGATGTTGAAGCTGAAACTCCAATACTTTGACCACCTGAGAACTCCAATACTTTGACCACCTGAGACTCATTGGAAAAGACCCTGATGCTGGGAAAGATGGAAGGTGGAGGGAGAAGGGGATGACAGAGGATGAGATGGCTGGATGGCATCACCGACTCAATGGACATGAATTTGAGTAAACTCTGGGAGTTGGTGATGGACAGGGAGGCCTGGTGTGCTGCAGTCCATGGGGTCACAAAGAGTCGGACATGTCTGAGCAACTGAACTGAACTGATGTCATTTTTTTAAAATGCAAAACAATCTCAAACTTACAGAAAAGTTTCAGCACAAATTACATTTTTTTTTTCTAGAATCATCTGAGGATACATTGACATGATGCTCCGTCACCCCTGAATCAGTTCAGTTCAGTCGCTCAGTTGTGTCCGACTCTGCGACGCCATGGACGGCAGCACACCAGGCCTCCCCTGAATACCTCACCCCTGAATGTATTTCCTGCTTCAGTATATTTCCTGCAAATAAAGACTTCCTCCTATTTGGTCACAACATCGCGAGATGACATCGCTGTTCCAATCTCACCACCTGTCCCCATGATTCCTTCGTCGTAAAGGGATGCAGTTCTGATCTGCACCGCATCTGGCTGTGGGCTCCGTGGTGCCCTGCAGTCTGGAGCAGTTCCTCCACAGTTAAGCTAAGGAAAGCCAGAGTTTCATGACTTTTACAATTGGAGGATTAAGGATCTGTTTGTCCATGGCCTGTCTCTCTGTTTGAGTGTGTCTGCTGTTCCTTTGTGATGGGATTCTGGTTAAAAATCTTTGGCAGGAACATCCCAGAAGCGCTGCTTAGGTGGCACGTGGTTTCAGTTCGTCCCATTAACGATGGACGCCACGCTCATGGTTTATCCATTGGTTACAGTGGTGACTGCCTGGCTTCTCCCTGCAAGTTACGTTTGCAATTAAAAAATATTCTGTGGAGGGATACATTGACACTCTGTGAATATCCCATTCCTCATCAGACTTCCTGTTTATTCATCTCTATTCCATTTACTCAGTGGGTTACAATCCATTACTATTGTTGTATGTCTATGTGCAAATTGTCTCAGATTTGGCTCCAGGAGCCCCTGGAGCTGGCTTCTGTGTCCTTTTGATGTGCTCCCTCATTCTCTGAGTGCTCCCTTTTTTCTGGTGCAGCAAGATAACCCAAGTTCCTTCCATTCTTTCTCTCCTCTGTCCACGCCATGGAAGCAGCCAGTTCTCCAAGGAGCCCCAGTCCACCTAGTGGGGAATAGAATTTACAGTCAGTATCTAGATGTTCAAGCTGGATTTAGAAAAGGTTGAGGAATCAGAGATCAAATTGCCAACATGCACTGAATCATCAAAAAAGCAAGAGAGTTCCAGAAAAACATCTACTTCTGCTTTATTGACGATGCCAAAGCCTTCGACTGTGTGGATCACAGCAAGTTGTGAAAAATTCTGAAAGAGATAGGAATACCAGACCACCTGACCTGCCTCCTGAGAAATCTCTATGCTGGTCAAGAAGCAACTGGACATGGAACAACAGACTGGTTCCAAATCGGGAAAGGAGTATGTCAAGGCTGTATATTGTCACCCTGCTTATTTAACTTATATGCAGAGTACATCATGAGAAGCCTGGGCTGGATGAAGCACAAGCTGGAATCAAGATTGCTGGGAGAAATACCAGTAACCTCAGATAGGCAGATGATACCACCTTTATGGCAGGAATCGAAGAAGAACTAAAAAGGCTCTTGATGAAAGTGAAAGAGGAGAGTGAAAACGTTGGCTTAAAGCTTAACATTCAGAAAATGAACATCATGGCATCCGCTCCCATCATTTCATGGCAAATAGTTGGAGAAACAATGGAAACAGTGACAGACTTTATTTTTTCGGGCTCCAAAATCACTGCAGATGGTGACTGCAATTATGAAATTAAAAGACGCTTGTTCCTTGGAAGAGAAGCTATGACCTACCTAGACAGCATATTAAAAAGCAGAGACATTACTTTGCCAACAAAGGTCTATCAAGCCAAAGCTAAGGTTTTTCCAGTAGTCATGTATGGATGTGAGAGTTGGACTATAAAGAAAGCTGAGCACTGAAGAATGGATGCTTTTAAACTGTGGTGTTAGAGAAGACTCCTGAGAGTCACTTGGATAGCAAAGAAATCAAACCAGTCAATCCTAAAGGAAATCAGCCCTGAATATTCATTGGAAGGACTGATGATGAAGCTGAAACTCTAATACTTTGGCCACCTGATGCAAAGAACTGACACATTGGAAAAAACCCTGATGCTGGGAAAGATTGAAGGCAGGAGGAGAAGGGCATAACAGAGGATGAGATGGTTGGATGGCATCACCAACTCAATGGACATGAGTTTGAGCAAGCATGAGTTGGTGATGGACAGGGAAGCCTGGCGTGCTGCAGTCCATGTGGTCAAAAAGAGTCGGACACAGACACGACTGAGCAACTGAACTGAACTGATCTAGGTGCCAGGTGTGCTTCTTAAGGGTCATGGCTCCCAGACTCTCAGCGGAATATGTGTGTCTTTGTATACACACATTGACATCTATATTCTATACCTATTTATAGATTTAGATCACATGTGTACCTACTTATCAACCCTTTTTAATGTTAGCTAGATGGGTTTTCAGCTTTTGGAGAACAATGGAACATTAAAGCTTTTCGAAACAATCCAGTCTAACCTCTTTATTTTTTTAAAAGATTTTTTTGATGTGGACAACTTTAAAAAAAATTTATTGAATTTGTTACAATATTGCTTCTGTGTTTTTTTTTTTTTTATGTTTTGTTTTTTTGACTGTGAGTCATGTGGAATCTTAGCTCCCTGCCAGGAGTTGAATTCACACCACCTGCACTAGAAGGGGAAGTCTTAACCACTAGACCGCCAGGGAAGTCCCCTAACCTCTTTGTTTTAAAGTTGGAGGACCTGAGACCCAGGCGACTATGTGATTCAGACCCAGGGCCTGCGGGCTGGGAAGAGGCAGGAGGAACGCGAGGCTGACCTTGCCTTCCAGGAGCTGCAGGCTCTGGTCAGTTAGACGGGGGCTTGCCTTCCGGGGGAGGAGTGTGGGACCACCCCAAAGGCAGGACGAGAGCCCTGTAAGGAGGCAGACGCCACCTGAGGGGAGGATGGACCACGGGATGATGGTCACGGTGACGATAAGGCCACAGGGAGGCAGTGAGCTCGCTGACCGGCCGCCCGTGGGTGCTGCCAGGGGCTCCGGCCAAGGGTGGTGGTGGGGCTCCCTGCTCCTCTCTGGTTTGCCCCCATGATTCACCCACACCTGCTCTGATGAGCAGGCTTGGGGGACCTTTTCCACACCCTGATGTCTGGGTCTCTGGCTTGATTCTCCTAAAACTCTCCTCCCTCCAGGTTCCCCAGGGACTAATTCACTCCCCAGGGCCCCCTGGAACCTTCCCTCCTCCTGGATTAGACTCCCATCACCCTCTACCCTGCACGTGAAATTCTGCCCCTGCCCCCTGCCAGATGTCATCTCTGGGGCCTGGCCACGGGGTTGGGTGACGGGCTGAGATGGGGCAGAAGTGCCAGCTGGTGCCCAGCAAGCTTGCCTTCCTGGGTGGAGACTCTCCCTCCTTCGTGGGCTCACCCAGACTTCATATTCCTTTGGGGTTCAGCCTTCCCCCCATCCAGAATCACTGACTTCTTGGGGGTTCCGGCCCTTTGAATCCATCTCCACAGTTACAAATGGACTTCTGGGGTCATCTGAGGGCCTTGTGATTCTGGGGGCTTTCCTCGGAGTGCCTGTCCCCTGGGGTCAACCCTCAGATTCTCCCTTCCCTGAAACGCAGGTGGCCAGATTCTGCCAGAAATACCAAGGTGACCAGCAGGTGGCGCTGCTGGGTCAGAGCGCTGCACCCTTACATGCAAGTTAAGTGCAGAGAACAGACCCCAAAGTGCAGGGCAGAGGGGAGCAGTGGGGACTGGGAACTAGGGGATGTATGGTCCACCAAGGAGCATTCTGTGTGTGCGCACACCAGGAAACATACGTAAATACATGCCAGAAAAATATATACACACATGTCATACATAGTAGTAAATACAAGTACACATACATAACTACATATCAATACATACACCTATACGTGCATATGGGAAGACCCATATCATGTATATATAGATCCATATACCAGTATGTGTGTATCTATATACAGTGTATATATAGATACACATTACACATATATGGACTTCCAAGGTGGTGCTAGTGGTAAAGAACCTGCCTGCCAATGTAAGAGAAGTAAGAGACGCGGGTTCAATCCCTGGGTCGGGAAGATCCCCTGGAGATGGAAATGGCAACCCACCCCAGTGTTCTTGCCTGGAGAATCCCATGGACAGAGGAGCCTGGTGGGCTACAGTCCATAGCATTGCAAAGAGTTGGACATGACTAAAATGACTTAGCAAGCAATACACATACATGGAAACACACAGGTAGAAAACAGTATATATATAATATATATATAATGTAAGTACATATACACCAGTACAAACACACCTGTAGTCCTCTGTATACACGTGTGTGAATATATGTACGTGCATGTATATGCAGGCATACAGGTGCACAGGTGTGCACATACGTGTGTGTGTACCAGCAAACAACCACAGCCAGTTTGTGGCTCTGGTTCCCGACCTCTGAGGCTCTGAAAGGCAGGAGCTTCTCCGCAGACCGTGCAGTCTGAGTCCAAGTCTCCATTCCTCTCTCAGGTGCTTTTTGACTGCATACAGATGATGGGTCTTCCTGTCAGTCCAGTGGTTAAGACTCTGCGCTTCCACGGCAGGGAGCGTGGATACAATCCCTGGCTGGGGAACTAAGATCCTGTATATCACATGGCACAGCCAGAAGAAATTTTCTAAATACATAATAAAAAAATCCGTACGGTCATATTGGATTAAGTTCCACCCTACTTCAGTGTCAGTCACTCAGTCGTGTCCGACTCTTTGTGACCCCATGAATCGCAGCACACCAGGCCTCCCTGTCCATCACCAACTCCCGGAGTTCACCCAAACTCATGTCCATTGAGTCGGTGATGCCATCCAACCATCTCATCCTCTGTCGTCCCCTTCCCCTCCTGCCCTCAATCTTTCCCAGTGTCAGGGTCTTTTCCAATGAGTCAGCTCTTCGCATCAGGTGGCCAAAGTGTTGGAGTCTCAGCTTCAACATTAGTCCTTCCAGTGAACACCCAGGACTGATCTACTTCAGTGTGACCTCCTTTATAGTTCAGAGGCTCAGTCATGTCCAACTCTTTTCGACCCCATGGACTGCAGCATACCAGGCTTCCCTGTCCTTCACTATCTCTGCTCGTCTTATTACATCTGCAACAACTCTATGTCTGAATAAGATCACATTCTGAGGTCCTGGGGGTTGGGGCAATTCACCCATGACAGAGGGGCTTTGACCTGGTGAAGCCTCACAACTAATTCATTAATTAATTCACTTCAGTCTGCTTCTGGTGCCCAATTAATAGCATATTATCTTTCTTTTTTCTCTCTCTTTTTAAAATTTTTAGTTGGAGGATAATTGCTTCACAATATGGTATTGGTTTCTGCCACATATCAGCATGAATCAGCCATAGATATACGTATGTCCCCTCCCTCTTGGACCTCCCTCCCACCTCCTATCCCACCCCACCTCTCTACATTGTCACAGAGCACCGTGTTTGAGCTTCCTGCATTGCACAACAAATCCAATTATCTTTCTAATTGTTGAAATGCTAGTAGCTTTCGGCTTGTCTGCAATTGCTATGTAACCTGTTATTCAAGAAAAAGAAGACTTGCATGGTGGATGGAAAGATTAACTAATTTTTGGTTGCCTGTCTGGTTTTCTGCAAGACAGCTACAGGCACTGCAAACTAGGGAAGGAAAGAGTTGAATAAGACAAATGAAGCCCCAACACACTGGAGTTCTGAGTAGATATTTACTCTTCTCCATGCCTGGGGGTTTGTTAATGGATCCATGCGTCACTGCTGTTGAAGCTTGGCTGGGAAACCGGATTTCTCACGCAAAGAAGGTGGTGCAGTGTCAGCCCAGAGTCTTCACATCTGCAGAGCCAGAAGTGCTGAAGGATGCTGGGTCAGCGCCCAAGAGATCCACGTGCACAAGGCAGGTGGCTGGATGTTAGGGTCAGAGCAAGCCACAGCCCAGCCCAGAATTCCTTTCTTGCAACAGACCCGTCTGTTCCGTGTATCTGGGCATCTGTGAGATAGTGATGGGACAGGGTGGTTTCAGGGCCGTGTGACCTGTGCTTAGAAGAGCCCTGGGCTCAGTTTACACTTTAGTCTGGCCATCTTGAAATCCTTAAGATTTTTGAATAAGGGGTCCTGCATTTGCACGTTGCATTGGTCCCTGCAAATCACACAGCGGTCCTGATGAGTGTCCTCGGTGCTTGGTCATTTGTGAGGCAAGTGGCGCCACTGACAGTCTTAAACCCACGCTCAGGTGTCTGAAGGAGAGAACTCAGACCCAGGGGAAGGCAGCCTGAAGCTGATACTCAGCATGTTGCTTTCAACGTTGCTAGCCCCTGAAATTGCTATGAGCCCTTGGGCAGGTCATCTAGCCTCTCCGGGCCTCAGTTTCTTCATCTGTAAAACTGGCATGCAAGTAGCAGCCCCTCCTACCCGCTGGAATTGCTAGGCGCTCCTTGAGTGTAGAGACTCAGCTTCTCCCTTTTGCACCTTGTGGACATCTGGTCCAGCACGTTGCATTTAGTACAGGTTCGGGTCACGCTTGATGATGAAAGCAGGAAGTAATGCAGGGAAATGTCTCAGGCAAAGCCACACGCATGATGGGTTGGGTGTGATGCTGTCGTAACACGCTGTCTGGTGTCTTGTGCAAATGTACCCACCGGACTCTGCCGCTCTGGATTTCACATGAGAGGATGACAGACCTTGCTCATTTTGTGCACAGGCCCGCAAAAACCTCCCCTGAAGATGCTTGGAACATTGACATGAAGACACAATGCCTTCCTCCCATCAGCCAGGTCTTGACTGTCCAGGTCTGCCCTTCGGATGGTGCAGCAACGGTCTCTGCAGCAGTCACCTCTTTGAACTCACACTACATGTCCAGGATTCATTTAAGTCACACCTCCTACTGCTATTCCTTCCCTCTCCGTTTTATAGACAACACTCTAACTTAAGGAACCGGCCTGTGTTTCTTGGCTGGGAAGGGGGGATAGAGGCAACCTGAGGTCCGGGTCTCCCTGGTTTCCCCGCCTGGGGTCCTGTTACCTGTGTTGCACATCTGTGGGCAGCGTGTTCCCTGAGCTGGGGCTTCTGGGGGTTTTACCATGGGTCACTCCACAAGAGTGTCTGAAGAGAGCCAGTTTCATTATTATTTTTTAATTACTTTATTTTTAATTGAAGGATAATTGCTTTATAGAATTTTGTTGTTTTCTGTCAAACATCAACACGAGTCAGCAATAGTTGTACATATGCCCACTCCCTCTTGAACCGCCCTCCCATCTCCCTTCCCACCCCACCCCTCTAGGCTGATACGGAGCCCCTGTTTGAGTTCCCTGAGACACAGGCAAATTCCTATTGGCTGTGTATTTTACACATGGTAATGTAAGTTTCCATGACACTTTCTCCATACATCTCACCCTCTCCTCACCTCTCCCCATGTCCATAAGTCTGTTCTCTATGTCCATTTCTCCATTGCTGCCTTGCAAATAAATTCATCAGTACCAACTTTCTAGATTCCATATATGTGAGTTCAGTTCGGTTCAGTCGCTTAGTCGTGTCCGACTCTTTGCAACCCCATGAACTGCAGCACACCAGGCCTCCCTGTCCGTCACCAACTCCCGGAGTTTACCCAAACTCATGTCCATTGAGTCAGTGATGACATCCAACCATCTCATCCTCCGTCGTCCCCTTCTCCTCCCGCCCTCAATCTTTCCCAGCATCAAGGTCTTTTCAAATGAGTCAGCTGTTCGCATCAGGTAGCCAAAGTGTTGGAGTTTCAGCTTCAACATCAGTATATGCATTAGTATACAATATTTATCTTTCTTAAAGATAGCCAGTTTCATTATTTCAGCCTCCCATGTTTCTCAAGGCTTCTGAAAGTGAACTGTGCAGTTTCCTCAGAAGTTTAGGAGATTTTACCATTCGTTTTTAATTTGAGTAACAGCTTCACTGTGATATAATTCACATGCTGTACAATCAACCCATTGAAAGTGTATAATACCATAGTTTTTACTGTACTGAAATAATTTGCCCCATCTCAGTTAATTTTAGAACATTTTTATCACCTCCAGTAGAAACCCCACATGGTTTTGTAGTAACCCTTCTTCTTCCATCCCCTCACTAATCTGCTTTCTGTCCCTATGGAATTGCCAGTTCTGGACACGGCATAGAAATGGAATCATAGAATATGTGACCCCTTGGGGCTGGCTTCATTCACTGAGCATCATGTTTTCAAGGTTCATCCATGTTTGTTGCACCTGTCAGCACGTCATCCCTTTTTAAGGTAGAAAAATATTCCACTGTATGGGGAAACATGTTGTTTACCTGTTCGTCCGCGGATGGACACTGGATTGTTGCCACTGGACTATTACGGATAATGCTCTCTGAACATCCGTGCATAGATTTTTGTGTGTGTGTGACCATGTGTTTTCATTTATTCCTTATTTTTAATGTGATTCTTTTCTAGGAGCCAATTGTGGTTTCTGTAGGTCCCTTGTGGATGATGCTACATACATTGCATCTGCTTGGGCTGAGATTTCTTGTCTGTAAAACAGATCTGGGAAGAATAGTACAGTGTATCTGTGTGTGTCTCTCTGTGTATGCATGCACACACATGCATCTATCTTCCTCTGTGTGGGGCTGGAGTGAGGGTGAGGAGGGGTGCTGATCAAGAAACAGGCTAGAAGTGGGGTTGGAGAGGCACTTAGAACAGGGCGACATTCTTGGAGGGGAGGGATGGCTCATTGACCCTGTCCTCTCTCATCTCCCCGTCCCCTCTGCTGAGCTGGAAAAAGATGCAGGTGAAAAGGGTTTAGGCACTTTGAGCCCCGAGGTCAGATCCACACAGTTTGACTTGGCAGCTATGAGTGAGTCTTCCGCTGATCACCTTCCTGTCGCTGTGGCCTGTCCTGCTAGATCCTGGGAGGGCCCCTGAGTCTATAGGAGACAGAGCATCTATCAGAGCCCCTGGCGGGGAGCTGAGAGGATACACTGTCTGTCCCTCTTTCCACAGGCCGCCGTCTTATGTCAGGATGTCAGTCGCCTCTGGCTGCTTTACCAGTGATCCTCATTTGACCAAAATCATTCGGATTCTTCACACACAGCTTGGCAGGGTGGAAAGAGGAGAAGCTGAGATTCCCGTCCTGGGTCAATCACTTGCCGGGTGCACAGTCTTCAGTAAGTGCATTCTCTCTGAGCCTCATTGCCTTTATCTGAGGAAAAAGAGGAGGATTGCTGAGAGCATCCGGTGATGAACTCTGAGTGCCTGGAGATCAATGAGCAGCTTGTGCTGGAACAGGACTGACCGCTCTGTTAAAACGCCCCTGACCCTGGTAAGACTCCTCTGACCGGGGGTCAGACGGCACAGGGCCAGCAGCTTTCATTTGCTTCTTGGTCAGGAGCATTTTTCCTCACACATGACCCTTCCACCACAGCTCCACAAACTCATGGGTTTCCAAGGGACTCTGAAGTTTTCCCTGATGGATGTTTAGCGAGTTTGACTGCACGTTGGAGCCACGCTCAGTATTTTACAAATGTTTATCCACCTAACCAGCACATACCAGTCCGTCTTCTAGGCTTCCCTCTCTGATGAGTTTAGATAAGGGAAAGCATTTGAAAGGTGTCCAAGACATGGGCACTCTTCACAGACAGATTGGAGACTCGAGGGGTGGGGGGAAGCTGGTTCTAGGTGCCCCAGACCTGGGTTTTACTTCTGGGGTCACTATTGCTTTGCTGCGTGAAGTTAGGAAACTCACTCAACCTGTGATTCGTGGATTCCATTCACGAAGGAGTTGAATGAAGTGGTTTTACGAGCCCTCATTCCTCAGCGGGCCCGGGGGACGGGACTGTCCTGTCTGGTTTCAATCTTAATCGCCACACTCTACACTTTCTGAATTCAGATGACTTTCGTCGGAAGCAGAAAGCTGAGATGTTTTATGGCAGGGCCCGGGCTGAGGGTAGGGCGGCAATGCAGGAGCCAGACGACGACACCCAGGGCCCATCGCTTTGTTCGCTTTTAGGTTTTATGAAGGAGATTTCAAACATATACATAGGTGGGGAGAACAGTGTGAGGTTCACCAGTTCACCAGGGATGAAGGTTTCCCCACCTTGTCTCTTCATAGGCCTCCCCTCACAGGTTGTCTGTTGAGGGAACGTTGGTTTATAGCATTGTATGTTTCACGTGTTCAACACTGTGTTACTGCTTCCATATGCCCTGTAGGTCTTCACCACTGAACATGTGGTTTCTATCTGTCATCACACAGTTGATTCTCTCCATCATTTCCCCCGCTCCTCCTCCTTCCCCTTTGGGGACCACTACCCTGTTCTCTGTATCAACATTTTTGCTTTGGTTTGGTTTGTTCATTTATTTTGTGTGTGTGTTTAATTTTCTCATATTCCACATGTGAGTGAAATCGCGTGATCGCTGCCTTTCTCTAACTTACTTTATTTAACTTAATGCCCTCAAGGCTCATCCACGTTGCTGCAAACGGCAAGCTTTTATCTTTTTTATGGCTGAGTATATAACCAGTGTGTGTGTATCACATATTCTTTCTCCACTCACCCATCAAAGGGCACTTAAGTTGTTTCCATATCTTGGCTATTGTAAACAATGCTGCAGCGAACCTAGGGGTGCATATATCTTTTAGAATTCGTGTTTTCATTTTCTTTGGATAAATACCAAGAAGTGGGATAACTGGACCATACAATAATTCTGTTCTTAATTTTTTGAGAGATCTCCACACTATTCCATAGTGGTTGCACCAGGTTACATTTGTCAATAGAGTACAAGGGTTTCCTTTTCTTTACGTCCTCACCAACACTTGTCATTTCTTATCTTTTTGATAACTGCCATTCTACCAGGCATGAGGTGATATCTCACCACGGTTTTCATTTACATTTCTCTAATAATTAGAGATGTGGCACATTTTCCCATGCACCTGTTGGCTGTCTACATATCTCTGGAAAGAATATCTGTTCAGCTCTCTGCACATTTTTGAACTAGGTTGTTTGTTTTCTTGTTGTTGAGTTGTATGAGTTCTTTGTATTTCTTGGATTTTAACTCCTTATTGGATATACCATTTGCAAATATCTTTTCCCATTAGGTAAGCACACTTCTTCCTAACATACTTTTTAATTTTTATTTTAAGGCAAATGTCAGACGTGTTCTTAGTTTGCCTATTAATGTCAGGATGTATTTCTCACAGACATATTTAACTGTACATGACCTAACTCTAATGCCAAATTTTTGCACCTAATTTAATAATATCATCTGCTGCCCAGTCTACATTCAAATTTCATGCATTTTAAAGACCGTCCACATCATGAAGAGTCGGTTGGCCATTCCAAGTGTTTGTGCATTCATTCAGCTGTCACCATGAAGTCTTTAGTATGCTCGTTTTGTTTGTATTTTTGTTTTGGGCTGCACTGGTCTTAGTTGAAGCAGGTGGGAACTAGTTCCCTGACCAGGGATTGAAGCCAGGTCCCTTGCATTTGGAGTGTGGGGTTGTAACCACTGGACCACCAGGGAAGTCCCACATTCCTGGTCTTGATGGAGCTTGTTGTTTCATCAGGAAGGTACCTAACTTCTGTGAAATACTGGGATAGATGCATCGTAGAAATTGGCACAAGTTCTGCAGGAGGACAGGGAGGTCATGGAGACCTCATAAAGCAGGGGGGATCCTGGCTGAAGTTTGAAGGATGAACAGGCTGCTGGCAGGCAGGTGATGGGCAAGTGATGGAGCTGGAAAGGGAAGGAGTAGGGAGCATGAGGACCTTAGGAAGCAACAGGGAATGTCTCTTTAACCAACACATGTGCCAGGTACCCTTCTGGGCCCATGAACAAAACAGACAGAAATCCCTAACTGAGTGGAGCCTATGTTATTTGTGGGGGAGGACTAACAGGAACATAATAAATAAATAAATATATAAATTCACATATAAATAAATACATGTGATGTTGAAAGTTTGTTGCTGAGCCGTAAAAGATGCCGGGATTCTTGGCCTCTGGAGGAGAGGAATTCAATCTGGGGCTGGTGACAAGGCTTGATCGCTCAGAGGTTTTGTGTGATAAAGTTTTAGCAAAGTATAAAAGAGATAGAGAAAGCTTATGACATAGACATCAGAAGGGGACAGAAAGAGTGTCCCTGCTGCTAGTCTTTAGCTGGATGTTATATAGCTACTGCTGCTGCTGCTGCTAAGTTGCTTCACTCATGTCTGACTCTGTGCAGCCCCACAGACAGCAGCCCACCAGGCTCCTCCATCCCTGGGATTCTCCATGCAAGGATACTGGAGTGGGTTGCCATTTCCTTCTCCAATACATGCATGCATGCTAAGCTGCTTCAGTCATGTCTAGCTCTATGCGACCCTATGGACAGCAGCCCACCAGGCTCCTCTGTCTACAGGATTCTCTAGGCAAGAATACTGGAGAGGGTTGCCATTTCCTTCTCCAGCAACTAGCAGTCTGCTAATCAGAGAAAGGAAATGTCTCAAAATTCAGAGACTGGCATCAAGCCCCTAACCCACAACACGTATTTGGAGATAACATTGGCACAAGATGAGTTGTCCTGGGCCATAAAATGATTAACATGAATCTTGAAGAAAGGCAGGTTTCCAAGCAAATACAGTCTCATTAACATAGCTTAAGAGAACACTGAACCGAACATTTGCATGAGTAAAACATACTAGTTTGTCAAGTTGGTTCTGAGTCTTAGACAGAACCAACTTGAAGACAGAGTCTAGGGTAAATACATAGTTCATTCAGTTCAGTTCAGTCACTCAGTCATGTCCGACTCTTTGATATCCCATGAACCGCAGCACACCAGGCCTCCCTGTCCATCACCAACTCCCAGAGTTTACTCAAACTCATGTCCATTGAGTCGGTGATGCCATCCAACCCCCTCATCCTCTGTCGTCCCCTTCTCCTCCTGTCCTCAATCTTTCCCAGCATCAGGGTCCTTTCAAATGAGTCAGCTCTTCACATCAGGTGGCCAAAGTATTGGAGTTTCAGCTTCAACATCAGTCCTTCAAATGAACACCCAGGACTGATCTCCTTTAGGATGGACTGGTTGGCTCTCCTTTCAGTACAAGGGACCCTCAAGAGTCTTCTCCAACACCACTGTTCAAAAGCATCAATTCTTCGGCGCTCAGCTTTCTTTATAGTACAACTCTCACATCCATACATGACTACCGGAAAAACCATAGCTTTGACTAGATGGACCTTTGTTGGCAAAGTAATGTCTCTGCTTTTTAATATGCTATCTAGGTTGGTCATAACTTTCCTTCCAAGGAGTAAGGGTCTTTTAATTTCATGGCTGCAATCACCATCTGCAGTGATTTTGGAGCCCCAAAAATAAAGTCAGCCACTGTTTCCACTGTTTCCCCATCTGTTTGCCATGAAGTGACGGGATTGGATGCCATGATCTTCGTTTGCTGAATGTTGAGCTTTAAGCCAACTTTTTCACTCTCCTCTTTCACTTTCATCAAGAGGTTCTTTAGTTCTTCACTTTCTGCCATAAGGGTAGTGTCATCTGCATATCTGAGATTATTGATATTTCTCCCGGCAATCTTGATTCCAGCTTGTGCTTCTTCCAGCCCAGCGTTTCTCATGATGTACTCTGCATAAAAGTTAAATAAGTAGGGTGACAATATATAGCCTTGACGTACTCCTTTTCCTATTTGGAACCAGTCTGTTGTTCCATGTCCAGTTCTAACCATTGCTTCCTGACCTGCATACAGGTTTCTTAAGAGACATGTCAGGTGGTCTAGTATTCTCATCTCTTAAAGAATTTTCCACAATTTATTGTGATCCACACAGTCAAAGGCTTTGGCATAGTCAATAAAGCAGAAATAGATGTTTTTCTGGAACTCTTGTTTTTTCAACGATCCAGCAGATGTTGGCAATGTGATCTCTGGTTCCTCTGCCTTTTCTAAACCAGCTTGAACATCTGGAAGCTCACAGTTCATGTGCTGCTGAAGTCTGGCTTGGAGAATTTTGAGCATTACTTTACTAGCTTGTGAGTTCATTAACATAGCTTAAAACAAACATTCCCATAAGAAAAACACATTAGTTAGCTCAAGGTTTGAGAAAAGTTAAGTTCAGGTGGAACCATGTGTCGTCATGGCAACACAGAATTTTAAAAGAAACCTCTTTTTAAATTCGTATAGAGAAGGGAAAAAAATCTAACACTTGTTTGTTTCCTCCTGCTGCTTAAGATGTCTGACACTTGCAGCCTATTCCCTCCGTTGGGAGACCCCTGGGCCTTCCTGCCTGTTGCCCTCTCAATGTATGAAGAAGAAGAGCTATGGGAAAGAAAAACGGAGGGAAAGTGAGGTAGAGGGATGAGGTGTGCGGGGTTGGGATGGGCTGCTGTTGAATATAGGAAACAGGAAACTCGCCTTTCTCCTTCCTTTGCACACATGAAGCATGCGTTCTTTCGCCTTTTATTGCAGTTGGATTGGGGCAACTGGACCACATTCTGGCCAACAGAAGCAGTAGGAAGTGATGCCAAGTCATAGCCTGCTGAGTGACAGTCCCTGTCCTTCCATGACCCTGAAGGTCACATCCTGGAGACGAGACGGCAGAGCCCAGGTTGCCAAGTCACCAGTCTGGAGTTGTATTTGCAAACTCTGAACATGAACTGGGTTCACAGCAGATATGTTGTACATGGCGTGCCCCCTGTGACACCCCGCCCACTCTCTGACCCACTTGCCCCCTTTTCTTCCTGGTGTATCTTCTTCCAGGGCAGGACAGCAGCTGCCTGGGGTGAGGAGGACAGGCTGAGGACAGACGGCTGTAGACTTGCACTTGGCCCAGCTTGGAGGTGCCAAGTGGAGTCACTCAGGCACCCACCCATCCTTCAGAGCCTGGCCTCATCATGCAGCAAGTCTGATGAACAAGATTGGCCCCTGGGAAGTGACTCTGAACCTATCTTCTCCTGGAGGCTGCAAAAATAAATCCAAGCCGTTGCTTATGTTATTTATAAACTATGAGATTAAAGTAGGGGAGAAAAATCAATGAATTAAAATTTACCCTTTATCCAGGCTGTAAGCATTTTACTTCCCCAGAACCTAGGTGGCTGATTCTTCTATTATAAAATGAAAGTGTTTGCCACTTTTATTGTAATGAAGAGTTTTCATTTAAAATAGGATTAATTCCAATGGTTTTGGGGCTTCCCAGGTGGTGTTAGTGGTAAAGAATCTGACTGACATTTCAGGAGATGCAAGAGACTTGGGTTCAATCCTTGGGTCAGGAAGATCTCCTGGAATAGGAAATGGCAACCCACTCCTGTATTCTTGCCTGGAAAATTCCTGGGACAGGGGAGACTGGCAGGCTACAGTCTACAGGGCCTCAAAGAGCTGGATACAACCGAGCACAACACTCTCATAGTTTTATTCTAAAATAACATGGTTTTATTCTAAAACATAAAGCCTGAAAGAATGCCATTCATTCTCCAAGTAAAAACCCTATCTTGTTACCTGAGTCACCCTGGTCAGGTTACATTAGGAATCTGAGGCTCCATTTTCATATTTGTAAAATGAGAATAATGGCACCCTCACGATGTTACTGTGAAGGTGAAATGAGACGACACAGGCTGAGTGCCTGAGCCAGTGGCTTGGGTTTTATGAAAGTTCAAGAAATACTGCCTCCTGTCTTTGGGACAAGGCGCTATACGAGGGTTCAGAAAGGACCATTAAAGGTGGAAGAAGAAATTCAGATCTTGCAGTCACACAAAACAGAGCTGGAAAGTTATAACCAAAAGGATGGGGTGTGTCCTACAGACAGTTTTTAAGATAGATGTATGGAAAGCAGGTATAAACATACGTGAGCATCACTAATTAAGAGTGCAATATTTATTTATAGTTTCCCTTTTGAGGTGAAGTGAAAGTGAAAGTGCAATTTGCTCAGTTGTGTCTGACTCTTTGTGATCCCATAGACTATAGAGTCCCTCCAGGCCAGAATGCTGGTAGCCTTTCCCTTCTCCAGGGGATCTTCCTAAGCCAGGGATCAAACTCAGGTCTCCCGCATTGCAGGCAGATTCTTTACCAGCTAAGCCACAAAGGAAGCCCAAGAATACTGGAGAGGGTAGTCTATCCCTTCTCCAGGGGATCTTCCCGACACAGGAATCCAACCAGGGTGTCCTGCATTGCAGGCGGAGTCTTTACCAACTCTTCCCTGATCTATCCTGATCTATCAGGGAAGCCTTTTGAGGTGAATACATGATATATACATGATGAAATGCACAGATCTTAAGTGTTCCTTTGCTGAGTTTTGACAAATGCACATGTAAATCCATACCAGAATATAGTAGTTCCCACAGTTCAGAAAATTCCCTCATGTCCCTCCTAGTCAATCCTGGACTCCAGCCTCCAAAAGCAACCACAATTTTGATTGTGATCTAAGCAACTACAGATCAACTTTTCCTATAGTTTCAGGATTCCATATTCATAGAAACATTCAGTAGAAAATCTTTTGTGTAAGCCTTCTGTCACTCTTTGGGGTGACTGTGTGATTTCCCACATTCTTGTGTGTATCAGCGAGTCATTCTTTTCATTGCTGGGAAATATTCCATTGCATGAATATATCACAGTTTGTTTATCTACTGATGGACACCTGGGCTCCTTCCAGGATTTGAAAATTATGGACAAAACTGCTATGAATATTCTTGCTCAGCCTTTTATTGGTGAATTTGGATATCTTTTCACGACTTCAATAGATATGTCATGTCGCTTTTGAATTATTGTAATTTCTGTTTTTTTAATTGTCAGGAATGGTGTGCATTTTTACCCTCTGATGATAATAATAATCCCATTTCTTGAATGCTCACTGGAGTAATAGGCCCTCTAATTTATCCTCGTAAGAATACTGCAAAATAGGTGTAATTATATCCATTTTACACACAGAGGGACAGACACGCGCTCATTAGGTGACTGGGATGTGTAGACTCTGATGCACCAGGGGTCTGAAGCTCTCTCCAGGCCAGACCATGGCTCCTGGGGACCTGGGAACCATCTGGACACATCTTTGCTCACTTCTTGGAGGAGCACCTAGACCTGCACATGGCACACTTTTACCAGTTTTAATAATAAACACTTTGCAGTTATATTGGTGAGATAACTTCCCCATTCTGTTGTCTTCTTATTAGTATATATAGTATATAATTTTGTTACACAAAGATAACAAAAGGTTTGTTTATTCAAACCCATCTTGTCTGATGACAGACTCAATTTTTCAAGAGCTGGGAATTTATCTTTGTTCCACTGCTGGAATAAATATGCAGTTCTGTTTTCTCCTTTTTGTATTTTCTGACTTATTGGGTATGTATCGCCATATGTGGCATGAGATATGAATATGAGAAATGTCTGCTCAATAAATCAATCCAAAAGGGAAATTCCATTTTATACATGGGATATATAACCAAAAGGATGAAGATTTGTTTCCTAGAGTTGTATGGGAGGCTCAGGAATTGAGCTTGGTTTTTACTTACTGTTTCAACTCTAAAGGAAGGGTGCCTGTGAACACTACACACTCCTTAGAATGTAGGCCTTCAGGAACGGTGTTGAGAACTGCAGAGCATGGATTCAGTTTATGCCTCATTCTTCCACTTCTTGAATTCTCTCCTACCTCCCTTGAAGTTCAAAGTCTAGCAATTTGTTTTATAACTTTTTTTCCCCCCCAGCTATGCTGCATGAATTGTGGTGCTGGAGAAGACTCTTGAGAGTGCCTTGGACAGCAAGTGATCAAACCAGTCAATCCTAAAGGAAATCAACCCTGAATATTCATTGGAAGGACTGATGCTGATGCTGAAGCTCTAATATTTTGGCCACCTGATGCCAAGAAACGACTCATTGGAAAAGACCCTGATGCTGGGAAAGATTGAAGGCAGGAGGAGAAGGGGACGACAGAGGATGAGATGGTTGGATGGCATCACCGACTCGACGCGTGTGAATTTGAGCAAACTCTGAGAGATGGTGATGGACAGAGGAGCCTGGTGAGCTGCAGTCCACGAGGTCGCAAAGAGTCGGACACGACTTAGCGACTGAACAACAACAACTACAACAGAGATTAAGAGGCTGCTTCCATAGAATAGCTAGAGATGGTTTAGCAATAACCTTGTCACATGCTTGCTCTGTGCCCTCGGGTGCTCCACACCCACGATCATGTCTCCCCCTGCCCACTGAGGCCACTGTTCTCCCTCCCACGAACAGACGAGAAGACCAGACCTCTTGCTTCATTCTCACAGCAAACGGCAGCTATTGGTTATCAAATGTGATCTTGGCAGAGGCTTTCCACTCTCTTGCAAGAATTCAATGAGATTTTTTTTTTAATGTAAGATATCCAGGACAGGGTGGCTTTCCTGGTGGCTCAGGTGATAAAACATCTGCCTGCAATGTGGGAGACCCAGGTTCAATCCCTGGGTTGGGAAGATCCCCTGGAGAAGGGAATGGCAACCCACTCCCGTATTCTTGCCTGGAAAATCCCACGGACAGGGGAGCCTGGTGGGCTACAGGGGTCACAAAGAGTCGGACACAACTGAGCGACTTCACTCACTCACTTTACCTAGGACAGAGCTGGGATTCTGGCAGGTTCCCGATAAGAAAGAGCTCTCTGGTTCCCTCCCCAGCCGTCTCCTCTCCACACCCCTCATCCCACACCATCCTCCTCAGTGGAACACACAGGCACATCTTCCCCCTCGTGATAATTTGTATGTGTGCCAACGTGTCTGTGGAAAATTGCTTTTGCTGTCTGTGCCTTTCATCTCCAAGGACCCAATCATGTTTGGCAAGCAAGCTCCCAGACGCGAGGTCGGCTCTTTCAGCCAAACAATGAGGAGGAGATTATCCAGGAAATTGTGACAAAGCAAGCAATTACTCTGATGCATGCGGGCTTCTTGTGCGAAAACCAGACCTTCGGCTTCAATTACCTGCGTGATATGTCTGCACAGACCGAGACAAAGCTGGTTGTCTTTCCTAATGGTTCGTTCTTTTTTTTTAAAAAAATTATTTCTTTATTTGTGGCTGTGCTGAGTCTTTGTTGCTGTGGGGCTTTTCTCTAGTTTTAGCCAGCAGGGGCTCCTCTTGGTTGGGGTGTGCAGGCTTCTCACTGTTGTGGGGTTTCTCTTGTGCAGCGTAGGTTCTGGGGTGTACTCAGGCTTCTGTCGTTGTGACTCCTGGACTCCAGAGCACAGGCTTAGTAGTTGTGGCTCTCAGGCTTAGCTGCTCTGCGGCCCATGGGTTCTTTCTGGACCACGGATTGAACCTGTGTCTCCAGCTTTGGCAGGCAGATTTTTTTTTTTTAAACCGCTGAGCCACCAGGGAAGCCCCTGCTAATGGTTCTTTGCCCAAGTGAATCTCCCCAAGGGCTTCACATCCGTGGCCAACAGGAGAGCAGGGTGCAAAGGCTGAGGCGGGCCTGCAGCCCTGGGACCCTCGTGATGCTCCCAGCAAGGAAAGATCTTGGTCCCCTCCTCACCCCAAAGCTTTCTCAGTCATGCCAGCAGGAGGGGAGGTCCCCTGCCTTTCCTCTCCAGGAGTCTTCCTCCCCACTGTGATCCCCTGGCTTTTCTGCTCTGCCCACCCCAGGGTATGTGCCTGGGCCTGGGGAGTTGCCCCCTAATCCCCACTAGGAATTAGCCAAGCCTGCCGATGAGCATTTCAGTAATCACGGCCCTTCTTAGGTTTCTGCAGTGTTCAGCTTTTACATCCATTATCTTGCCTGATCCTCACAGCAGCCCTGTGAGACAAGCATTAGTGGTGCCATTTTAGATGAAAAAAAAAAAAAGAGAGAGAGAAGCAATGGAAGAGAGGGGGTTATGTCAGGTCAGATCAGTTCAGTTGTCACTCAGTCATGTCCAAATCTTTGCGACCCCATGGACTGTAGCATGCCAGGCCTCCCTGTCCATCACCAACTCCTGGAGTTTACTCAAACTCATGTCCATTGAGTTGGTGATGCCATCCAACCATATCATCCTCTGTCATCCCCTTCTCCTCCTGCCTTCAATCTTTCCCAGCATTAGGATCTTTTCCAATGAGTCAGTTCTTCACATCAGGTGGCCAAAGTATTGGAGTTTCAGGTCATCAGGCTAGAAAGGGCAGAGCCAGCCTCACACCAGGGGCGGGGACCCAGGGCCAGGTGTTCTGACTCCTGCCGTGTTCTATTTCTATTCCAATATCCCTGACTCAGGAAAAACAACCAAGACCAAAGGAGTGAATTTTTAAAAACATTTTATTAATTTATTTTTAAATGCTTGTTTTTATTTATTTGGCTGCTCCAGGTCTTAGCTGCAGTAAGGTGAAAGTGAAGTCGCTCAGTCGTGTCTGACTCTGTGCAACCCAATGAACTATACAGTCTATGGAATTCTCCAGGCCAGAATACTGGAGAGGGTAGCCATTCCTGTCTTCAGGGGAATCTTCCCAACCCAGGGATCAAACCCAGGTCTCCCGCCTTGCAGGCAGATTCTTTACCATCTGAGCCACCAGGGAAGCCCCAAGCTGCAGTATGTGAGATCTAGCTCCCTGATCAAGGATTGGGAGCGCAGAGTCTTAACCACTGGACCACCAGGGAAGTCCACAGAAGTGAATTTTTAATGGAGGGATTTCCAGTCCCCATGAAAGTCATGGGGCTTGTTCTTGGCTGTGTGAGGCCTTTAAGAGTCTGTCAAATTGTACCCCATGCACCGCCGTCTCCTGGGGTGGAAGGGGCACAGGTCTAGTGTTACAATCTCCCCAAACGAGATACCATCTCCCCTCAGAGTTTTGGAATCTGTGCAGTAAATTGAAAATGCAGATAAACAATCACAATAGCCGGAAGCGCCAGGGCCAGACCTGACGGTTACCTAGCATCCATCTCATTTGACACCTTCCAGGGCAGAGTTGTGCTGGGAGAGAAAATGATTGTCAGCGGACACCCCGGATAACCAGAGCTGGCCTGGAACCTTCCAGCGAGAATCAGAGTGGTCCTTGCACACGTGAATGACCCCTTCCCACCCTGGCGAAGAGAGAGAATATTTTCCAAATGCATTGGCTGAAATCTCAGGTGCTCGGGTGATGGTTTCAAACCTCCCCCCTGACTCAGAGTCACCTACTGAGAGGGGACCAGCTACTGCCGCTCTTATCCGAGTCTTCTGCACTCAAGAGTCTTCTGCACTCCTGATCCCAGCTCACCTCCTCTGCAGACAAGCACATAGGGCTGAATTTCTCCCTGTGTGCTCAGTCGCTCAGTTGTGTCCAACTCTTTGTGAACCCATGGACTGTAGCCCGCCAGGCTCCTCTGTCCATAGGATTGTCCAGGCAAGAGTGCTGGAGGGGTTGCCAGGCCCTCCTCCAGGGACACAGCTCAAACTCTTATGTCTGTTGCATCAGCAGGGGGGTTCTTTATCACTGAGCCACCAGGGGAAGCCCTGGATTTCTCCCTAATCTTTTCATTTTTTTCCTTCTGCAGCTGGTGGTGGAGAATCTGAGTCATCCGCTGACCTGGGAAATCTTAGAGTGAGAGTTTGTCAATAACACAGACTTGCATGTAGCCCTGGGGTTTCACTTCTGAGTGCATCTTTCACGGCTGTTTCTGTGTCTTTGAGACAGCGACCTTCTTTTCCACATCATGTCTCTCAGCTCCATCTCCTCCAAAGCCGAAACCCCTGGAATGGCCGGCGAAGTGCTTTGTAAACTGTAACGTGTCACACAGATCTCAGTTCTACCACTCTCCAGCTTACTGGTGGAATTACTTTTCAAATCTTGTGTTGCATCTCCTTGGAATTTCGTGATGCCTTAAGACATCACAAAACAGTAGAGTGGAAGAAAGAATAAAAAAAAAAAGAAACTCTGATGCTAAAATGAAAACATGTTAGAAAATTGCTATCTTTGTACTGCTTAAGACCTGGGTTCCCCAAGGGGGTTTTTGTGACACTCATGTACTTAAGCTTTGGTGACAGGTCACAGGTTCATTCCTTTAACAGATGTTTGTTTAGCATTCCGAGGAGCACAGGCCTGTCTGTCTCAGCCCTTTAGGGTGATAAAGAGGTCAGGAATTCCCCTGTGGGTGTGACCACAGGGAACGTGTCTCTCCAACAAGGCTTATCTTCACTTCTCGTGTTTTCTAGAGGAGATGATCTGCCTACAATAATTCCTTCCACCTCGCTCCAGTAAGTTTAAATTTGTGGAAACCTCAGTCTCAGCTTCTAATCCTTTGGGTCCTGATGATTTTCAATAATAAGCTAACAGGCTCGTTCGAATTCCAATTTCCGAGGGAGAAAAAGGTCAAAACAATTCCTAATGCCTCAAACTAGTCTCCTCACTCCCCCGAAGGGCCACTGGGGGGGGCCCGTCTCTTTCCAGAACCTGGTTCCAATGCAGATGGGAGCCCTGTGCCCTGAGCCCTCCTGACACCCACATAAACTCGGTCCCCTCCATTTCTACACAGCTGGCTTTGAGTCTCTCCAAGGCGCCCCCTCCACCCGCTCCAAGGGGCAGCCCCGCATTCCCATGCCCAGCCCCGTGATGGCTTTGACCTTCAGGGGCTCTTGTGTCATGATTGCTGTCTCCATCTGGTCCAGAGGCCATTTGCTGCCCTGGAGCCCTCATTCTGGACACCCATCACCTGGCATCTCCCTGCCTGGTACACAGTCCCTGAATGAACATGCCCAAACCTGCCTGCTTTTCTCAGTTTTCTGCTGAACTCCAGCCTGCTTCTCAGGGATGACTCCCTTTGCCTTACAAGCCTTCATCTGCGGTCTGCTCTCCCTGGAAAGTGGAGCATGGCTTCTACCTTGTACCCGCTGACTCCTGCCTCCATGTGCAACCAGCCACATCGGGTCACCCCCAGGAGTTTCTCCAGGTAAACACCAAAGGGGACTTACAACATTCAGCTTGTCCTTCTGCAGTGTGAATAACGTGGTGAAATATTAGCATCTCTGTTTTCATAGCCTCCTTTCAGTGAGACCAGTGAGCAGGGATGAGTCACATGGTTTACCTGCTTTATTTCGCTTGATTCTCATGATAAGCTTTCTGCATGAGATTCTATTAGCTGCTCTTTATGTATGGAAAAGGAAGCATAGAGGTTTTGTTGTCCATTTCTAAATTTTTATTTTTTATAAATTGTCCAAGAATCACACAGCGTGTGAGAAAGACCAGATTTGGCCCAAGGAATTCAGCTCCAGCCATGCTGGACCGCCATTTCATACAGCATCAATTCTAGTTCTCGCGTCTTGCTTGGGGTCAGTTTGCCCCACCAGGTCTCCATGGCATTTTCCACAGGGACAATCCTACTAGGCCTTTAATGCCTTAACTTTCAGGAAAAACTGATGGAGAAGAAAAGGAGGAAAGCTGGCCTTGGGAATTGGAGGGACCTAGATAAGGGGAGGAGGTGGGGAGCCCTTCAGATTCTTCGGTAGCACTGATGGTTTAGATTGACGGGCACAGACAACAAGATGCGAGACCCATTTCCCAGGCTGTGAGCCTCAGGCTGGAACTGAAATCCCCAATAAGCACATAAGCTCCTAAACTTAGAAGAAAGTCTTCTGGGAGAAGCAAGGGCGCCTGTCCCAGTGGGCAGGACTTTTGTCCACCTCCCAGAGTTTTCTGTGCCCAGCAACGCACAGGAGCTGCTGCAGTTTGTCCATGGGTCTGCGAGAAACACCAGGAAGACGGGAGGGTCGACAGACCAGGAGAGCTGGCACAGCCACTTGACCAACAGGCGAGTGGGCAGTTTCAGCTGTTGACAGTGTGAGATGACGGCATGGAGACGAGATGTCCCCTTCCCCAAGCCCTCAGAACTCCTGCCACAATCACTCCGCCACTGGAACTTACAGGAACCACAGGGGAAAGTGGGTAAGGGAACACGGACACGACCAAGATGAGTTGTTACCGCCCCCAGAAGAGGGAAGGCTTCCCTGGTGGCTCAGTGGTAAAGAACCTGCCTGCGATACAGGAGACACAGGAGACGAGGGATCAATCGCTGGGTTGGGAAGATTTCCTGTAGGAGGGCAAGCCAACCCACTCTAGTATTCTTGCCCAGAGAATCCCATGGACTGAGGGGCCTGGCGGGCTACAGTCCATAGGATTGCAAAGAGTCGGACACTACAGCAACTTAGCATGCATGCAACCCAGAAGAGGGAGGGCTAGTGAAATAGAAAAATAAAGTTAACAGTTTTGGCATATTTGATTTCTGAGAGTCATACCGCTTCACTAGGTTTTCTCAGCTATAGCTTTAAATCACCTGATCTACAAGGAGGATCTCTGCAGGTCTCTAACGTGCTCTCAGAGCCGAACACAGCTTAAGTCATGTAGAGTAGATGCTTGAAAGGCTCCCTGAGGGTTCTCAGAGTTTAAAAAACAAACAAACAAACAAAAGAGGTGTTTCCCTTAAGTAGGCTTGCCATGTAAGTATCTTGGTGATGACATTGTCTGTGTATTTATCTGAAATACTTGCTGAAGCCTAGAGCTGTGTGTAGGCACCAGGATACCTCTCCAGCTTTTCATGACTAATGGAGGCACCTTGGGGCACTGGTTTCCATCCCCCCCCACCCCCCCCTCCCCGGGAACCGGTGCTGTGTCTGTCTCCCTGATGGGGGTCTGATGAGGAAGGATGCATGCTGGTTGCCCCCCACAACGCCTGGGAAGTTTTCCAGCGGCAGACTCCTCCCCCACCCCCACCTTCTTTAGCACGTGATTTTGTGGAAGTCACTGTCAGGAGGAATGAATACAGGAGGAGACTGTGGGGGCAGCCAGAAGTCTGGATCAGCCTTTAAAGTTTGAAAACAAACACCAAAAAGGAGCCAAATCGTTTCATAGCCTTAGTTGCTTAAACAAAATTAACCAGCACCAAACTGCAGAAGCCAAACTCCAAGGTCATGAGCAAGACTCGCTGTGTGTGTAACCGTCTGTGTTCTGCCAGCCGCTGGCTGTGTGCCCTCCTTCTTGGAGCTCAGGATTTTCTTTGCAATGGACACAAGTAGCATCTACCCTGTGGTGTTATTATAAGGACTGAGTGAGGAAAGCCCTTTCTACCTGGAACTACTTAAGAATATAATCTCAATATTGAGAGCTAGACCGTTATTTGTTTTCTGTGATTGTAGGGCTCAAAAGTAAAACCTGTTTAGGAGGGCTTCCCTAGTGGCTCAGAGGGTTAAGCGTCTGCTTGTAATGAGGGAGACCTGGGTTCGACCCCTGGGTCGGGAAGATCCCCTGGAGAAGGAAATGGCAACCCACTCCAGCACTCTTGCCTGGAAAATCCCATGGACAGAGAAGCCTGGTAGTCTACAGTCCATGGGATCGCAAAAAGTCGGACACGACTGAGCAATTTCACTTCACTTCACTTCACTAGAAAAGATATTTGGGAGGATTAGCCATTTCTATCTACATTGGAAATTCTGGCCTTCAAACTGTTTCTTTTAAATGTAAAAGAGCATCTTGGTTCCACATGCCTTCAACCCTCGGGTTTCTTTCTCAGTCATCCGTTCACTCACTCGTCGGCCCACTGGCCTGGGACCACTGAACCTCCAGCAAGATTATGGTCCCTGTTTCAGACTCAAATCCACTCAGGTCCTGACAAGCCATGTGCCAGCGGGCCCCAGGCTGACAGCAGCCTGAAGCTCAAACCCTTTCAGAAGGGTCAGAGGAGGTCAGGGTGGCGCCCTGGTCAGGAGACCAGTGCTGCCCCAGGCAGTTACAAGGCGAAGTTATGTGAATTCTGGAATTGAACAGCATGGAGAAGCAAAGCAGAGAAGCCAGAACCAGTCTTAGAGTCTTCAGAACCAGTCTTAGCCTCCCTGGCTCTCGCCTGGGGCTAGAGACAAGAGACAAAGCCACAGGATGCTAAGCCGGCCATGCCAGGAGAGGAGTGTGACCCTGGTGGGCAGGGTTCCCGGGCCAGCACCCCAGGCCGGCTTGGATGCTAAGGATCAGGACCCCACTCCTATGGAGGAGTCCTCCTGTGTCCCTGGCACCCTCCTCCGCCAGGAACTGGACTCTGATGGTCTTACTTCCCTGCACATCCTGACTCTATGCCTCCTGTCCTATTGTTGGTCTGCCGCCTGGGACCCTGTCTGCTGCCACAGACCCCATCCCTGTTTGGGCAAATTCCCAGGCTCCTGGTCTTGTCCTGGCTAATAAGCCTGTGTCCTGTCCCTTGAGGACAGAGTTTTGGGCTCAGAACCTCCTGGGCCCGCCTCCTGGGGGACCATCCTAGGCCTGAGGTTCCAGTCCATCTCCCACTCCACGTCTGTGCTTTATTCCTGCTCAGAGCTGGCTGTTCTTGCCCTCTATAACCTTGAACATAGTATGCGCATTTGTGTTTATTATTCGTGTTTGTCTTTCCAAACAAAATTGTTAGCTTCCTGAGAACAAGGGCCACACCAGTTCTTCTTCCTGCTGAGTTCTCAACACCTGGCACAAGGCGTGTTTGCTGAATGAATGAATGAGCAAAAACAAATAAATGAAGATATGCACACGGCTTCATTAAAAAAAAAGTGAATTTTAGGTGGTCTCCTTTCACATCTGTTATTTCCCTTGATTCTTGAACAACCTCAGATGGCTTGGACTCCTTTTTAAACCTGAGAGGAAAGGCCCATAGAATATTAATGGCTCCACTTGCTGGAGGCCACATGGCGTGTCTGGGCAGAGCTGGCTAGAACCCAGGTCCTGGTACCAATCATTCTAACCCTTTTTCAAAAGTCTGGGGGGTGGACATGCACATGCACACCATACGCACACATACACAAAATAACTGGGGGGCGGGGAGGGTCCCAGGCCTGAGTGCAGGCCCATGGACTATAAATAGTAACAGTCATATCAGATCCTTTATAGACCCCCTCCCCCAAACCCGGGGCCTTGGGGAGAGGTCTGTGGAGCAGGAAGCTTTGACTTTACATTCCTGACATTTCGGTGTCCGCCAGCCATGGAGACCACAGTCCTGGAGCAGTCCCTGGGGCTGCTGGCCAGCTGAAGTCTTGAAAGAGCCTGAGGGCTGGAGAGGGGTCCCTAACGCCCCCAGGGATCTTCTAGACTCTCCTTTACCCTGCATGCCCATGACCCCAGCACCCACACCCTGGGTGGCTTCCCCTCCTGGTCTGCAGGGACAGCCTGACCACCGCCTAGCTCTTGGCTGTATCTACATCTCTGCTGCGGAGGGAGAACTTGAAAAAGGACCAGCTCTCCGTTGGGATGCTGGGGCATCAGACGCATGTCAGGTTACTCTCCCTGTCCCTCCTGCCCTAAGAGGGTGTGTGCGGCCCTCAGCCTGGCACCCAGACTCTGTTGAGCCCCCTGCGTTGTACCTGCTCGCCTCGCTGGCCCAAGGCCTGCTCCAGCCCCCGGTTTGCCGTTCTCTCTCTTGGCTTCAGATGACCAGCTCCTTGGTTCTGCCCACCCCCTCCTTCTCCCACCCTGGGCGGAGGGCTCACCCCCAGGCGGCAGCAGGTGGCTCCTGCCTGCACCCCTCCCTGCTCTTCACTCTTTCACTCTCTGTGCAGGCAGGGTCCCCTCCGTTCTTGGGACCGAGTCACGGGCTGTTGCAGGTCTCCAGCTCAGCTGAGACGGCAGAGGGGGTGACAGAGGATGAAGTGGTTGGATGGCATCACTGACCCACTGGATGTGAGTTGAAGCAAATTCCCGGAGCTGGTGAAGGACTGGGAAGCTTGCTGTGCTTCAGTCTGTGGGGTTGCAAAGAGTCAGACACGACTGAGCGACTGAACCGCCACAACGGGCCCAGCTAAAGGGCCTGTGGCGTTTCCTGCCCCTCTGATAACATCTGAGAGTGCTCCTGTGGGCCAGCTGGACTGAGAGGAGCTCACCGCCAGGGACCTGGGACCGGGCCTGACTGTCCTGCGGGGCTGCATCTCCCTAGGGTGTCGCAGTCCTGCTGGGCAGGTCCCGGAGCAAACCGAGGGAGGAGTAAGCCCAGGAGGGAAGGACAGCATGGAGGAGACTCCCTCAGGGGAGGAGACCACCCCGCCAGGGGCCTTGTGTGGGTCCTCCTTTGCCAATAAGGAAACATTTTCATTTCACTGGACCCCAGTTTATCCCCCAGTGTAGGAAGGCAATGGACCCTGTGTCACTCAGACCCCTTTCTGCTCTCCATACGATTTAGGTTGTTCCTATGGCGGGCGGCAGTTCATGGGGTCGCACCGCGTCGGACACGACTTGGTGGCTGAACAACATCACTTAGACTCCTAGGACACCATGAAGGCAGGGGCGTCTCTGCCACGTTGCCTCCTCCCCGGACTCCCCCCCACTTCCCGGGGCTCCCCAGGTGCTTCTCTAGGGATCTGGCGGGGACCCAGCCACCACAACTGCCATCACGGCCCAGAATCACTTGCATCCGGAGAGATGGAGAGACAAGAGGGGCGGAGGTCCCTGTGGGGAAGGGGTGGTGCTGGCTGGGCCCTTCAGAGCCCTCGCCGACCCCCGCCCAGACTCCTCCGTGGGGTGGGGGCAGCAAGTGGCCCCTTGGCTGTGCGTTGTTTGGAGACTGTTTGCTATTTCACTTCCTGGCCTTCCTGCCAAGCGCCCTCCGGCCTCTGGAGCTGCCAGGCAGGTTCAGCTGAGGATTCTGACCACTGCTGCCTGCGTCCCCAGAATATCAAGCAGGCCTGGGAGGCCACAGTCAGCACTTCCTGTCTCCCCCACCCCCTAGCTGCCACCTCTGCTGGGGGCCTGGCGCATTAGCTCTTCCCAAACCCAGACACAGGAATGGATTTTGGTTTCATCCACCTCCCGAGCTCACAATGGCGTGAGTGACAAGAATAACAATGACAGGGAAGTGGGCAGGGAAGTCACACCTCCACACCTGCTCGTCTGTCTCCCAGAAAGGATGCTCCTGGGCCGAGCACATCACTGTGGGCAGTGCCTTTCCCCTGCGCTTCCCTGACTTCAGAAAAGCGGGAACGTTGATTACAGAGGAACATCCAAGCTTCCAAAGTGATCACATGTCCACGAGGCTTCCCATCTTAGTTTTAACTTACTCCTTAATATAGTCATGTTTACTTTGATGTGGAATTTCACCTAAAATCTTGGAGTAAATTTGACACAGCAGGAAGATGCACTGCAGACACTCTCTCGTGGCCCCGCAAGGACCCAGTTTGAGAAGCAAGGATAGAACAAACTAATTTCTTGTAGAAGGCTCAGCCATCACCTTGCTCTCCCGACTTCTCTAGGTGTTATTCAGCCACCCACTCACCACAGGTGTTATGTACATATCGAGACTCAAACTCCCGCCCACCGCCCACCCCCCATCCTGCCTCTGACACTTTCCTGTTCATTTTCACATCTGAAGTTAAAAGGTTCAGAGCTCAACAAGAGTGTAGGTAAATTTCTCCCAGAGGGGCCTGCTTTCAGCAAATATTCACTCTAGATGCACCAGAGTGGGAATGAGAGATTTTTGAGGAGATGGTTTAAGGGTCTTGGCTAGATGCCCCTTAAAGGTTCCTCTGCTTAGGATCTCAAGAATAATTAACAAAAGGGCTTGCGGGGATTACAGCCCTGGCCAGCTGGTAACCAGGTGCAGGTCCTGTGGCTCCGCACTGGAAGACCAGAGCTTCGTACATACTAGAACTCAGCCAAGTTTGGGCCGTCTTGAGTGGTTCTATTTCTGAGAACGCTGCCCTGCCACTGTGCAGCTTAGGATGTGTATGACTGGGCCGCCAAGACAGCTGTCCTCTTACTCTCTATGAGTCCCTGCTCAACCAGTGCCTGCTTCACATACACTTCCTCACAGGTCTGACCTTCCTGCATACTTCCTACATACCTTCCCAGCTACTGATTACTTGAACTTTTTAGTTCATAACATCTCCATCACGATAGCTTATCAAAGGGATGGTGAGGGGTGTGGCATTCTGCTGGTTTCCCTGGTAACTGATGAGTTAACCTGATGACAATTCCCCTTAGAACTGATAACCTCTCCCTGCCCCCAGAAGTGAACATTGCTGCCATGTCCTGCCCACTGTCCACTGCACAGAGTGGGCTGCTGCTCCAGGAACTTGCTTGAGATGAGTGGTGGTAGTTCCGCTCAGTCGTGTCCGAATCTTTTGTGACATGATGGACTGTAGCCCAGCAGGCTCCTTGGTCCGTGGAATTCTCCAGGCAAGATCTCCAGGGGATCTTCCCCACCCAGAATTGAACCCTCTATCCTCTAGAGAAGGAAATGGCAACCCACCCCAGTATCTTGCCTGATTCCCCTATTCCTGGGACCAGCAGTATCTTACCCATTCACCCAGAAGTGCGGGAAAAGCATGCCATCCTGGTTGAGGGGGACCCTGGTGACGTGCTCCTCCAAGCAGAAGTGATATGGGGTGCAGGCTCTAAAGCTAGTGAGCACTAGGGGTTCAGCGATCCCTGAGCTCCCCCAGGGCAGGGCCTGCCCCCAGGTCAGAACTGTATCTCCAGCACCCAACATCATGCCCTGGCAAAGTAACTGCCCATAAGTGTTTGTCAAATGAATCAATCAATAATATGCCTTATGCCTTAAAAATTAACCAGTGTAACTCACTATTTTGTTGTTCAGTCACTAAGGTCTGACTCTTTGAGACCCCAGCATGCTAGGCTTCCCTGTCCTTCACTATCTCCTGGAGATC
This sequence comes from Dama dama, assembly GCF_033118175.1. Classification (NCBI taxonomy): domain Eukaryota; kingdom Metazoa; phylum Chordata; class Mammalia; order Artiodactyla; family Cervidae; genus Dama; species Dama dama. Next base: position 18,211,386 of record NC_083691.1, on the reverse strand, counting down.
GTGCTCAAACTCCTCCTGCCCTCAATCTTTCCCAGCATCAGGGTCGTTTCCAATGAATTGGCTCTTCACATCAGGTAGCCAAAGTATTGGAGCTTCAGCTTTAACATTGGTCCTTCCAATGAACATTCAGTGTTGATTTCCTTTAGGATTGACTGGTTTGATCTCCTTGCAGTCCAAGGGACTCTCAAGAGTTCTCCAACACCACAGTTCAAAAGCATCAGTTCTTCAGCTCTCAGCCTTCTTTATGGTTCAACTCTCACATCCATACATGACTACTGGAAAAATCATGTCTTTGACTATATGGACCTTTGTCAGCAAAGTGGTATCTCTGCTTTTGAATACGCTGTCTAGGTTTGTCATAGCTTTCCTTTCAAGGAGCAAGCGTCTTCACCATATCCACAGACAAAAGAAAAGAAACTCCATGATCATCTCAATGAGTTCAGGAAAAGCACATGACAAAATCCACCATCCATTTATTGCAAAACAGACACAAAAAGTCAACAAACTAGAAACTGAAGGAAACATCCTCAATCTGATAAAGAGCCCTGTGCAAATACCCACAGCTAACAACACACTTAATGGTAAAAGGCTTAATGCTTTCCCCCTACAATCAAGAAAAAGGAAGGATTTACCTCTTCTACTCAGTATTGCCCTGGAGGTCCTAGCAGAGTGGGAAGGCACAGACAGGAAAAAAAACAGCATATAGGTTGGAAGAAAGACAACACCGTTCCTATTTTCAGACAACAAGATTGTAGAAATTCCTGAAGAATCGACTCCAAATTAGTAGAATAAGTGAGTTTATCAAGGTCACAATATCACCGTATACAAAAGTCAGCCAATCATATTTCTGTATTTTATTAATGAACAATTTGGAACTGAAAAAAATTCTGCCCTTTAAAATAGCACCCTAAACTGTAAAATACCAAGATGTAAGTTCAACAAAATTGTGCAGAATCTGTATGCTGAAAATATTAACAAAACACTGGCTATGTACACATGGGACCTGGCTAAAGGGCATTCAAGCTGACATTATATTTAGTTCCATTTGTTGAGATGTGTTTGGGGATTTGCAGTCACATCAGTGCATATTTAAGATCGTTCTAGCTGTTTCCATATAAAAATGACTTCCAGGAATAATCCTATCATCCACCTACACAGCATCATGACCTAGATTGTTTACAAGTAAAGATGTGTCCCCCTGTGCACAGCTTTGGGAGCATGCATGCAGCCATTGAAATAAAGTTTGAAAATACAAAGTCAGCTTGTCTTTGGAATATGTTTACAATGATCAGATGTATATTCACGAGCAGAAAATTTGTTTTCTATTGATGCCTAACCAAAATAATGAGGCTTAACCTTTTATTAAAGAAACGTACTAGATCATGTAGCATACAATTATTTACAAACACATCAAAAAGATTTTTGATAAAGTCATCAGAATTCCTGTGAATATATTTGTGTGTTAAGTTATATGTTGAATGTAGTCCAATGATCAGGAATAAAGAAAAATAATTAAAACATTTCTGTCAGCCATATTAGTGGAAAGGCTGAATTGTTTTCCGGTTCTCTCTATAGTAAATGATAAGATTATTGCTACAGCCAATGCAAGAAGGCAAGAAAAAAAACCAAAAACTTAGCGTTTGAAAAGGTAGACCTAGAACTGGACTACTTGTGTAGTGTGCTGTGTGTGTGTGCTCAGATGTTCAGCCATGTCCCGTCTTTGGGACCCGATGGACTGTGGCCTGCCAGGCTCCTCTGTCCATGGGGTTTCCCAGGCAAGAATGCTGGAGTGGGGTGCCATTTACTCCTTCAGGGGACCTTCCCAACCCAAGGATCAAACCTGCATCGCCTGCATTGGTAGGTGGATTCTTTGCCACTGAGACACCTGAGAAGTCCAACTGGATATTAAATATTCAGCATTATTAGGTGTTATGGTCACTTATATAGTTAATAGTGGAACTGGGATTAGTCCAAACAAGATACTTTTCTTATCACATATCCTGTATCACATGGCTGTTTATTAACTGGACTTTAAAGGATTATTGGATTTAAATGACATTTGCTGGGAGTTATCATAGATGGTCTGCACTCTCAACTTTTTTTTGTTTGTTTTACAAGAAATGAAGCATCTTAATTCCTCTTCCCTGCTCACTCCATCACAATTCCTGTGAGAATTCTTTGGAATCTCAGGTATCTTAGTGTGCTTCCCCTCACAAAAAGTGAAGTAAGCTGCGGGTATTCCAGTTACCAAGGTAGAAAATTGTCCAGAGTTGTTGGCTCCATCCAGCACCCAAAATAGAAGGACATCTTGCTGAACGTGTATCTTTGGCCAGGATTACACAGCCACCAAGAGCCATCAAATGGCTGGACTTGTGTTATATACATTGTTTAGCATGAGTTCCCTGAATCTGGTAGCAACCAAGATCTCATTAAGTGGCATAAAGAAAAAAAATTTAAATCCCATTATCTCCTAAAGAGAATGTTTGGAAAAATACTCAAAGACGAAGCAAATAAAAGGAGAATCGTGTGTCTTATTAATTAGCACACCAAAGGACTCTGTCTAGTAGATTTTATCACAGTGAATGTGGTTTTGGATGTGAATCAGTGCTTCTTGAATTTTAATTAAATCAGTCAGCAAGAGATAATTATATGTGGTTCCTGAGGGACAGTGGAGACAGGGCCCTCTTACATAACCTCATTTTTATGGAATCATAAATGAGAGGACATTGGGAAGGCTTTATGTCCTACTAAACTCGTTATTGCAAAATACAATAATGCCACCAAGAAAATGCATGCAACTTTGTGTTTGCAAAGAACGGGAGCTGTTCATTAATTTTGTAATCAGCTGGCTTGGTCAGCACATTTGAGAAAGCATAGCATTTGGAGGAACTTATCTGGATTCAAACCTGGGCTTTGCCAAATCATGACCTGTATGATCTTGAGTAAGCAACCTGCCTTCTTAGCCTCAGTTTACTTTTCTGTGGAATAGCAATACAAAAAGCATAAAGCGGTTGGACTCTGTGGAGGCCACGTGGATTCTACCTTACAACAGAAGATAAGGCCTCTTCCAGCAGAATAAGAGTAGAGAAGGGGAGAAAACCCACCATAACATAGAGATTTCTGATTGTTCAAGTAATGAAGCTGACACAGGGGGACAAAATCAAAGCTCCTTCAGTTAGTAGGTAGACTCTGGTTAGTGTACTGAAATTACACAATGATTTATTTCATTCCTTTTTGTTTTATCATTAGCACTCCAATCATGGTATGTAAATCCATACAAAAATGTTTTCTCCCTAATAACCAAAAGAATGCAATTAAAGTAAACCACAGGGAACTTTTACACTAAATAGTCAAATCATCTAAAAAGTAGTAACGCTCTGTGCTGGTAAAGATGTAATGAAACTGGACATTTTCATTAGATAGGAGCTTAATTAGAAAAATACTGATGTTTGTTCTCTGTCATATTCTCTAATAAATCAAAAACTATGTGTGATTAAAATATCCAACTACAAGAGAATGTCTGAAAATTATAGTTTATCAACATGAAGACTTTGAAAATAATGATCATTTGTTAAGAGTGTAGAAATATCACAATATTTTATAATATAAAAATTTTTAAAGCAAACTGCAAAAGTATATGTATGGTATGATTGCAACAACATGGAAATGTTCATACATGGCCAAAGAATGGAAAACAGGTAAAAATGAAAATAATTTTTGTATTAGGACGGTGAGATTACAAGTATTTCCCCCAAAATTTATCTATGTTGTTTTTAAAAGAGAAGTCTTGAGAGCTCTGATTTCTTGTCTATCTTTGATGTATGTTTTACTGTCCTTTAATAATAGTAAAAGTCACCGAGTTTGATTAGCTGATTAGATAATGTAGTTAACATTAATATAGACTTTGTGGCTAAAATGTAAAGTCAGTGAGTTGAAAAGAAATTTTCTGGGTAAATTCACATTTTAATTTACACTTATTTCTACCCTGCCTGTATCCTGCCAGGAGTTAAAGGCTGTGAACTTACTAATATGGATAATTAACTTTCAGTAATAACTGTGTGCTTTTGTCTCTAAGTCTGTCTACAGTTGTAAAGTCAGTTTTATTTAACTTTGGATTATTTTTTTGCCTAAAGTACCTTAGGCTGTTAACATGGTTATATTGTTGTTGTTTAGTCGCTAAGTCATATGACTCGTTGTGACCTCATGGACTACAGTCCACCAGTCTCCTCTGTCCATGGGATTTCCCAGGTAAAAATCCCGGAGTGAGTTGCCATTTCCTTCTCCAGGGGATCTTCTGGATCCAGGGATCAAACCGACATCTCTTGCACTGGCAGGTGGATTCTTTATTGCTGTACCACCAAGGAAGTCCAGCCAAATTTTAACACAGCTAAGTCAGTCACTTCAGTCAGTTCAGTCGCAGCTAAAGATAGAACCAAATGAGATTCCCTTGCTAGACAACCTGATTAAGAAAAATAAGGAGTGGAGAGAGAATTCATATACCTCCTCTCAAAAGCATCACTAACCAGAAAAAGGAGTTTTTATCTTTAATCTATTTATTTGGCTGCATCAGGGCTTAGCTGCAGCACTCGGGATCTTTCGTTGTGGTGAATGGACTCAGTAGCTGTAGCATATGGGTTAGTTGCCCTGCTCCCGCATATGGGATCTTGGTTTCTGGACCAGGGGTCACACCCATGTCCCTTTCATTGGAAGGCAGATTCTTAACCACTGGACCACCAAGGAAGTCCCAGGAAGGAGCTTTTTAATAGCACCTAACATCCCAGGGGACAATAAACATAAAGACGCAATATTAAGATGAATTTTGTTTGTCTTCTCATATTTGAGTTTGATTTAGTTCTGAATTTTTACCCTCAACATATTTAATGAAACCTGTAAAGCCATGTTACCATTATTAGCTCTTACTTATGAGAAGTACATTCTATGCCTTAGCAAACAAATCCAAGGACTTAGATTATATAAAGCATTGGGCTGTAGTTTTATAATCATTACCCACTTTTAGCCTGGGATCTCATCCTGCTGGTCAGGAGGAGGGTGAGAATCTAGACTCAGCTGTGGTCAGTAAATTTCAGTGGGTTCTGTCTCAGCCACTGCTTAGCCCTGTACACTCTCCTGGAAGAATCTCATGTTCCCTCGAGGTTTTCACCACTCCCCCACCCTGCCCCCATCCACCAATGGCCCCCTCCCCCCCATCTCTCCATGCTCAGGCTTTACATCACACTGCCCGTGTTTTGTTGGACATCTCCCAGAAGCCCCACAGACATCTTTAGATTCATTCATAGGACACCGGACCCATCCTGGTCTCAAACGTGCTCTTCTGCTGTGTTCACATATCCTATCCACTCCCACGCCCCCACCAAGCATCCTATCTCTGAGACACACCAGGACGACCATCTAGCCCACCTGCTTCGACATCTTACGTAGTTTAGAGCTCAGATCCCTCTGTTCCACCCCTGCTTCTGCATCCCTGGCTCAACGTCCCCACTTTCCTGCCTGTGTAGCTGTGGCTCGGGCTTCTTCGTGGTTTACACAGCGTGCGTGTGTGCTAAATCACTTCCAATGTGTCCAACTCTTTGCAACCCCATAGACTGTAGCCTACCCAGCTCCTCTGTCCTGGGATTCTCCAGGCAAGAATACTGGAATTGGGTTGCCGTGCTCTCCTCCAGGCATCTTCCTGACCCAGGTCTCCTGCATTGCAGGCGGATTCTTAACCACTAGTGCCACCTGGGAAGACTACGCTTTACACGGACTTGGGGCAAATGTGTTTTAGCAGGGCCCTGTTTGTATACATAACTTGATTAAAGAAGTATTACAAAATTTATAGACTATACAACTTTTAGTGGTTTTCCAACAAAAATTCAGAATTATTGGTAGAAAAGAGGTGCTTGTGTTTTTGTTAATGGCCAAATTAGTGCCTGAGAAGAGTCTGTGTATTGACAGAATCCAGGTACTGTCTCTTCCTGAAAAGCCCCAGGAGCCTAGGGGGCAGTACATAATCAAACATACCAAACATACTGTCAAACATAAGCGAGCAACATGTGAGGGAACCATCTGCGAAAATGTACCACAGAAACAGACTTTCTAATACTTTTAGATCTTGAAGTTATTGGATACAGACTATAAAATAACTCTGCTTGCTGTGATCAGCTGACTATTGGCCTCCCAAAATGTCCATATCCTTAGCAGATCTATTTTGCAGTGTGAATCAGAGAATTATTCTCAGGCCCTAATCCCATAACCTGTTTCTTCAGCTCTCCCAGTGACTCTTTCAAAGATTTCTCTCTCTTTCTGCTAAGACTAGCTGGAGCAGGTTCTGCCTTCTGCTGCTAAGATCCTAACCTATGCTGTGATTATTCTGATTCTCACATACCCACGGTATCTTGTTTGTTCTTCCTGAATGTGTGTGGGATTCTTGGAGTTGTGTTATTTTTTCCACAGTGGTTTATAGATTCCACTCTGTTGTTTAGCTTCCCGAGTTACAGATAAAAACCTGATGCCAGGGATTCTATTTCCTTTGTAAGGAACTTGTTCTTTCCATTTGGGAGCTTGGAAGGCTTTATTTTTAGGTGGATATGTCATGTTGGGATGACGGTCGATATTTGGAAAATTCAGCAGACACCACTAAGGGATGTCAGGTCTCTTTAATTGCAAAGAATGTGAAAACTTTTTTGCAGAAATGGCTCCATAAGGAGGAGGTGATGTCTCTACAGGGTCACAGGTGGACGCACAGCATTCCAGAACCCCTGGATCTTCACAGACGTGCCCACTGCCTGTTAGTCGCCTCTCGGAGTGGCAGCCCATTGGGCATGGGAAGCCTACATTGGTCTTTCCTAGGTTTTTAGAACACTTTTCTGGTCTTTCTGGATTCTTCCGGAAATCTGCCCATGTGCTCCGAGGGCACGACAGGTACAAACAACAGCAGTGCATTCTTGACTGTTCGGTGTGTGACTGTTTGAATAAAAAGGTCTCCAGGCATTCCTCAGTTTAAACCATCTCTTTGAAGAATTTCTGCTCTTTGGAGTAGTGAAATTTTATGAGAATATGCTCAGATGTGCTGTTCTTCAATCTTGCTTGATTTGGTGGACTTAAAAATTTTTGGCTTTACCTCTCATCATTGAAAAGTTTTTTTCTCTTATTTTGTTATTATTCTTCTTCATCTTTCATATTTTCCACCTTCCAGGGTTCATATTTCTCCCTGTTAAGTTTCCTAAATCTTTCCTCCAAGCACCTTCTTTTTTTTTTTTAATGTTTATTTTCAATTAAGGATAGTTGTTTTACAATATTGTGTTGGTTTCTGCCACACATCAACATGAATCAGCCATAGATAAACATATGTCCCCTCTCTCTTGAACCTCCCTCCCACCTCCCACCCCTCTAGCTTGTTACAGAGCCCTGGTTTAAGTTCCCTGCAAATTCCCGTTGGCCATCTATTTTACATATGGTAATGCATCTGTTTCAATGCTACTCTCTGAATTTGTCCCACCCTCTCCTTCCCCTCCATGTCCACAAGTCTGTTCTCCATGTCTGCATCTCCCTACTGCCCTGCAAATAGGTTCATCAGTACCATCTTTCTAGATTCCATATATATGTGCTAATATATATTTGTTTTTCTCTTTCTGATTACTTCACTCTGTATAATAGGCTTTAGGTTCATCCACCTCATTAGAACTGACTCAAATTGCATTCCTTTTCACGGCTGAGTAATATCCCATTGTATGTACCACAGCTTCTTTATCCATTCATCTGTTGATGGACATCTAGGTTGCCAAGCACCTTCTTTTTTCCAACGTGGTTTTCAACTTTGTTTTTGCTCAGGATTTAGAGGGGCCTGTCTTCTACCTTATCAGCCAGACCATGACCCAGGCCTCAGTGAACACTCTTTATCAGTTTGGCTATAGAGTCCCCCAGTTCACTGCCAGTGTTATTGAGATATAGTTGACAGTGCTGTATACATTTAAGGTGTACGGCATAATAATTTGACTTCTATGCATCATGAAACGATTAACATAATAGGTCTAGCGGACATCCAGCATCTCATACAACATTAAAGAAATAGAAAAATACTTTTTCCTTGTGATGAGAATGGTTAGGATTAACTCTCCTAATAACTTTCACCTATAACATAAGGCAGTGTTAGTGATCTTTATCATGTTGTACCTTATACCCCTAATACTTGATTGGTCTCATAACTGGAGGCACTCTTAACTCTCTTCTATCCAGTTCCCCCTCCCAACACCCCCTACCTCCGGGAGCCACAAATCTGATCTCTTTTTCTAAGAGTTTGTTAGTTTTTGAAGTATAATTGACCTACAACACCACGTTAATTTCTGGTACACAACACAGTGATTCAATATTACAGTAGATTTCAAAATGATCATCATGATGGCTTGCTATCATCTGTCACTATGCAAAGATATTATGCAATTATTAACTATATTCCCCACACAGTATGTTTCATACCTGTGACTCACTAATTTTGTAACTGGAACTTTGTATTTCTTAACTTTGCTCACCTGTTTCCCTCCCCACCCCAACCCCGACTTCCTCCTCTCTGGCAACTACCTGTCTGTTCTCTGACTCTATGACTCTGTCCCAGTTTTATTGTGTTTGTTCATTTCTTTGCTCTTTACGGTCTACATGTAAGTGAAATCATACAATATTTATCTTTCTCTGTCTGGCTTATTCACTTAGCCCAATACCTTCTAGGTCTATCTGTGTTGTCAAAAATGGCAAGATTTCACTTTTTTTTTTTTTTAATGCCTGAGTAACATTCTATTGTGTGCATGTTTGTGTGTGTGTATATATATACACACCATCTTCTTTATCCATTTACCTACCAGTGAGTACATACATTGCTTCCATATCTTGGTTATTGTAAATAATCCTGTGATGAACATCAGGGTGCATGGATCTTTTTGAACTAGTGTTTTCATTTTCTTTGGATGTGAACTTCTAAATTTGAAAAGTATTTCATCATAATTCTCAAAATTCTACCCTGTGACCTAACCGAACCTTCAGAAGCGCTTTTTTGTTAAGTTATGATTGACTCTTCCAAGAACTCATTTTCAATGGCACTTGTCTGCTTTGAAGGGGCCCATTGGTTGTCCAGTGCTGAGCAATGATTCTGACTCCACACACTCCTGGCTTTGAACTTGTGAGAGTTTCATCACTTCCTTTTCCCTAACTTACTTTTGATTTCTATTTCCATATATACAAGTACATCCTGCCTTCATTCTCAGCAAGGTAAATCTTTTGCTTTTCTAAAAGGATGGGAGAAGGAGGTGAAGCCCTTGCAGCATCTGGCCAGCCACTCAGTCATGAGTGGCCAGCCACTCCTCATTTTCACACCCAGGAGTCAGTCAGAGCACCCAAGGGTGCTCCCTTGCAGGGTGTGACTCTTCTGAAGGCTGGCTAGTTCATCTTCAATCTCTCTATGTCCTAATTCATAATGACTGAATAATTGGGGACACTTACACAACATTTCTAGCCTATTAGGGCACAGACCCTGCCAAGTTGGCCATTTATGTTGTTAACATTTCACTGTTTATAGGTGTAGTTTCAATACGAGAGTCTTCAGAGGCCATCTGGCAGGCAATTAACTGGTGTGCTTCAAGAGAAAGGAACAGCTTTTGAATTTCTCTCAGAGCTTTGAAGGTTCCACTCATGGGGCAAACTGTTCCACAGAATTGTTTTTTGAAATATGGTGGTAGAAGCCAATTGGATACTGTTTTTACAGATCAAGATAACTGAGGTCACATTGCCAATAGTACCACCTCCACACAACCTAGGTTGGAAAGAATAATTTCTAGATCTTTTTTATTCCCCCACAATAAAATATAGGCTTTTCAATCCTACAAGAACAATTTTGTTCAATTCACAGGAAATTGCTTTGGCGTAAGATCCAAAACTATCTGTGGAACAATTTACCCATGATGATTTTTAACATGTCACAGTGGAAATGGGACTCACAACCTTTGGAGAGTCTCCCAAATGAGAGAGGACTTTTGAAAGCAGTGCTGGTGTGAGGTAACCATAGTACAGCCTTGAATTTCAGACCCTTCCTAACTTGCTAGCTGAACTAGCTTACACTGTGGATTTCATTTTATGATACCAGGTTAATAGTGTGAAGGTTGGTAGAACCTGCTGGCTTGTTCAGTAAGTATCTGCCTTTCTGAAAGGGAAAAAGATGAAAGGCATCATTTTTCATGTGCTTGTCGTAACCTTGATTCTCTAGTGGGCTACCTGGAGGTCATTGCACACAGCATGGTGGCCCACCAGAGCCAGGATGGATTCTCCTGCAAGGATTCCTGAACTCAGATCCGACACCTTGAAACAGGGAAGCTTCTCCCTTCCTGTGATCTAAACCTCACTGAGTGGATGTCACAAAGTGATGGCAATGTGATTGGTGAAAATGTACGTTGTTAAGAGAGGTGACAGTGTTAATTTGGGCTTCCCTGGTGGCTCAGTGCTAAAACATCTGCCCGCAATACAGGAGACCTAGGTTTGATCCCTGGGTTGGAAAGATCCCCTGGAGGAGAGCGTGGCAACCTACTCTAGTACTCTTGCCTAGAGAATGCCATGGACAGAGGAGCCTGGCAGAGTACAGTCCACAGAGTCACACAGAATCAGACATGACCGAAGCAAGTAAGCAGCAGCAGCGTTAATTAAAAAAAACTGTATGGAGATTGTGATGAAGGGAGGAAGACTACCCAGACATAAATGCAGGGTTCCCGGAATCCAAGGGTTGACCACCTGGTAGTATCATTGCCCGACGTGAGGACCTACCAGGGAAAAGCAGCGTGCCTTTGCCATTCTCATGGGGAGGACGTGGCTTAAATTCACATCCCCTGCATGACTGGACCTCACTTTGGAGACTATCTGACTGTCTGCCTATGCCTCCCGCCCCTACCCCACCCCCGCTGCGGCCCATCGCACAGAATCTTTACCATGACTCTGGATCAATCAGAAGTCAGTTTCCTACCCATCACATCACTGAGCAGACCCAGGGGGTCAGGCCTGCCTCAGGTCTATTTCTGCCCTTCAGGAGAAATTATTTTCCTACAAAATCCTTTTCAGGCAATAAAACAGCTGCAGCCTCAGTTCATTCTGAGCTGGGGAGCAAGGACCACAATGTCTTTGCTTTGTCCCTTTAACGTACAGGCTTCCCTGGTAGTTCAGTTGGTAAAGAACATGCCTGCAATGCAGGAGACCAGGGTTTGATTCCCGGGTTGGGAAGATCCCCTGGAGAAGGGATAGGCTACCCATTCCAGTATTCTTGGGCTTCCCTCATGACTCAGCTGGTAAAGAATCCTCCTGCAATGTGGGAGACCTGGGTTCGATCCCTAGGTGGGGAAGATCCCCTGGAGAAGGGAATACCCACTCCAGTATTCTGGCTTGGAGAATACCATGGACCAGATAGACCATGGGGTTGCAAAGAGCTGGACATGACTGAGCAACTTTCACTTTAACACACAGCCAGGGAGCTTGGGTATTTGAGCCTTTCTTTTCTGTCCTCAAGGAGACTCCCTCTCATCTGCTTTTCCTTGGGAAGATGCTGCTTGACTACAGTAACAGCACAGAACAAGGAGAGCATCCAGGCATCAGACAGCTGTCACCAGTGTGCCAACCAGTGGATAAATCTGACTGAGATGACACCCGCAGAAATCAAGTCTTTCCTGCAGAAATCAAGTCGATAAGGCAGAGTTGTTGCTGTTGTTCAGTTGCTCAGTCGTGTCTGACTCTTTGCAACCCCGTGGACTGCAGCACACCAGTCTCCTCTGTCCTTCACTATCTCCCCGAGTTTGCTCACATTCATGTCCACTGAATCAGTGATGCCATCCAACCACCTCATCCTCTGCCATTCGCTTCTCCTTTTGCCTTCAATCTTCCTCCTCTTAAGGCAGAGGAGAGACCACTCCCATCATCTTTCCGTCTTCTTCAGAGCTGTGACCGCCAAACCCAGGTTCCGGGAGGCTAGGGCTACACCAGGTCTGTATGGACCCCACTGCTGGACACAAGGCCAGCTGAGAAGCCCCTGGTCTAGAATGGGGATTTCATTATGGAGGAAGGAAGACCCCCTTATGCAGGGGTCCTCAACCTCTGGGAGCTAATGCCTGCTGCTGAGGTGGAGCTGATGTAATAACAGAAATCAAGAGCACAATCGTGAATCATCAACAAACCATTTCTGCCCCCTGCCCCCCGTGGAAGAATGGTCTTCTATGAAGCTGGTCCCTGGGGCCAAAAGGGTTGAGGACTGCTCCAGTTACCAACCTCAAAGCACAGGCTACAATAATTGACCCAGAACGGTCAAGTCCACCCACTTTAATCAGGGGGGTGGGATCTGTTACCATAAAAAGGTAAGAGAGGTGTCCTAGGCAGAGAAGAGCTACCACATGGATGGGTTGCAAAGCTTGCTTTTCCTGCCTGCTAAGAAGGCAGTTTTCATCTCCATAGAGGCCATATTGATCTACTGGGATTGCCAACCAGTACAGAGTGTTCAACTTAGCTGAGCAGTTAGTATCCAAGTGTCCATAGTTTTAAATAACTGTGTGAAGACTTGTTCTACCAGGAAGTAATCACTAAACAACTGAAAACTTGTAAAATCAGTCTCCATTCAAATGTCACTCCTCCTTGGGATGAGCATAACTATCCCTGATCACTCTGGCTGTGTCTTCATCAATCTCTCACAAATTGTAATTGCACATGGAAATATAATGCAAATCCCATGCAAGTTGTTTGTGAAGTGATATTGTCGAGTTTTCAAAAGATGTTGGATTTTGATGAAGTTGGTGATCTGAGACTGGAGAACAGCTGGTACCCAATGAAGAACAGGGAACAAGTAAAAACACAAGAATACTGCTTGAAAGGAGGGGGATTTGAATAACAAAGGATTAAGAGAACGCTTTTAAACCTTGGGAAAATTCATGAAGCTCTGAAGTGTTTTTGCCAAAGTGCCTCTCTTTAAGATCATCTTTTGAAAGTTGAATGGGAAGTGAAGGGCTTGGTTGGTTACATGGCAAAATAATGCCAGTAAAAACCATCAACATTAAGTTCTCTTTTTGTTCATTCTAAGAGATAGTTTGTCATGGCAATTATAAGTATTAAGTATGCTTTCATTTTTCAAAATAAAGTCCAAACCTTTTTCACTGTTTTCTGTAAAAATTTAGTTTCTATCTTATGGTAGCTCAGTTGGTAAAGATCCGCCTGCAATGCAAGAGACATGGGTTTGATCCCTAGGTCAGGAAGATCCCCTGGAGAAAGGAATGGCTACCCACTTCAGTATTTTTGCTTGGAGAATTCCATGGACTTAGGAGCCTGCTGGCTATACAGCTCATGGGATTTCAGTGTCGGGCATGACTGAGCAACTAACACTTTCTTTCTAGTGTCAGTTATCTTCAGATAATGATATTGCAATGATATATATATATATTTGATGTGATGCACATAATACATGACACAATGATAAATAATTAGAAACATTTAAACACAAGGACTGAAATATAATTTTTTTCCCAGTTACTCCTCGTCAACTTTACAATCTTATAATCAGCACATCCAGATCATGAATGAATGAACACGAATCAGAAGTGTGCAGATTTTTTACCTTGTTTTCTAAGACCATAAGTGAAGATGTGTGCCAACTGCGACTACCAGGTGAAGTTAAATAAACTTCTTAAAACCTGCAGTGCTGCCTAATGCCAGCTTTATTTTTGGGGGCGGGGGCGTCTTTGTCATTATTTAGCTGTGTGACCTTTCACAAGTTACTTCCCTTCTCTGGGCCTCAGTTTCTTGACCCATAAAGTTTAAGGAGGCTAAAACAGATCACTAGTCTCAAACCTGGTTAGACATTAAAGTCAACTGGGGGAAATTTTAACATGTGTTCTCTTTTAAAAGCTCAGAACCTCCCTCCCTCTCCCTCCTTAGATCAACTGAGTCAGAATTTCAGGGGTAGTACTCAGGCAAGTTCCTCAACTGACCCTAATCCAGTAGGATGTGAAGTCACTGAGCCAGGTGGTTCTTACGTCCATTCACTTCCATCATTATTTAATTTTCTTAAAGTTCAGTTTTAGTCCCTGGGACATAGGTAGGTGCAAAGGAGGTGTTTATATAACCCCATCTCATTCGGGTTGGGTTTTAAGCCTTCATCACAAATAGCTTCCTGATAAACAGTGAAGTCTAGTGGGGGAAAAACACCACCACTGTTCTTGCTACATTTTCCGTGAACAGTCTTTCTCAGTTCACACAGCTCCCTGTTTCATTGAAGCAGGGTGCTGCCACCCCACCACAGAAATGTCCTCCAGCTGCTGTGAAGAAAGTGAGGTGACAGACAGAGAAGGGACCAGATGTGCTAACAGCATGGACTGAAATAGTCTTCGGACTTTTCCTGGTCACTGTTGGCCCCAGGGCTCCCATGCTGTTGATCTCCCCTGGGTCATGGGAAACTGCCTGGGGGATTTCTGCATGGGGACGGGCACCCAGCACTGTTAGGTCCCAGACCAGAGCTGCTGGGCAGTACCGTCAAGACGAGCTTTTGTGCCAGACAACTTCAGGCACACTCTGCTCACAGCAGATTCTATACAGAAATTAAACTGAAACCAGCAGAGCCCAAGTCCTATTACTGGGTTCCCATCTTTTCCCCCTCTTGGAAAATGAGACTATCTGAAATTATTTACTGAAAAAACAAAGGAAGATTGAGTGATAAAGATTTCGTGGCAGCTTCTTGTGATTAATTGTCACAGACGGACCCAATGACAACCAAAATTGAGTGAGTCTCCGGTGAGCTGTCTTTTTGACTAGGCCTTGCCTTTAGCCTGGGCTTCCCTGGTGGCTTGGATGGTAAAGAATCTGACTCCAGTGCAGGAGATCCAGGTTCAATCCCTGGGTCAGGAAGATCCCCTGGAAAAGGGAATGGCAACCTACTCCAGTATTCTTGCCTGGAGAATCCCATGGACAGAGGAGCCTGGCAGGCTATAGTCCATGGGGTCGCAAAGAGATGGACATGACTGAGGAACTTTTTTTTTTTTTTTTTTTTAAATTAAGCCTGCAGAGTCCAGTTTTAGCAAGAATCCTGCTAAGGTGTTTTAGTAAGCATCCTCCCATCTTCGATATTTAACCAAATTCCTCCCTCTCCCCCTCTCTTATTATCTGATCACCCTGGCCTGACTTCAGCAAGAGTCCTGCTCAGTCAGTTTATCAAGGCACCCCTCTTCCCCTCCCCCACCAAGTCTTGATGTCCCTTGTCAGTAATTTTGCATCCACTGACCCTCTCATTCTGTCCCTTTCCCAAAAGAAGACTAATCCTTGCTGTATCTGGAATTCAGCCCTATCTTTCTCCCCTGTTGTAATAAATTCAAAGTATGTTGGTTGCTCAGTCATGTCTGACTCTACACTACCCCCATGGACTGTAGCCCACCAGGCTCCTCTGTCCCATGGGATTCTCCAGGCAAGAATACTAGCGTGGGTTACCATTCTTTTCTCCAGGGATCTTCCCAACTCATGGATCAAACTCAGGTCTCCCACATTGCAGGCAGATTCTTTACTGCTGAGCTACCAGGGAAGTTTAATAAATTAACCTCCTATGCAGTACTGCTGAAAAACCGCTCTATGGTTTAAGAAGTGTCAGGAGAATTTTAACATAGGTACATGATAGGTCAGCACTGTCCAAGCAAAGGCTGTGGAATATTAGCCCCTCAGGATGTTTATAAAGTTGCAAGCTTGGAAAGAGGGCCTGGGCTTCCACAAAACCAACAGTTTTCTTTCCTGTAGGACTTTTTTAAAGATCCTTTAAGATGCTAATGGGCCTTATGTCTTTCCAAAAGTGGGATATAAAATACAGAGTTTCCCAAACTTATTTGATTTCTTTTTATAGAAGTATCTGTTATCTCTAAGTTCCGGTGTTGCACAAAGCCCATTTTGTAAAAGCTGGAATAGAGTGATTCAGTTGGGGGTTTCTAACAGTTTTATCAAGCATGGACTCAGAAACTGACTGCTTGAAGATGATCTGTTCGAAGCCTTTCATTGTGTAATAAATAAGCAATCCAAGGTCTAAAGAAGTTACTTGGCCAGGTACCAGGCCAGATACACAATGAAGAAATTATAAGAATTAAAATTCGGACGCCCAGATTTGAGTCCCTACTCTTTAGGCTAAATCCTACTGTTATTAATCTATAATTACAAATCAGCAAATGTTTCTAAATCTGCTGCTACAATACCTGCCTTCTGCTCAGAAATCACGTTTATTAGTTAGTTGGTTTGCTCAGGCTGCCACACCAACAAACCACAGACTGGCTTAAACAACAGAAATGTATTTTCTCACAATACTGGGGCTAGGCCTCCAAGAACAAGGAAGGTGTTCTGTGGGCAGGGTTGGTTCCTTGTGAGGCCTCTCTTCTTGGCTTGCAGAGTTTTGTCTTCTCCTTATTTTCTCATGGTCTTCCTTCTGTACGTGTCTGTGTCTTAATCTCTTCTTATAAAGATACCAGTCATATCAGATTTGGGCCCATCCTAATGACCTCATTTTAACTTAGCTATTTCTCTTTTTTAAAAATTTATTTATTTACTTATTTATTTTTGGCTGCACTAGGCCTTTGTGGCTGTGCCCGGGCTTTCTCTAGTTGTAGTACACAGGCTTCTCACTGCGGTGGCTCTCTTGCTGTGGAGCATGGTTCTAGAGCATTTGGGCTTCAGTATTTGTGGCAATAGTTTCAGTAGTTGTGGCTCGTAGGCTTAGTTTTCCTGAGGCAAGTGGAATCTTCCCAGATCAGGGATCAAACTTGTGTCCCCTGCATTGGCAGGAGGATTCTTTACCACTGGATCACCGGGGAAGTCCTAACTTAATTCTCTCTTTAAAGACCCTGTGTCCAAATAAGGTCACATTGTGAGGTCTTGGCGGGTAGGACTTCAAACATGAATTTTAGGGAGATATAATTCAGCACCATAATACATGGGTAGCATAGAGATTTATTATTTAATGTAGGATGGAGATCTATTGATATTTGCCCCACAGTTTGTTTTCAGTGCTGTGAACCCACCTGGAAGGACTTACAGTGAAATATTTCTCCCATCTTCGGGAAGCCCAAGCTCTCCTTCCCCTCAGAGAAAGAGCCACATGTTTGCTGGTTTTTGATGTCTGAAGGAGGGAAGATTCCAGGCTTGAGCAGGATACCCTGGAGACCATTCATTACGGACTTTTGTGTTTGGAAGTTCTGTGCCCTGAAGTAATTTAGCTGTGTTGTCCAAGAAAAGGGACTCAGAGTTTGGGGATTTAAGGAGTTAAGAAAGAACTGGTGTCTGCTTAGTAAGTCAGATTCTTTGAGATTGGGAGGGGCAGGTGAGAAGCAGGGACTACAGGGCAACCGGATGAGGATAGAGGGCATGGGGCACATGCCGGAAAGAACTGAACACGAAGGGCTGTGGCCACGGAGTTCACTGTGGGGAACTGATATTAGATCTCAGATGGTTGGATGGCATCACCGACTCAATGGACATGAGTTTGAGCAAACCCTGGGAGATAGCAAAGGACAGGGAAGCCTGGCATGCTGCCGTCCATGGGGTCGCAAACAGTCAGACACAACTTGGCAACTGAACAACATTAGATCTCAGGATGACAGCAGCGTACCTGGGATGGCTAGTGGACACTGCGCCCATCCTCCCTTCTCCTGTTTAGGGACTGAAGCTCTAAGACTGTCAGTGGGGCACAGAGATACCCAAGTAGTTACCACAGTTCCTAGGCTCCTTGCAGAGCTGTGTGATTTCCTTGCAGAACAGGGGTGATCTAAACGCTTGGAGACAACACTGTGTGACCTTGAGCTTCTCTTTCTTCCTTCCTGTGAGCCGAAACATGAGCATGGGCGGAGGTGAATCAGCTCAACTATGCTATGCTAAGAAGCCCTGGGAGGGTTCGGATGCTGAAAGGGACTCAGAGGAATGGGACCCAGGTCACTGAATAACCCCACAAGGCAGCACTACCTCACTCATCCTGGACCTCACTGCTGGACTGTTCTTGAAAAAGAAATTAACTTTTAACTGTTTAAAGCCACAGTGTTTCAGAATCTTTTTGTTACAGCAGCTTAGCTTATACTCATACCTTAGATATAGCAAGTAAGAGTTTAAGGTAAACTATGTTATGAAGAGGGCTTCCCAGGTGGAGTTAGTGGGAAAGAACCCACCTGCCAATGCCGCAGATGTAAGAGACGTGGGTTCCATCCCTGGGTCAGGAAGATCCCATGGAGGAGGGCACAACAACCCACTCCAGTATTCTTGCCTGGAGAATCCCATGGACAGAAGAGTCTGGTGGGCTACAGCCCATGGGGTCACAAAGCATTGCAAACACGCATGTTGTGAAGAAATTTAAGTTAGTTTAATGTATGCTGATAAACCATGTTAATGTTACTTCCTCCTTAAAAGTCAGTTACAATTGATTTTATTTTTAGATCTAGGAAAACCATTAAGTAGATTGTATTTTGATGAGCCATAGTACTTTTTTTGGACTAGAGTAAGGAAGTCTTTTTGGCAGAGGGAGAACAGTTTATGCTGACATACTTAAAAATAATACATCATGTTTTTCCCCCTTCAGTTTTATTGAGATATAGTTGACATACCTCAAGCATCTTGTAGTGGCAGAAAATAAGGGTGTGTTAAAAAAAAAAACAAAAAACAAAGTCAAAGCCCACAGTGATTGAGGAATGTCACAGGAACAAAGGAGGCAACTGAAAGAGCATCCAGAATTCAAAGTGGAAATGATTTGAGCAAGAAAATAAAATCATTCTGGAACCCAAAGTATAAAATAAGTACTCATGAGTTCATACTGATATAAAAAATGACTGAATAAATGAATACATGAGGGAGAAAAGACAGATCTGTTGTGCATAAGAATTCCAAGTGTTCAATGTAGACACTCTACCCTTTAGGAAGTAGAGCATAACCTCCCACTCCTGAAGTGTGGGCTGAGAAAAGTGACTTCCTCCCAAAGAGGACACTGTGGACAAAGGGGAAAGAATGACTTTACAGTGAGAAATCTGACAGATGCTACTTCACCTGGGTGATCAAGGTCGACATCAGCCATGGTAAGTTTATTTATGGTCATTACCTTTGATATGATGTGATGGAAATGGAACTTTATTTTTTATGTCTTTCCTCCTTCAAACCTAAAAGCCCAGTATTATAATGAGGAAAATGCCAGACAAATCCCACTCAAGAGACTTTATAACAATGCCTGACTTTAAAACTGTCCAGGTCTTCCAACACAAGGAAAGTCTGAGAAACTGTCATAGAAAAAAGGAACCTTGGGAGACAGGATAACTAAATATAATGTGGTATCTTGGGTGGGATCCTGGAAGAGAATGGGATGTTATGAAAAAGATAAGAAAATCTGAATCCAGTTTGGGATTTTGGTTAATATTATTAATTCAGTTCAGTTCAGTCACTTAGTCATGTCTGACTCTTTGTGACCTACAGCATGCCAGACCTCCTTGTCCATCACCAACTCCCAGAATTTACTCAGACTCATGTCCATTGAGTCGGTGATACCATCCAACCATCTCATCCTCTGTCATCCCCTTCTCCTCCCGCCTTCAATCTTTCCCAGCATCAGGTTCTTCTCTAATGAGTCAGCTCTTCGCATCAGGTGGCCAAAGTACTGGAGTTTCAGCTTCAGCATCAGTCCTTCCAATGAATGTTCAAGACTGATTTCCTTTAGGATGGACTGGTTGGATCTCCTTGCAGTCCAAGGGACTCTCAAGAGTCTTCTCCAGCACCTCAGTTCAAAAGCATCAATTCTTTGGCGCTCAGCTTTCTTTATAGTCCAACTCTCACATCCATACCTGACTACTGGAAAAACGATAACTTTTGACTAGATGGACCTTTGTTGGCAAAGTAATGTCTTTGCTTTTTAATATGCTGTCTAGGTTGGTCATAGCTTTTCTTCCAAGGAGCAAGCATCTTTTAATTTCATGGCTACAGTCACTAACTGCAGTGATTTTTGGAGCCCCCCCAAAATAAAGTCTGTCAGTGTTTCCATTGTTTTCTCATCTATTTGCCATGAAGTGATGGGCCTTGGTGCCATGATCTTAGTTTTCTATTATTAATTAATAGTATGTTAATATTGACCCATTAATTGTGACAACATGTGTGACTAATGAACGATGTTAAAAATGGGGGAATTGGGTACTGGGTGTATGAAAACTCTGTACAATCTTCACAATTTTTCTGTAAATATAAGCCTATTCTAAAAATAAGTTTATTAAGTAACAAAAATGAAAACAGAACTTGTATATTGCTGGTACTCAGTCCATTAAAGGACTGTAGTAGTTAGTGTTTAATTTACCTTTGGTTTTGTTTTGTTGACTCAGTGCTCATGGATGTGAAAATTATAATGTAAACTGTCATTCAGACTAAGGAAAATCTTGCAATAATTAAAATCCTAGAGGAGAGACTCTAAATTTGAATTCCAAATCTGACTCAAAAATATCAGAAATTCACATTTCAGACGTTCGTATTCAAGGTTTGTGGCTCTCATTTTATTTTATATTAAATAAAATTAGACATCAAATTAAAAAAACTAGGGTTCTAGTTGAACAGGTTGCATTTTTTCTTTCTCAATGACTCATAACATAATGGTACACCATGTAATGAATGTGTCTTACATTTGATTAAGTAGAATATTATCTTTTAAAAGTGTTTAATAACTGATGAGGAAAAGGTTTCTAATTTAAGTTTGTGGGAGGGTTTAGTATTTTTATTAATTTGCACATTTTTTAGTATGTTAGAATATTATTTCTCTCTTATGTAATAAATATCTCCCCCTTTTATTTTTTGCCTTTTAATTTTAATTATGATGCTTTGTTATAGAGTGCCCTTGTTACCAGCACCCTACCTGGGGCTCCTCACTAAGCAGGATTTCCAGGGAGGTGGATTTTTAAGTGGCCCCAGGAATCAGTGGGTGAGAAAGGAAGGAAAGCCAGTACAGATGCATTATTGCTTTGTCTGTGTGTGGGTGTGTGTGTGTGTGTGTTCAGTCTCTTCAATCATGTCCGACTCTTTACTACCCCCTGGACTGTAGCCCACAAGTCTCCTCTGTCCATGGGATTTCCCAGGCGAGAACACTGGAGTGGGTTGCCATTTCCTTCTCCAGGGGATCTTCCTGACCCGGGGATCAAACCCAGGTCTCCTGCATTGCAGGCAGATTCTTTGCCGCTGAGCCACCTGTCTGTATGGCCCCACTGAGCAATGGGAAGCCCCACTGCTTTGGCTATGCAAGGACAAACAGTAACTAAGAGTGTTAATTCTCCCTGCTGCAAAGGGATTTCCGTCCTCTCCTTTTTCTCAGAGCATTTAATTTAGAAAATGGGGAGGTACTTTCTCAACTCTTTAAAATGTATTCCTTTGAATACATTAGTCTTTTGTTAGCTGGCCTTTTTTTGCATTTTTTTTTAAGCTTTTTGACTCAGGAATGCTTTCTCAAGAACCTGAGAGACATCTCTTAAAAGGAAAACATTTTCAGAACCACCTTTTTGAAATTTAAGCATCAAAAGAAGTGGTTTCCTATCACCTCTACTTCAAGAAATAAAATGTCTCCAAAAAAGGTAAGAAAAAATCATTTGCAAAATTAAAAAGCCAGCCAACCCAACAAATAAATAAAGGTGGAATCTGGGGGGAAACAAAAGAGGAAGTTTCCCTCCCTTCCAGTTCCTGGGGTGGGGGGAGGGAGGAGCCTCACTTTGGTGAGTGCTTTGCCCCAGTTTGTAAAACGACCTGCAGTCATACGGACAGAAGTCGGTTTTCCACTGGATAACCCCAGCTACAGGTAAAGTTGGGGTGAACTGTGTGACCGGTGCTACTGTCAGGTCACAGCGCTGCAGGACTAGGTAGTGTTAACCTTGAGAACACGCTGGGAGGGAGCTCTTTCTGCTTGGCAGTGGGAGGTAGGGAGATGCCTTCTGTCTCTGCATTCTTTTAGCAGGTCAATTGCCTCTGAGGCACCTTGCATTCTAGTTCGAGGCTTGTTCAATAATAACAATGTTTTCTTTTTCTGCTACCAACATGGAGAGGACTTCTGGGTTGGGAGAAGATTCTGTTTCTGTTTCCTCAAGAGCTCCCACTGGAGGCAACCAGCTTGGGGGTCGCGGCCCCGCCCGTGAGGACCACAGGAGCCTGGAAAGGATGCGCTGTGGGGCTGTGTGCAGGGTTCAGAGGGAGGAGGGCTTCGTCCCGGCCCCTACCCACACCTGGTCTAATGGCGTGCCCAGCCCCCGCCGCGCTCACGGGTCAAGGTTGCCTGAGTGCAGAGCCGGTCACGATTTCCTCCGAAGGGAGGGGCCGGGCAGGGGGCGGTGACAGGTGTGGGGCTCAGGTGAGGCTGTGCGAGGCTGGTCAGAGCAGGAGCAAAGCCAGTCTAGCAGCAGAGGTTGGAGTAAGAAGTGACGTGGGGCGAGAAGGGTGCCAGCACACGTAGGCTTTTTTGTTTGCTTTTAAAGGACTAAAAACATTAGAGTAGCTTTGCTTTGGCTCGTAAGATTACCCTAAACTAACAACTGGTGTTTCCTCATTTGGTCCTGCTGCCTTGCAGGTGTTTGCTTAGGAGTAGAACCACCATGGTGTCACACCATCAGCACAGAGGAGCACCCTGGAGCACTGCAGAGCAGCGGTTCTAGGGCGTGGACCGCGGAGAACAGGGAATCTTCTTGTTGAGGGGCACCCAGGGAACCATCCAGCCGTGGCATCCCCCCTGAAATATGGATTCCCTTGTCAACATCCTGTCCCTTTTGTCATCTACTCTTTGCTTCAGATTTCTCTGTGGCAAAGAATTCCAAATGATGGTAACAATGACTGTTTCCAGCAAACGTTGTAACATTCTTTAAATTCTTTTTCTAAATCGCTATAAAGTTGAGCAAGTGAACCGTTAGGAAATGTTGCCAAGGTCAAGATGAAATTAGACAAAAAAATTATAATAAAATTGGTGCTTTGCTGCCTGGATAAGGAAACCAGATCGGTCTTGTTTAAATACTGAACTAGAACAAACATTGATCAGCCATAGTGTAGCATAATGAGGCAGATATGTTACATTAATATACTCCTAACTATGAGAGGTGATAGAATATTTGCCAGAAAAGGTACAACCGTACCAAGCTAAATTTACTGAAGAAAGCCTCAATAAAAATATTTGAAACAATGAAAATTAACCCTGACAACACAACTATAATTCCTGAGGCAACAGAACTTATAGTTCCTGAGGCAACAGAACTCTTTAAAGTAGCCTTGAATGAATTGATAGCAACTACTTTTTTTGTTGTTTTTTTTGTTTTTTTCTTTCTTTTTTTTGCGACCCCATGGACTGCAGCCCACCAGGCTCCTCTGTCCATGGGATTTTCCAGGCAAAAGTACCGGAGTGGGGTGCCATTGCCTTCTCCGATCAACTGTTTTTATAAAAGGGAGAAAAGAGAAAAGAAAGATTGTTACAAAAGAATGCTCTGTACCTCTGAAAGTCTGCCTTAGTGCTATAAATGTTTGCAGAGAAATCCAAGACATTGGGGGAGTTGTCCAGAACAGAACTAGTGCAGTAAAGACACAGTGGGGGCTGATAACACAACAGCAGAGAGAACCCGAACACAGCTAAATTATATGAACAGATGATAAGGATGCCAGTGGAATGAACCACCCTAGATAATGAAATAAGATCCAACATAGCAATAATGTTGGTGCCCAAGAAACCAGACACTGCAATTACACAATACTGTAAAGCAATTATCCTCCAATTAAAAAATAAATACATTTAAAAAAAAAGAAATTATTGGGGAAGATATTCCTGACATGAAAGCCTGTTTACTTGTGGCTCTTGAGAGAGGTGTTTTCACAAGGGACAGAGGAAGCAGAGACATTGTTCTGAGAGGGTGGAGGGCTAGACTGAGAAATTAATTTACCTTTCAGAACTGTGTCAGCTAATTTCCTGTGTCTAAAGTTAATGTCCTGATTAGAAAAGACTAGGTGTTCTGGCAGATGGACTGGGACTCTGCATGTACGTGGGTGAGGTATGGGTTCCTATCTGCCCACACCTCTGTTGTTTATGCCAACTGGAGTTGGGATGCAGCCTGAGGCTGTAGAGAGGCAGAGTTCTCAGCTATTGTAACTTGCTAGTCCCCATCTGTGTGCTGAGGCTAACATTGTTAAGAGGAAGAGAAAGTTGCTAGCTGATCTTGGGCCAAGACAGTTAAGCAAGAGGAACCATGAAAATATAATTTCTCATGATGTACTCTGCATATAGGTTAAATAAATAGGGTGACAATATACAGCCTTGAAGTACTCCTTTTCCTATTTGGAACCAGTCTGCTGTTCCATGTCCAGTTCTAACTGTTGCTTCCTGACCTGCATACAGGTTTCTCAAGAGGCAGGTCAGGTGGTCTGGTATTCCCATCTCTTTCAGAATTTTCCACAGTTTATTGTGATCCACACAGTCAAAGTCTTTGGCATAGTCAATAAAGCAGAAATAGATGTTTTTCTAGAACTCTCTTGCTTTTTCGATGATCCAGCAGATGTTGGCAATTTGACCTCTGGTTCCTCTGCCTTTTCTAAAACCAGCTTAAACATCTGGAAGTTCATGGTTCACGTATTGCTGAAGCCTGGCTTGGAGAATTTTGAGCATTACTTTATTAGTGTGTGAGATGAGTGCAATTGTGCTGTAGTCTGAGCATTCTTTGGCACTGCCTTTCTTTGGGATTGGAATGAAAACTGACTTTTTCCAGTCCTGTGGCCACTGCTGAGTTTTCCAGATTTGCTGGCATATTGAGTGCAGCATTTTCACAGCATCATCTTTTAGGATTTGAAATAGCTCAACTGGAATTCCATCACCTCCACTAGCTTTGTTCGTAGTGATACTTCCTAAGGCCCACCTGACTTCACATTCCAGGATGTCTGGCTCTAGGTGAGTGTGAGTGATCACACCTTTGTGATTGTCTGGGTCGTGAAGATCTTTTTCGTACAGCTCTTCTGTGTATTCTTGCCGCCTCTTCTTAATATCTTCTGCTTCTGTTAGGTCCATACCATTTCTGTCCTTTATTGAGCCCATCTTTGCATGAAATGTTCCCTTGGTATCTCTGATTTTCTTGAAGAGATCTCTAGTCTTTCCCATTCTATTCTTTTCCTCTATTTCTTTGCATTGATCACTGAGGAAGGCTTTTTTATCTCTCCTGGCTATTCTTTGGAACTCTGCATTCAAATGGAAATATGTTTCCTTTTCTCCTTTGCTTTTCACTTTTCTTCTTTTTACAGCTATTTGTAAGGCCTCCTCAGACAGCCATTTTGCTTTTTTGCATTTCTTTTCCTTGGGGATAATCTTGATCCCTGTCTCCTGTACAATGTCACGAACCTCCGTCCATGGTTCATCAGACACTCTATCAGATCTAGTCCCTTAAATCTATTTCTCACTCCCACTGTATAGTCATAAGGGATTTGATTTAGGTCATACCTGAATGGTCTAGTGATTGCCGGGAGAAATATCAATAACCTCAGATATGCAGATGACACCACCCTTATGGCAGAAAGTGAAGAAGAACTAAAGAGCCTCAATGACAGTGAAAGAGGAGAGTGAAAAAGTTGGCTTAAAACTCAACATTCAGAAAACTAAGATCATGGCATCCGGTCCCATCACTTCATGGCAAATAGATGGGGAAATAGTGGAAACAGTGGCTGACTTTATTTTTCTGGGCTCCAAAATCACTGCAGATGGTGATTACAGCCAGGAAATTAAAAGATGCTTACTCCTTGGAAGGAAAGTTATGACCAACCTAGATAGCATATTAAAAAGTAGAGACATTACTTTGCCAACAAAGGTCCATCTAGTCGAGGCCATGGCTTTTCCAGTGGTCATGTATGGATGTGAGAGTTGGACTATAAAGCAAGCTGAGCACCGAAGAATTGATGCTTTTGAACTGTGGTGTTGGAGAAGACTCTTGAGAGTCCCCTGGACTGCAAGGAGATCCAACCAGTCCATCCTAAAGGAGATCAGTCCTTGGTGTTCATTAGAAGGACTGATGTTGAAGCTGAAACTCCAATACTTTGGCCACCTGATGTGAAGAGCTGACTCATTTGAAAAGACCCTGATGTTGGGAAAGATTGAGGGCAGGAGGAGAAGGAGACGACAGAGGATGAGATGGCTGGATGGCATCACCAACTCAATGAACATGAGTTTGGGTGAACTCCGGGGGTTGGGTGACGGACAGGGAGGCCTGGCATGCTGCAGTCAACTTCATCTAATTGAATGGATCTTAATCAAAGTTAATTATGTGTGTCTCTCTCTCTCTCTCTCTCTCTCTCTCTCTCTCTATATATATATATATATATATATATATATATATATATATTACAACCAATTATATTAGCTTGCCAATTTCTCCCTACATGTTAACGTTGCTCTTGGACCTGAAAACAGGGACATGCCCTTCAGTTGATCCACGTAGCTGGACGACACATGCCTGGCACCAGGGTCGTCTCACTGCCAGTCCTTCTTGAATGAGTAAACCTTCAGAGATTACTGGTTTTGGATTCATCAGGTAAGGCTGATAATAGTCCAGCCATGAATCTTAGCTTTGCATCTGAACTACTTGGTAGTCCTTATGTTGTTGTTGTAGTTCAGTTGCTCAGCCGTGTCTGACTCTTTGTGACCCCATGGACTACAGCACTCCAGACTTCCCTGTCCATCACCATCTCCCGGAGCTTGCTCAAACTCATGTCCGTTGAGTTGGTGGTGCCATACAACCATCTCATCCTGTTGTCTCCTTCTCCTATCCTTAATCTTTATACTTAATGAAAGATACTAGCATCATCCCTCTTTTAAATATAGGAAGAAAGCCATGATCTGGCCTATCACCATCCCCTTTTGAAAATACAATTATTTATTCATTTAATTAGCTGCACCAGCTCTTTGTTGTGGCCCTTGAGACCTACGATCTTCATTGCCGTACGTGGGGGTCTTTAGTTGTGGCATGTGGGATCTAGTTCCCTGACCAGGGATCAAACCTGGGCTCTTGACATTGGGAGCATGGAGTCTTAACCACCGGACCACCAGGGAAGTCCTTGCCATTCTTATTTAGTATAGCACTTGTGCTAATTAGTAAGCTGTTGTCTCTCAACTCTAAATCAATTTTTCTTTGAGCTGCTCTGTGAAATGGGGCTGAGACTCTGAGAAAAATATATCTTCTTTGCCACGTTAGATTTTCTCAATTGGAGGCAGGATAGGAGACTGAAAGGTAGAAATAGAGAGAAGGGAGTTGATCCTTCAGTTTTGCTTGCTTTTCTAACAGTTTTCCCCTGCAGTGACTTTTCACCTCAGTGGTAGTGGTTGGTTCTAGTATCCAACTTTGTTCCCGATGATCACAGGATCAGCCTCATTCCACCCACTCAGTTAACAGACAGCAGTCAGTCTGTGCCCTTTCTCAAAATTCTGAGTCCCAGCTCTGATCTGGATCCAGATACTTCAGGAAGGAACCCTGGCAGTCAGGGTGAGAAGCAGGAGCAAGCACACAGACAGGAAGTCTCAGGGCTTCCCAGGTGGCACAGTGGGAAACAGACCTGGGTTCGATCCCTGGGTCAGGAAGATCCTCTAGAGAAGGAAATGGCAACCCACTCCAGTATTCTTACCTGTAACATCCCATGGACAGAGGGGCCTGGTGGGTTGTAGTCCATGGGGTTGCAAAGAGTCAGACATGACTGAGTAATACTGAGCAGACACACACACACACCAGGAAGAAGATAAGAATCCACACACAGGAGACAGAAGTCACACAGGAAGTAGACAGGGAGTCACCAGGAAGAAGACAGGAAGTCACACACAGTAGACAAAAGCCACACATGAAGTAAACAGGAAGTCACCAGGAAGCAATTAGGAAGAGACAAATTCCTTCTTCCTTCCAGTGTTGAAGACTTCCCCTAATGCCCCTATGGACAGAGCCAGACATGGATCTGCTGGCAAAATGGAAGTGTGGTTTTCAGTCTCAGCTCCAACATCACAGAGTGTGAAAGGGTGATTTTCACCTAGTAGACAATAACTTAGTAACTGGCACACAAGTCTCTTAAGCCTGTTCCTCCAACATGTTGAAATGAATGATTACCTTGCCTCTGTTGGGTTTTTTTTTTTTATTAAAACCTCACAAACATAAGTTACTGAGAACTTATTCCTGAAAATAACAACCATAATAACATTCCTCACATAATGACTTTCCTTCCTCTTTGTTTATACTGTTCCACTTGGCTGTTCTTCTACACATACGAAGCCAATTTGCGGTTGGAGAAAGGCCTTGTAATGGTATGAACACCCTCTCACTCACTCTCCAATTACCAAGTATGTAGGGGTTATGTCAACACGATATGATGTTAGAATGACAAGTGTGCTAACATCAGTACATGGACATATTTATATAAAACCAAAAATGAAAAAGCCAAAAGTAGAACATATTAGGGGTGTACCTTACTTATTACAATGTAAGGTTTATAAATGTACATGAAAAGATTCTAAATAAAGTTGGAATAATAGTAATTGCAGTTTAATGTTACATTAAGTTTTTCTTCCTATAAAGTCACAAAAGTTCATAATTGTTTCTTAAAAGACAAAAAACGATATGAGAATATTTGCTCATTTACATTTCCCAGAATGCCTTCCTCTCTGATCTTAGCGTTCCTTTTAACTTGTCTTTTTTTTTTTTTTTAAATCTTCTTTGAACAAATGAAGTAATGTTGATTTTGTCTGGACTATACTCACAGCTTTTAAAACAAATCTTGCTTTCACAGCTGCTTATTCTAATATTAACAGGCTGAGTGGAGTTTGCCCTCTGAATTAATTCTCAAAATAAAACAAGATTGAGATGTACAATGAAGAAAAGTAAACTCTAAAAACTTAGGACTATCTATCATACAGTGAATTGTTCTTTCTCCTGTTTATTATTATTATTTTTTTTTAAAGAAATAGCATTACTTGACTTTGTCCCCCTTTGTGCAGAAGGAGATGTGATTATAGTAGTTTGTGTGCCTGATGATAATACAAAGTGAAAAGGAAAAGAAAAACTACCTCTTATGAAAATGTTTTCTTTAACAGGAAACTTTCTATCCCTGGTTGCAGAAAAGGAAGAGAGAAAGTAGCCAGGAAGATTCAGTTTGCTGTGTCATAAGCATCCCTTTTGGGAATGATCAAGGTATCCCAAAGGCTTCCTAGGCGGCTCAGTGATAAAGAATCCACCTGCCAATGCAAGGGACACAGGAGACTTGGGTTTAATCCCTGGGTGGGGAAGATCCCCTGGAGGAAGAAATGGCAACCTGTTCCAGTATTCTTCCCTGGGAAATCCCATGGACAAAGGAGCCTGTCAGGCCCAAAGAATGAGGCATGGAGCAAAAGATTATTGGATTAGGATGACCCTAGCTTCTCTTTTATTGAGCTCAAGGTCCTCTAATAACTGTTCTCACTAGCATTCTTTCCTTCTCATCACATCTATTGTTCTTCTCTTTATTTTCCCATTCATCTTAAAGGAATATTATTCTAAAACTTCAACTCAATGTAAAAGCTATATACAAAGTAATTACTATGTGCAAGATATTCCAAATTCTGTAAAAAAAAATTCCTCTCATCTTTTAAACTAGCTTGAATTTATTATATTACACACAAAGTAATTTTAACTAATGTACATGTCTTTTTGTTTTTGTTTTCTTGTTTGACTGTGTCATGTGGTATTCAGTATCTTAGTTCCCTGTCCAGGGACCAAACCCAGGTCCCCTGCTTTGGAAGCACTGAGTCTTAACACACTGGACCACCAGGGAAGACCTTATTTTTTTTCTTCTACTAATTTAAAAAGAGTTATTTATTTATTTGTTCTTATTTCTGACTGTGCTGTATTTGAACTTATTTCTGTTCTTCATTGTTGCACTCCAGCTTTCTCTAGTTGTGGCAAGCTACTCTCTAGTTGCGGTGTAAGGGCTTCTTATTTCGGTGTCTCCTCTTATCTTATGTGCCTAGGGCACATTGTTGTTCAGTCGCTCAATCGAGTCTGACCCCATGAACTGTAGCACACAAGGCTTCCCCATCCTTCACCATCTCCCAGAGCTTGCTCAAACTCAGGTTCATTGAGTTGGTGATGCCATCCAACCATCTCATCCTCTGTTGTCCCTTTCTCCTCCCGCCTTCAATCTTTCCCAGCATCAGGGTCTTTTCTAATGAGTCAATTCTTTGCATCAGGTGGCCAAAGCATTGGAGTTTCAGCTTTAGCATCAGTCCTTCCAATGTATCTTCAGGACTGATTTCCTTTAGGATGGACTGGTTGGATCTCCTTGCAATCCAAGGGACTTTCAAGAGTCTTCTTCAGCACCACAGTTCAAAAGCATCAGTTCTTCAGTGCTCAGCCTTCTTTATGGTCCAACTCTCACATTCATGCATGACTACTGGAAAAACCATAGCTTTGACCAAACAGACCTTTGTTGGCCAAGTAATGTCTTTACTTTTTAATGTGCTGTCTAGGTTGGTCATAGCTTTTCTTCCAAGGAGCAAGCATCTTTTAATTTCATGGCTGCAGTCACCATCTGCAGTGATTTTGGAGCCCAAGAAAAGAAAGTCTCTCACTGTTTCCATTGTCTCCCCATCTACTTGCCATGAAGTGATGGGACTGGATGCCATGATCTTCATTTTTTGAATGTTGAGCTTTAAGCCAGCTTTTTCACTCTCCTCTTTCACTTTCATCAAGAGGCTCTTTAGTTCCTCTACGCTTTCTGCCATAAGGGTGGTGTCATCTGTGTATCTGAGGTTATTGCTAGGGCACACAGGCTTCAGTAATTGTGGCAGGCAGGCTGAGTAGCCCCAAGTCATGCTGAATCTTCTCAGACCAAGAATCAAACTTCACTGGCAGATGAGTTCTTAACCACTGGACCACTGGGGAAGTCCTAGTCATTTATTTTTTAATCAAAGTATAGTTGCTATACAATGTTATATAAATTATAAGTGTACAAAATATAGTGATTCACAGTTTTTAAAGGTTATACCTATACATATTTCTTATAAAATGAGATCCAAATTCTAAGAACTACACTCAAAGTTCTGTATAATCTAGATGTCTCTTACCTTTTCAACCTTATTTCTTATTGCTTCTTTTTTTTTTTTTTCTTTTTTATTAGTTGGAGGCTAATTACTTCACAACATTTCAGTGGGTTTTGTCATACATTGATATGAATCAGCCATGGATTTTATTGCTTCTTAATTTAAACTTTTTCTCTAAACAGCCCAGCATACTCTATGTTCTTAAATGCATCCTGTTCCTTTTCGGACCACACCTCTGATCATTTAAATATCATTTTCACGTCACTTCCTCTCTTTAAACCTCATCCATCCTTCAAAGTCCACTTATCTCAAAGCTCCCTTATACAACAGAGACAACCCTCCTTTTGATGATTTATAGGCCTTCCTATATGTGCAACTGATTTGGCATTTGTCATATATTCTCATGAATGATTATGCATTAAATTTTTAAAATATGTATCAACAAAATTGTAAGATCCTTGGGGCCAGAAAACACATCTTTTGCTTGTTTGTGCTCTCAAGGAGAAGCAGAAACAAACACTTTCTGATTCACTATTGATGGGTGGGCCACTTCTAAAACCTATACCCAAATAGAAAATTATACTTCTACTTAAGGGAATAAAATATAACTTTTATATTCTTTCACTAAAATGTGTTTATTGCGCACATTCTGTAGTAGGGGAAAACTTTGTATTCTATTACAAGTTCATCACTAAAAGGGATGTTACCTATAAGCTGAAATTCCGCATAATGGAATCCCATCTCTGGGAACTCTGCCTCCCAGATAATGAGCATTAAGCTAAATACCATTGTTTAGCATCCTGACCATGCCCACCTGTGAAATGACTGCAGGAGGAAGAAATTAGCACACCCCCTCCAGAGGCTGATGGGTACTGGGAAGTGTTTGACTTTATGTCCTTTTTTTTTTTTCTCTAAGTATAAAAGAAGCATGAATTCTAACTCAGGCAAGATGGTTCTCTGGGGGCATGAGCCCACCATCTTCTCCATCTGCTGGCTTGCCAAGTCAAGTTGCTATTCTTGCCCCAACAACTTGTCTCTCGATTTACTGGCCCATCTTGTAGTAAGCAGTACAAGCTTGGACTTGGTAACTGTTCTATATGCTAGGTGCTGGTGATGAGGTCCAGCGGGGTATCCTGGCCCTGCGGACCTCACGGCCGCCAGCTGGGACACACACAGGTCACTGGGAGCTGAACCCAGAGCGCAGGTCACAAGACACGGACTGTCACAGGAGAGAAAGGACAGTCCGGAGCTGAAGGCCGTCAGGCTCAGGCCAGGAGCTCCATTCTGCCGAACCAGCGAGATTCCACAGCTGTGGGGCTCCAGAGGAACTAGATAGAGAGCATAGCTCTCTTCCACTCCAGCATTCGAATTCAACCAAGAAAGAGACACAGGACCAAGAATGAAGGAGGTAAAGACATGGCCTAGGTCTGTGGCAAGTGCGGTGCTATCAGCCTCCCCTCACCTGAATTTACTCCACTCGCGGCTGGCCTCACCTGCAGACAGAATCTGCTCTGCTAAGCTCACTCACTGCACGCCAGACAGCAGAATAGGATCCGAGGCAAATTATCCTCTAGCCAGGTGAGAAATTCGGGAAAAACAGAAAAGGTAAACTATAGTCCCGAGATTTAGTATGGGACTAAAACCCACTGATGCATATTGTCATCTCTGCGCTCTT